>NC_092631.1:40226098-40601098 GCF_039555335.1 Amphiura filiformis | reverse complement strand
CGATTGCAATGTTTTTGTCAAATGCTAGCTAAATATGAATTTTTCTCAAGCACTGCTGATGTATGGGAAAACAGTGCTGCGGGAAATCTTACCTTGGGTGTGGAAAGAAGTGGCTACACGGATAATCAGACAACCATACGTAAGTTAATATTATGCCTGTAACGATTAATTGTATGAAGCAAAGGATATACTTATATGGGTATTGATCCTATGTTACCCGACCCTAGTTCGACTCCCGATTTCTGCTATCTTTCATCCGGTAGCCCCGTAGTCGATTAAAAACAACTGAGCGTTCCAACCGCGTAGCCAGCCTGCTTCTAATCCGAAGCAACTTGGTGCAGTATGATATTTTCGGCCCGTTTATGTTAATTTATACATGAGTAAAAGCAGAGTATAGATGTCAACAATTGTATATTCTTCGTTGTCCAACTTTAACTTTTTAATTTCTAGCCCATAGTGTGCACCCTATGCACCCACCTGTAATGCTGTGTAATGTTGTACTCGATTAGAGTCACGCGGTAGCCGTGAACAGCAAGTTTAAAAAACAAACACTGATAAATAAGACTATAAACATATGCTCCGCGAGATTATATTTATACGTAACATAATCGCTACTGTTCTATGATATTTTTACTGGACACAAAACATATCTAAACCATGCTAAAACATATTTACTGTCCCAAGTGTAATATTTTAAAAACTCAATATATATTCAAAAGTTGACACCATTCCTACAGTCAATCCGATTGTTTGATAATAAACAAACATTCTTGCTTCGTTTCAAGCGGTATTTCATAGCCAAAGTTAGTGCCAAATCATACTGATATGAATGATATCCACAATTTTTCGACGCTGCTACAGCCCTACCTGCGAGCCACTGTCGCACTAGTTTTTCAGATTCACTTTCAAATATACCCTAGCATTTTCCGGGATACCCTATATATATATACAAATTCTGGACCCCATTCGCCAAAAAAAATCAAGTTTGTCACAATTCTTTTATTATTTCCGGACCACCCATATTCACTCATCATGCTCATATTAATAAATACTCCACTTTCACGCGATGTTCTATCGTCCCTGTGGCGAAGCGGTTAAAGTTATGGACTTCTAATCCATTTATGATTTTCTGTTCAAGTTCAAAACCTTCCATCACTTTTTTTTTAAATGTTTTATTAAGGGATCTAAAATGAGCGTTTTGAGCGTTTCGACAGTATTTTTTGTGAGACATGAGAGCACCTCAGACGTATCGAATTGCATTCTGAATACGAAGCATGTCTTTCAGATATCAAATAATTTTCATTTTTTGAAATTCACGATATAATACAAATTTTATGACAAATTATTAAAATTTGATATTTTTCAATTTTTTATATTTAACAGTTATCGAAATAAATCTTATAAATCTAATGATATATTCTTAAAGTGTATGTAGCTGGGAGGAAAAGCCGACGATCAATTGAAAATGTTGACCTTTTATATTGAAGATTTTTTTCCCAAAAAGACCTTTTTTTTTTTTTTTGGTGTTTTGGGAAAAAGGTCAAAATTTTCAATTGATCGTCGGCTTTTCATCACACCTACATACACTTTAAGTATAAATCATCAGATTTATAAAGTTTACTTCAAGTACTGTTGAATATCAAAAATATCAATTTTTAATGATTTGTCATAAAATGTGTATTACATTGCGAATTTCATAACATCAAAATTATTTGATATTAGAAGGACATTCTTCGTATTCAGAATGCAATTCGATATGTCTGATGTGCTCTAATGTCCCACAATAAATACTGTCCAAACGTTCATACCCTTCCCTTAACCAATTTATTGTCATAAATCAAGAATAACACCATTTTAAACATTCATTGCTATAATTGTGATTTTTTTTTTTTTTTTATCAAACATGTTTGATTTTTTTATTCACATTTACTCTCACCATGGAGATGCTTTCACCATGCTTGACTATCATGACACCTTTAGATATGCAACCCATGGTAGAAATGCACATGGGTATAATATATAAAGTTGATTTTTTATGAAATTATAATAGATGTCAGCACTTTTGTATGCGGTAGTACAGAGGCTACTTCTGGTGACGACTACACGGGTATAACTCAAACACCCATTACCTTCCCTGCATCGGATACATATCAAACATTTGAAGTTTACATTAACAACGATGATGGCAATGTTGACTTGGAAGACGAAACATTTTGTGTTAGATTAGACAAATCCCTCGTGAAGAGAGGTGAACTACGTCAACCGGATACTGTCATGGTTACAATATTGAATGATGATAGTAAGACAGATTTTTTGTGTTCTTTTTGCTATTACCATTTTGGATGGTTACTATATTGAATGATGATAGTAAGGCATGCTTTTTGTTTTCTTATTGTTATTACCATTTCGGATGTTTACTAAACTAAATGATGATAGTAAGACAGGCTTTTGTTATCTTGTTCTTATTACCATTATTGAATGGTTACTACATTAAATGATGATAGTAAGGCTGTCTTTGGTTTATCTTGTTCTTAATACCATTATTGAATGGTTGCTATTGAATGATGCTAGTAAGGCAGACATTTTGTTGTCCTTATTACCGTTATTGAATTCACTTCAATTAGCCTCCAATATGAAAAAAACAATCTGTACATGAAACACATTTAGGTCTTGCATATATACCGTAAAGGTTTGCCTAATGGCGCACTTGGGCTCCTTTGCCTTGGGGGTAAATATCAGATAGCTCCCTCCTCTGAAATCCCAACATGAATAAAGGGTTCCGTGCCCTTATTTTCTGGTGGGAATGTTACGGGAGGACATTTGTATGTTTTGCCTAAAGTTCCACTAATGTCAAGGGAGCCAAGGGTGTCATTAGGCGAATCTTTTCGGTAGTTATATCTTTCGAAAAGTCATTTAGTATATGCAAGGACCTGGATTCTTGACAAATTATGCTTCTACAGGAAGAATGGCAATTTATTTTTCACAATTACTGCCCTAGCTACTATGGGCTATTTGAGGGGAGGAAATAAGTTTAAGTGACCGCTTATTCATGTAAGTTCGAATTTCAACCAGCCTATTCATGAAGCTCCCGTGGCCGAGTGGTTAAGGCACAGGTCTCGTAAACATGAGGTCCTGGGTTTGATTCCCAGGCGGGGTCACTATTTCTACTTGTCTCCTTTATTATTTGCGACGGCGAACCATGTTTAATAATTATGCTGCAATTGGCGTTAGATTATCCCATTATATGAGTTGAATAGCGCTCAAGAATCTCGCATTCTAATTGTCACTTGGGCTTTACATTTCTTTGTTTTCATTGATGTATTTGTGCCTTGTATATCTTTTTTTTACAGTTTTTGTACATCTTTATTTGGTAAATTGCTTTCATCAGATTGAATACGCTGTTCAAAGTGCTATAATAGACAAAGGTTGTACGTGGGACAGTCTTAGCCTCGGTTCGAGGCTTCTGGGCTCTTGGATGGTGTTTTTTTTCTATTTTTCCTTCTTTTTTTTTTTGCTTCTCGATTTATTTTTTATTCATGTGTCTTCATATCCTGTCCACCCACCTCTGCGGTTCGAGGCTTCTGGGCTCTGGGATGGTGTTTTTTTTTCTTTTTTTTCTTAAGCTTGAGTGCATGATGCAGTCATGTCTACAGTAGAATTCATCTCGACCTTTGCAGGACTTAACCCCATTAAAAGCTATTAAACCAAGATAACACTCATTGAAACAGCTCAACTGATTAAATTGGATCTTCTCTGGCTGTGCACATGTGAATGTTTTCATGTGCGATATCGCAATAAAGTTTGTATTACAGCTTCAGTTGGGTAACCGATTATAAAGGAAACGAAAGGAAACAATGGTATGTGTACTTTTGTTCACGAAATGAGACAATGGCGTGCTTTTTGTAAACCAGCATTCTTGAAAATGAGCAATATAATGATTGTTGACTTAACACGGTTTGGAAATAATTTCTTCATATTTTTGGTGTTATATATCGTTTACATATCCTTCCTAAAACACAAAAGTACGACCCTCTCCAAACACCTAAATTAGCTAAAAATTTAGGACATGTTACAAAACTATATTGTCTAGAATTTGAGAAGAGTACTTTTAATATTGGCCGGTTATTTTTCACTCAGCGACGTTAACTAGGCAATGTACTATTACCTATAACATTAACTAAAACACCAAAGTACGAATATTTCCAAACATCTAAATTAGCTAAAAATTTAGGACATGTTAAAAAACTATATTTTCTAGAACTTTAGAAGAGTACTTTTAATATTGGCCGGTTATTTTTCACACAGCGACGTTAACTAGTCGTATCCCCATACTTTTAACGTAGGGCTATTTGTAGAGGTCACGCGTCAATGGGAAAGAGCACTGTGTATTGTGTATAGGAAAACGGACAGTAACTGCAGTATGGTCGGCTTTATTTGTCTCCATATTTGAGTGCAAACACCTTCAGATATGGTCCCCTCCGATCCGCCTTAAGGGGGTACTACATCCCTGTGGTAAATTCGTGACTATTTTTGCATTTTTCTCAAAAAAATAATAACACACTGGTAACAAAAGTTATGTATATTATTGAGGCAAGGAATCCAATTACTACACTGAAATTTCAGTGACTTAAGACAAGCGGTTCAGTATATGTGGTACGAAATGAGGTACATTCTAGCGGTACCTCTTTTCTTATCATAAATAATGAGCCGCTTGTCTTGGGTCACTTACATTTCAGTGTAGCAATTGGATTCCTTGCCCCTATAATATATATAACTTTTGTTACCATTGTGTTATTAGTTTTTTTTTTTTTTTTTTAATGCAAAAATAGGAACAAATTTATCGAGGGGTGTAGTACCCCCTTATAACCACATAATTGTAAGTTTATTTTTGAATTTCCGAACTTATTTGCAGTTGTTTATGAACCATGTGATGCTGACTTTACTGGAGTGGAAACAACAGAGGAAATTTTGGTTGCCATATGTCGGAACGGAAAGATAGATACCGAAGGGTGTGTAGGTAAGCTGGCAATATCCCCCTTTCTGCATCAACCGGTGAGATTTTAGACACATAAAATATTTCTAATTAAATTTGTAAAATATTAGGATGATAGATGAGAAAATTGTGTCTAAAGTGGGTAAATTCATTTTTTATTCATACAATACTCTACGGGTCGTTTACAATGTACATTTTTGGCTCCACAAAATGTGATTCAAATACGAAAGGTGCACGCGGGTAAGGTAATTCAACCAAGGTTTATATACAATGTCATGTAATCAGTCCTCTTTAATAGGCAAGTAGGCTATGAACAAAAGGCCTTGAAAAAGGCGGACGTGACAACTGTTGTATTTTGTGCGCGCTGGATCGAATTCGAACGGTTCTGATTTTTTCTCTCCTTTATTATAATGCCAGTTTGTCTGAGCTCCATTTCCTTATTTTAAAATCTAATTTTGGGACTTTATGAAAGTACGGGTCCTGAGTATCTCACAGGTAAAAACTAACCAGAATTCTTGTGGAGGGAATATGTTCCAAAAGGTCATCAACAAATTACCCAAATCCCGTAGAATTCCGTCTAGAAGCATATATGCCTCTAAAGGAGGTTTTTTTAACGAAAGATATGAAAGGCCAATACCCTTCTCAAAAACATTGCAATAGATTGGTCTTACAAATATACATGTTTGTACAGCGGCCTTTATCAGTAATATAGTTGTTCAAACTCCAAATAACGTTTTTGTTGAGAGTGTTTGTCTCTTGTAAAGCGCTTTGAGGCTGTTTACGGCATAAAGCGCTATATAAATATCTACATTTATTTTATTTTTATTTATTTTGTCTCTTGTGTCAAAAAAACCTCGTTTAGAGGCATATATATGCTTGTAGACGGAATTTTACGGTAGCTCAAAGCCCTTCGAATCGAAGTTTGACCACTATATGTAATGTAGTTCAATTGCGTTTTTGAACATGTTCCGCATAAGGATTGTGGGTAATTTCTACCAGTGATATGGTCAGGACCTATATGTTCATAAAATACCAAAATTGGCTTGCAGTACAACAATTGCCACATGATCCGAAAAATCATGCCCAGTATGCCGGACTACTATTCAATGTTATCAGTTCTGCCGACATTAGCGTTTTCAACACGTTGGATTATTCCTTGCCCTTCTAGTGTATTATTTTAATGAGTTTGATTTGATTTGATTTTTGATTTCTTCTCTGATTCTTTATATAAGATGTATTCGTGGAGCCTGATAGTGATCCATCAGCTACTAAAGCTACCCAGGGACTGGACTATGCAGCGTATCCGAGAAATACAGTAACATTTGACATATCCGAAAATAATCAAATCATCGCAATTCCAATAACCAATGACAACCTTGTTGAAAATACTGAAAGTTTTCAACTAAGACTTGCCTTACCTTCAGGTGAATGTGGGAATGACGCCTCTCCGGTTATAAGCTCTATCTCAACTGCGAAACTAAACATCGAAGACCACGACAGTGAGTTATATCATATCATATCATATCATATCATATCATATCATATCATATCATATCATATCATGCTCAGTAGGTCATCAGTTGTTACAACAGAAAGCTACTCTCTTGTGCTAAAATCATTGGGACACTTGAAATCAAATTTCTGTGAATTAAACATGGGCTGAAAATACATGATACGTTTCATAGCTTGCTGTTAAAGAATGTATTTATTACAATTTAACAAATTGCAACATTGCTTGAAGGCGTCAGACTCCTTTTCCATTTTTGGCCTATATGGATTTCTCTCTCAATCTCTTCTTAAAAAATGTTTAGTTACACCACGGTCACTGAATGGGTCTACTATTAGTATTGTTTTGGCTTTTCAATACACCATGGAACACTTTGCTATACCACGTGTGAGAGATACTAGTGCTCTGTACTACATGGTATTATATCCAAAAGGCAATCTGCCTCGCAGGTAACCAAGTTGCAAACAGATACATATTTTAAATATTTTATTAGATAACTGCAATTATATACAAAATACAGATAACGCCACATAAAGCTCGCAGAGCAGGCGGTAAATTCAAAATCTAATTACAAGCAAGAAGTGAGAAACCATGGAAAACACATGAAAAGCAAAAACTTTATACCATGGCGAAGAGCAAACCCATAGCCAAGCAAATGGCAACCAGAAGGGCGAAAACAAACTAGCGCTGCTGTACATTGACCACGCCGACACGCATTTGCCACACAATTTTTGAGCCAATGGCACCGCTGATGCTCAAATACTTAGCAATGGCTTTGCTCCTCCGGGTGTCAAACCCAAGTATTTTAACCCAGGCACCACGTTTTTGTGGACACACCCTGTAGAGCCAATGATGATGACGACGATTTTACATGAGTAATTCGTGTCGAGAGTGATCAGTTCACACAAAGGACTGTAATACATAAATGTGGTATTATATAGCATTGATCAATAAAAGCGTCGTACGGAGAGGAAACTTCAACTACTGTATATTAGGAGTATACTTCTGGAACTTTGTGTTGTAACTTTCCTCAATGAAAGCATCGAAAGGGCAAGTTATGATCACAGCGCTCAAAACATAGCAAAAACATGACAGAATATAAGAAAATGCAATAAAAAGCAATTTTATTTCTCCGCCCTTTTTTGAACACTGGCAAAGAGTTGGAGGAACGGACTGAAACAAGTAGCTGGTTCCACAACTTAGGAACTGTGAAAGCAAAAGCCTTATCAGCGGCTGACTTAAAAGAGCGGTAGTGGACTTTGGGCACATACAGGCGAATGTCATCAGTGGCAGATCAAAGTCCTTGTCTTCCAGGGATATATAATGTCAAGGAGGATGGCAAATAATCCGGCCCCAAGCCAGCAAGGCACTTGTAAACATACAACATGGCTTTGTAGTAGACTCTTTAACTCACAGGCAGCCAGTGCAATTCACGGAGCAATGGGGAAGCATGGTCTTTCTGGGCTGCAAGAAAACTAATCTCGGCTGCCCAATTCTCTAGTCTTTGAAGACGAGCAATTTCAGTGACATTCGAACCCAAAAGTAAGATGTTACCATAATTCAATCCGGATAGAACGAGTGAGCGAATAACATTGTTACAAGTATCAAAGTCTAGAAAGTGACGTAAAAGTAACTTGGGTGGACATGGATATTTGGCTATCGAAAACGACACCAAAGTTGCGCACAGTCCCAGTAGGCTCAATCACAATATTACCAATGTAAAGTTTGACAGCAGGCATGCGGCATTTGTTGAAAGATGATAAAGCAACAAAAACTCAGTTTTGTCATTGTTCAGCTTTAACCTATTACATTTCATTCAACTTTGGGTATCACTAATGCACTTGGTAAGTTTGGAGAGAGCTGAGTCAATAGACAAGTTACTGGATGGATCAAAACTGATGTAAAGTTGAACATCATCCACGTAAAGATAAGCCATGTTTCTGAATAATTCTTCCAATCGGAATGGTATAAACAATGAATGATAGAGGACCCACTATGGAGCCCTGTGGCAAACCGTAGTCAAAGGTACAATTGGCAGATTGGGCACCGTTGATGGAAATGCTGGAATTTGATGGAAACACAGGATGCAGATCCCTTGCATCAACCCCACACACCCCACACGATACATATGTACATGCAGTAGGGGGCAGGGGGCAGAGTGATAAAATGCCCCTCTGACAAAAAATGAAAGAGAAAATCAGGAGGGCAGATGAAAAGAAAAGGGGCAAGGAGCCCCCTTTATACCAAAATTCAGCCCGATCATGGGCCAAAATAGTGTAAAATACAAAATTGTACATTGTAAAGATAAAGCCATTTCCATCCTGATAATGGGCGAAAATAGTGTAAAATACTACGCGCGCACATCGTCCCAATAAAGCAATATTGTAACAAGTTTAAACAACTTAAGTTTTATAATATATATTTTCTTTGCATTAAAACTCAAATATATATTGCAGCAGGCAAATACCAAGATATAAAATAATTGTTGCACATTGCGCAATGCATGCAACTGTTATAGGGACTAATATGCTTTATACCAGGTGGTGGCCGCATTGCATTCAAATTTTCATCGTCAACCGTGTAATTGAATGGGATTATTTTGAAATTTTAAAACGCTTGAAATATCACAAACAAATAGGCCTATGTTGATAAATAATATAAATACAAGCTAAAACCGTTGGGGTTCGATAATGAACCCCACAAAACTAACCGAGTATATTGGAAAATGTCATCCGCCGCCTGCTTTATACAAGTATGATTGTTTACTTTTGACTTTAGTGGATTATTCAGTCACGCAAAGAACCAGACAAGTTCCAGAAGATGCGGGAGCAGTGATTGTTACATTTGAGAGAATAGACACAACTCAATCAAGAAAAATATGTGAGTAAATATGTGCACATTTCTAGTATATATTATCATTATCATCATCTTTTCCCTCATTCCCCCTCAACCTGTTCCTCCTCCTCATCCCCGCCTCTCCTCATCCTCCTGCTCCTCACCACCACCACGTTCTTAAACATAATCATTGTCATTGTCATCAATGGTATAACCATTCTTTTTTATCAAATGTACTGAAACCATCTTGCATTGATATTGCAATATCTTTCGATACAAAACAGAACCGTAGTGTTTCTGAGTTTCTGAGTCTGCATAAGACCATAATGATAACACTAAAATCTCCAAAAATAATGTGATTTGATGGATCCCTTCGTGTGTATACACTTGGATGACGCTTTGTTTCCTCTCTTTCACCTATTTTTAAAAATTAATTAATTAATTATTTTTATTTTAGCGGTAGAGGTTTCTGGGAGCCTACCATCTAATAATATCGGCACAATATATGCCACTGAAACGGTGGACTTTCAAATGACCGGAATTCATGAAGTAACCTTTCCATCAGGTGAAAGTGCTGCAGGAATAACAATACCAATTGTTAATGAACACTACATAGAGTTAGATGAGATATTCTATGTGGAGATTGTTGGAGCTGAGGAGGGTGAAATTAATCAAGGAAGGAAGAAAACAACTGTTACCATAAAGAACGATGACGGTAATTATTATTGCCAATGCTAGCGACATTTAAACATGAGCAATAGCTTTGTACAAAATGTTGATTATTTCCGAATAGGCCTATATTTTATACCTTGTTTTCATTCGTATTTACAGCATATTTTTATATCCATCGTATTGAGCAGAGGGTATTAGAATCAGTACACGAGATACAAATTCTTGTACAGAGAGGTCCATTGGTTGTTAATGGGGTTCATATTGCACCATTCCTTGAAAAGGACACCAACATTAGTAAGTAAAACAAACAATATAAATTGTTATTGTACCTTATAATACCCCTGTCAGACTTGCCACTGCGGTAAGCAGAATAAGGTATTACTATACTTCATAAATATTTATTAGGTAATCCAGACATCTTATTGGTTAATAACGCCAGCATCCGAGTACGGTATTTTGACTACTTTTCCGCGCTTGTGCGATTACGCGCACGTGGGACGTGGAAAAGTAGTAACATTTTCCGCACCACTAATACCACACGGTGTCTCGACCCCGCGCGTCACCGTTCCTCAGACGTAGCATTATGCTAAACAATGGTGATTCTGCAGATGCGTTTATCGTAAAAATGGCGTCTGCTGCAGATATTTTGCCGAGATTACCTATAGATAATAACACGCGAATTTGATGTTTTATGGAACAAAATTTTATTGATGGAATGTTAAAAAGATATATTAGAATAATATAGGTCAACATGTAAATTGATTGAACAGAAATACTCCAATAAAATAAGGCAAGCAAAATACTAAGCCTATTAACCATGCCGGACGGTACGTTGACTGGTGTGTGTTTTGACTTTTGTTTACGATTTTACCGTGATAGTGAAAATATGTATGAGTATAGTATAACAAGTAGTCAAAACTACCCCGGTGTTGGATACTAAAATACTAAAATCAAATCTTTCAAAATTATTTTTTATTCATAAAATTCCTCTATGATGTGTTGAGGTAGATAATTGTCCCCCAAAAGGTAGAAAATCGTCAACCTTTAAGAAGTTTGTCTGCACAAACTTTAATTTTGAAAATTTGAGATTAACATTTTTCCGGAAAAAACACTTTTTGAAAGATTTTATTTTAGTGTTTTAAATCTGATCACGTTAGTAGTCAAATAACTCATCACCTCGGGACCAGTAGTTTCAAGACTACATCCCCGCAAAACGTGTTGTATTTGTATATTAGCTAATGAGAAACCTTGATTGTATCCAATGCGCGTGCGTCACGCCGCTCAGCGACAAGCGGGATGATAGTATTAAACCAGCATTTCGATACCAGTTACTTACGGTGCATTATTCAAATTATTATGACAGTATAATAATAAAAATATAAATAAGCAGAATTAAACCATAAACCAGCAGAAAATAAAGTCATTAATCGGTTGTTTGTAGCTTTACAATAGTTTCTATCAAGACAATGACTGTTGTTTGTATCCATCAAATGTTAAAATAAAATTTATCATCCCTGACCCCCCAAAAAGTGCTTCCATGATTAGTATGTACTATGTCTATATCTGCGTAATAAATTTGGTTAGAAAATCTTAACAATCTTAGCATTGAAATCGCAAACAGGCTTTCTAAGAATGTTTATGGTAAACATGTAAGACGACTCAATTTAAAGAGCATGTTAACCTCTTTCATTCGATACCAAATTTGTAGCAATTGAAGTTTTTGTTATGAGCATTTTGATGTTTTGGGTCATGTTCCTGTTTGCTTGGAAATGCCCACTATATATTTCTTCAGATTGTTCTATGTAGGCCTATTATAGTGAGGTTGTGCGTGAGGTTGGCGTAATCGAGTGGTGGCTAAACGTCCAGTCATGATTGTTGGAAATCCAGGCTTTCAAAGGTGAAAAAATCCAGCAGGAAAATATATTTATATTCGTCTAAAGTTATAGACACTGCAGAAAGTCGGTTTTGTAATTGAGGTGGTTTCTTCAACTCGTTTTTTACATTTTCTACTTCTGAAAAACTTTTACCAACGGGCCGACAAAAACATCGCCGGAATGCATCACGCGTCCGTGACGCGCTACCGGTATCTTCATGGAGGAGCGGCCGCAAAATAAGTTTTTTTATCACCGTGAATTGATGATGTATGTATGATACACAATGGATATAACGTGGAATAAATCATCATGTACAATCCGGGTATCAGATGATGATCTGTTTGAAAAGATTCATCAAAGAATTAATGAAGACAGCGGACCCGGGATTGAATCTTCAAAAAAGAAGAACGGAGTCATCTATAAAACTTCTGGAATAAGCATGTCGACCATCACGATATATGAATCAACGAACTCTATTCATGCCCAAGGAAACGGGTACGTTTACTGGGTTGACAACGTGCTTCCGACAATGCTGGATACAGGTAAAACTGCTAGCAATGAAGAATCTACAGAGTCGGTAGGATTTTCCCCCGGTGAAGAACTTGCGCCCACTGTAGGCCTACCCACCGTTGGACTTCAAGTTGCTCGTGTTAGTGAAGCTGGTGAGGAACATATTCCGGCAGAATCTACAGTAAGTGCTTCTGATGAACTTGAAGAACTTAAATCAATAGAACTTGCCCCTACTAGTCATGACGGAGAACTCTCACCTACTGATCTTGCTCCGCATACATGTCCTGATAAAGAGGAACATGTTCTGGCTGTTGCTCCTCCTGCATACCCTGATAAAGAGGATCATGTTCTGACTGTTGCAACTCCTCTTGCAAACGTAGTCCTGCCTGCTCCTGTAAGGAAGCCCATTCATAATGCTAATAACTCTGATGATTCATGTTCGTGCATCCAAGCCGTTCGTGATTTGGAAGGTAATCTGGTAGATAGACTGTGCGGTGTAATGAAAGAGAATTACGACCTGAAAGTCCAAATATTACAAGGTAACCTTGATTTGTCAAAGCAAGAGTGTTCTCGTTTGTCCAAGGCAAACAAGGAACTGACAAAGGAGGTGGCTACATGTCAAATCAAAATCAAGAAGCAAGACTCAGAGTCCTCATCTGATTTCAAGGTAGGCCTTCACAAACTACGTACCGACATAGAACAGTTAATGAAAGCCAGGCATCAGCAATGGGAGGTTGAAAAAACAGAAATGAAACGTTCACTTTCTTTAGGCCAACATGATCAAGAACGCTATGAGAGCATTATCATTGGAAAAGATAAACAAATTTCTGCATTACAAGAACAGCTGATCAAATCAAACGCAGAAGTCATCAAAGCAAAGGATGATGCGTACGAATCCTGCCGCACCCAAACATCCGTCTGCACTAAGGATTTTATCCCAGTCGGACGGCAAGCTATCACCAACTCATCACAGTCTTCTACGTCTGTACCTACAATGACATCAACTGAGCCGATAACCAAAGAAGCTCCAAGCTATGCCTCAGTTGTCTGTAGCGGTGGCAACCCCTCATCAACCACACCAAGACCAAGAACATCAGTGATGAGAACACCAAGACAGCTGGATTTGTCGCATCCGAAGCAGCAAGATACTAGTAGACCAAAGACCACGAGTGCTTCTACACCAATGTCACAAATGAAGATATATAAGACACGCGGTCCATCGGCGAAACAGCATGCCACTAGTAAAATCAACCAAAATCTCCCGCATCCGCGACAATCATATCTTCCGCGCTCGCGACAATCAAATCTTCCGCGTCCGCGACGATCAAATGTCAATCACAGAGTTCCCGGAGCAAATGGTGCTAACAGCGCGAGATCATTTCATGGTAGACATGATCACCCGGCCTCTACTAAACCAACAGTGGTAGTAATCGGCAACTCCCACCTCGCACCAGTGGAAGCCAATCGGTTGGTTCCAGACGCACAAGTGATATTGCTCAAGGCCTACACAATTGTTGAAGCAGTCGATCAACTTGAACATCTGTCATTTGCACCCGATTGCATAGTTATTCATGAGATAACAAATGACATAAAATATGCGACAAGTCCAAATGAGTGCGCCCAGTACCTTCATTCTGTAGTAGATCATTACAGTTCAAAATACCCGCAGACTAAATTCATCACATCACTTGGAATATCAAGAACTGACAACCAAGAATTAAACACCGCCACCGAGATAGTTAACGCGATCCTGAAGGGTCTCATTAATTCAACTGGGAACGATAATACTACATTCTGTGACCACGGTAACTTCTCCAGAAATGGTATCCCCCATCGTCACTTATTTGGTACTGATGGATATCACCTTTCAGATGAAGGTACAAAAATGTTCTCAAGCAACCTAAGGTGTAAGATACAAAAGGTATTAAAGCTCCACTCAAGATATTGGAGTAAAACACAGATACAAGGGTAATTTAAAATTAAGATTTCATCATGTCTCTATTTTCTAGATCGTCGCTCAAAATAGGTGCATGGAACATCGACGGTCTTTTTTCAAGGATCGCTAATGTTCGCACATCTAAGTTAAGTTTCAATCCAGTTCGAAGATTACTTGAAAGTTTAGATATTTTTTGCTTAACTGAGACACACTGCGAGATTTCTGACATAATTGATCTTGATGGATATCACATCGAACAAAATCATAGGCCTCGTTCATTAAAAGCCCCTCATGCTTTTGGTGGCCTTGCTGTCGGTGTCCGTCTCAGTTTAGTTAAAGGAATTAAATTCCTCAAACCTTCTCATTCAGAATTTATGTGGTTTAAATTATGTAAGAAATTTTTGGTATTCAAAATGATATTTATATTTGCAACATCTACATTAGTCCTACGGGTTCAAGTTATAGTTTACGTAGTGATGACATTTTCACATTAATTGAAAAAGACATCACAAATTTTTCTAAACATGGCAATTGCGTTCTAATGGGTGACTTTAACGCTAGAACTAGTGTTGAACCTGATTTTGTAGAAAATGATACTTGTAAATATTTAAACGTTCATTCCGATTATACGATCGATACACCTATTCGTAGAAGAAAGGTGGATACTAAAATGATCGACACACATGGTAAACTTCTTTTAGACATGTGTAAAGGTAGTGGTCTCCGAATTGTAAATGGTCGTAAACTCGGAGATTTATGTGGCAACTATACATGTTATAATCACTGGGGTAACCCTAGCTTAATTGATTACTTGTTATGCCATACTGATCTTTTCAACGATATTGAATATTTCAAAGTCCATGAACTGATTCCTTATTCCATCCATTGCATGATCTCATGCACCTTAAAAACAGGCTGGTGCGAGTATAAAACCATTTTTGCTAATGATGACACTTGCATACTTAACGATCCCCCTGATCACTTTATCTGGTCTATTACATCAGGTAAACAATGGTGCTGGGCTTTGAAACAGCCTGATATAAAGTCAAAAATTGACCGTTTTTATTTGGAACAATCATCCAACAAGGAAAACGGGACGGAAAACTCAGTTGAGAATTGTATTGATGATTTTATGATTTACTTGAGTGTGTCGGAACTAAAGCGGGTTTAAAGAAGAAGAGTAGGCCTACTACCCGCAAAAAACGTTCTAAAAATAAGTGGTATGATCAAGATTGTAAATCTATGCATCGTAAAATCAAATCGATATCTCGCTCTATTAAACGTCAGCCACATAATCTTTTTTTAGTGCATGATTACCGTAAATTATGTAAACAATATAAGAAACTTTTGAACTCTAAAAAGACGCTTTTTAGAGATAACATTTTTCGGACGCTTGACAAATTAGAAACTAATGATCCGCAGGGATTCTGGAAAGTTTATGAAGGTTTATGCACTACCAAAAAGTCTTCATCCCAAAATCCTATCACACCTAAACAGTGGTGGGAACACTTTCTGACTCTCATGAATAGAAATGTTTCTCATAATGATACACTATTTGAAGATTATATAAATAATTTTGTATCAAATTTTAATGAAAATGATGTAAATAATATTGATTCTATTATTACTAATGATGTAAATAACATTAATGCTATTATTACCATCAACGAAGTCAAAGAAGCAATCTCAACTCTAAAAAAAGGAAAGGCAGTTGGAGTTGATGGTATTTATAACGAAATGTTAAAAGAGGGTATATCAGTTCTTGCACCATCTTTAACCTGTGTTTTTAATTCAATTTTTAGGCAGGGAATTTTTCCCTCTTCCTGGAGACTTAGCACAGTAACAGTGCTTCACAAAAAAGGCGACAAAAATCAGCCAAACAATTACAGAGGAATCGCTGTATCGAGTAATTTATGTAAATTATTTTGTTTAGTGTTATATAACCGTTTAAATGTCTTTTGTGATAAGGAAACTATAATTCCACATAATCAAATTGGTTTTAGAAAGGGCTCTCGAACCAGTGACCACATTTTAGTTCTCAAAACACTTATTAATAAATATATTCATCGTGCTGGTAAATCTTATTTATATGTATGTTTTATTGATTTTTCTGCCGCCTTTGATACCATCTGGCGAAATGCTCTTTTATATAAATTAAGCCAAACGGGTATTGGCGGCAACTTTTTTCAAATAATTAAGAACATGTATACATCTGTTTCTTTCGCTGTAAAATGTGACAACAAACTTACTGATGCGTTTAACACCACAGTCGGCGTGAAACAAGGCTGTGTCCTTAGCCCAATTTTCTTCAATATTTTTCTTAGCGATCTTCCAAAAATATTTGATGCTAATTGCGCTCCAGTGAATCTTAACAACTCATCTCTCAGCTGTCTCATGTATGCTGATGATCTAATCATTTTATCTGAAAGTGCAAATGGCCTTCAACATGCCCTTGATAAATTGCACAATTATTGCAGAAAGTGGAAACTGTTAGTTAACATTGACAAATCAAATGTCATGATATTCAATAAAGGTGGTCATGTTTTGAAAGGTTGTAAATTTAATTATGGTAATTGTAACATCAACATAACTAATGAATATTGCTATTTGGGTATCATTTTTGTACCATCTGGTTCATTTACAAAAGCAATGATTAGACTTAAAGACAAAGCAATGAAAGCATATTATAAAATTAGGGATAATTTTATAAGTGACTCCTACAAATGTAGCATGAAATTATTTCAGACCCTCATCCAACCAATCCTTAGCTATGGATGTGAGGTTTGGGCACCATATTTGTTAAACAAACTGAACGACTCAAACTTTCTTACAACATGTGATAAACTTCCAAGTGAATCTATTCACATTAAGGTTTGCAAAATTATACTCGGAGTTCATAAAAATCCACTAACAATGCAGTAAGAGGCGAATTAGGTAGTTTTCCACTGCTCACAACTATGCTTTCTTTATCTGTAAAATACTGGTGGAAGCTTAACGAAAAATGTATGAATGGTAATGATTCTCTTGTAATTCAAGCACTTGTAGATAACAGAAAGTTAGTGTGTACTAATAATTTCACATGGTCGACAGGTATAAAAAATATATTTAGCCTTATCAATAGGATTGATATTTGGGATAAACCAAATACGATCACCGCTTCCAATTTTAATGAAATTATTGTATCTAAACTTCAAATCGTCTATAACAATCTTTGGGTTAATCATATTAATAATTTTAGTCCTAAACTCAGAACATATTGTACATTCAAAAATTCTTTCAGCACAGAAAATTATGTTATTATCGCTAAAAGATCTTCAAGGGCTGCATTCTGTAAATTAAGAATAAGCGCTCATAATCTCATGATCGAAAAGGGGCGTCACTTCTCTCCAAAAATTAATCCAGAGAATAGAATTTGTACACTTTGTAATTTAAATAAGGTGGAGGATGAATTTCATTTTGTAATGATATGTCCTTTCTATACCATCCTCGCCAAGATTTATTATATACAATTCATGAAATGTATGATATAGATGGTATGGTAGACACTGACATTTTCAAACTTATAATGAGTGCAAGTGATTTTGACAGTATTACTCAATAACCAAATTCGTCAAATCAGCTTTTGATTTACGAACGAACATGGACTTATAGATAATTATAGATAATAACAAAGTCCCCATAAGTTGGGCTTAATGCAGCGTGGACTTGAGCGCCACTATTAATATTGTCTATTATTATTAAGACTAATTTATATTTCTTTTATAATTGTAAATATTTGTACTTGTAACTGTAATATTACAATTTCAATTGTAAATATTTGTATTTGTAAATATTAACTATACCAGTTTGTTTGGTGAATGTTAATAAAATATTGATTGATTGATTGATATTGTTGTTGTTTAAAGCTGTAAACACAAACAGCAACAGGAGTAGTAATGCAGTAGCCGCTATAGACTACAAGATTGTATCCAAGACGTTGACATTCTCTGGCACAACGAGAGACTTTGTCAAGGCATGTCCTGTTGAAATCATTGATGATGAAGACATAGAAGATCTGGAACAATTCTTTGTGTCGATTTCCAATGGAAATCTACACATTGATCCTGAGCGCAGGCGAGCCACAATCACCATAGTTGACGATGACGGTAGGCAATATTGGAACATATCTCCAAATCCAAATCAAAGCAAATGCTCGGATATATTTCTGAAAGTTTGATGACGAATCTACACTGGTGGTGCGGTGTATAAGCTTTATAACACGATTTAAAATAAGGAGTACAAGGTCATTCAGGGGTCATTTCTAGTTATTGACCAGGCACCTACAACTGTCTTCATCTGCAAATTTCCATTACACTACATTTATATGACTAGCAGATAGCAGGGGTCAGTTCCGGCCTAAGCCATTAACCTTCTGAATACACAGCCCAATCTGATGGTTTGCATCGATGCACTAACTACGGCCATAATATAATGCAAAGGAGAAAAGTACGTGCAGGTTATGGCTGTAATGCCTGGTGGTTGTGGTTGAAACCTTATCTACCTTTGTTACCTTATGTAACTATTAAGTTTGTTTTTATTTAATATTACATAGTACTATGTATGTACATGTACCATTATACTGTAATACAGGTCGAATTACCTGTTCCGTGAACGAGCAAACCACTCTATCCTTGGACGAAGACCAGCGTTATATACAAGTGACCTGCACAAGACCCAGCGCATCTTATGGTACTACTTTCAGTAAGTCAAAAAAACCAACAACAAACAAAAAAAGAACCTATGCGACGTCATAGGTCTAATTTTACCCCCACTGGGAGCAAAATTGAAATTAGCTCTGATTTTGTAAAAAAATAGTCTCAAATTATGTGGCTTCTTGCAAGAAATCAGAAAAAGAATAGTTTTAACTACCTAGAGTGCTTTGACAACACGATAACACAGCAATTGTCAATGTCAAATGGGCTCAATAGAACTCAATGGGTATTGTTTTTATGTGTTTTCAAGGTAACGAAACATACAAAGCGCAAACTACTATTCTTCTGATTTACAATGGAAAGGTAATAATTTGAGACCATTCTCAACAAAATCGGAGCAATTTCCTATAATAACTATTATTATTATTATTATAATATTATTATTATTATTATTATTATTATTATTATTATTATTATTTATTATTATTATTATTATTATTATTATTATTATTATTATTATTATAATTATTATTGTTGTTTTTATTATTTAAGTATTAACGGCAATTTCGGAATCAGCTACTCCAGGCACAGATTTCACAGCTTACAGCACAACTTGGCGGTTCCCAGCAAACGTTAATACCATCACAGAAACTATTGATTTGCTTATTGACGACGATGAGGGTGAAGTTACCGAGACATTAAGACTGAAGATAGTTGAACCTAACAGTGATACAGCATTCACTGTTATTACCATTGAAATTCAAGACAATGACGGTACGTGTGATTAAATATCATGATAATATTTGAATTATTTATGTTTTCTTCGGATAGCTATTCATAACCTCATGAATATGCATGATGCGTGTGATCCAGTCATATTTTATTATTTGAGAAAACGCGAACGCAATTCGAGGTCATTAATATCTCACAATTGACTCCGGACGCACAACAATGACTTCCGCGTCTAACGTAGCAAACAAAACATGGGGGTGATCGGGGCCCCGAACATGGATAAATAATTGGCATTTGCGAATTACAGCGTCCAATTCAAATGGCGACTACCTTCAAAAAAATACACAAAAAGCAGCCCCGATCACAACACGTAAACCAATAAATATGCACACACATTCTAAACAAAACAGGGTCCTGTTTTGAATGAATATTATAAACAATTTTTCCTAATATGTTTGTCCCTGTGTTACGTTAATCGAGTGAGCTCCCGGAGTAAGCTTTACGACTTGCGTCTAGGTCTCAGCTGCTCCCGGTATCTGCTGCTCTCAATAATATGATTGCATCGTATGCCGTGACTCGTGTAAAACAAATACAATTGGGGAATCCCTAACAGTAAAAAACAAAAGAATATACGAGTCACAACAACAAGAAATAGCAACAACAACAATAAAAGCAAGAACAACAACAACAACAACAAGATATACAAGATATTTTATTTTCCCATAATTCACATGAAATCACACAAGTATAAATTTTAAAAAACAAAGGCAATGTCAAACAAACGAATTATGGAGGGGATGACCAGAAGGCCAGTAAGGCCAGAGGAAGTCACCCCCTTAACAAAGAAATGGAACAGGAACCAAACGATATTACAATCAAATTATTTAAGGCCCCTAGCTAGCCTAGCCTCCGTGACATCCCAGTGAAGGTGTAAAAATACAAATTTGTTATTGCCTAAGTGTACTTGAAGGATAAAGTTATTAAAATTGCCAATTAGATATTTTTGAGGTCATTGTGTGACATTGGAGGGTTTTGTTTTGGGCCGAGGTATTTTCCGAGGGTGCATCAGCGCCCGAAGAAAATACCGAGGCCCAAAACAAAACCCGCAGTTATTATTGTCTAATCAAGGATCTCCTTTTCCAGTGATACCAAAATAAATACCAACATTTAATATCATTATGACGTCATAATTTCAAATGTGATTATACGGGTATAATTCATAGATTCATGTGTTCTGGTTCCGTAGCGTGTAAAAAAGATATAGACGTCTATAGGAAACATCCCAAAAGTTCGGTGACGTCATATAAAAGAAAGTACTTTCGTTAGGTTGACCACTTCCTCTCCTCTCTCCTCCCACCCTCCCTTCCTTCATCCCTCCATCCATTTCTTCCTCCCTCATCCATCGCTGTAACGTAATTGTGAAATATTGAAATTTCCAACCTCAAAAGATCGACTTTGACCAATATTTTAATCAGTTTGACAAACGTAAACGGACTTTTGAAAGTCCGCAATGGAAAGAACTTTTATGCATATGACGTCATCGAAGGTTTGGGCTGTTCACTTAATCTGAATCCATTTGGAGAGTTACAAATTTAATATTATTATCGGTGTACTTGTTCGGGTTTATAGGTTACATTGTTGAAAGTTTTGATTTCGATCAAGGCGCTTATGAAGTTATTGAATCGTGTGGGGATCTGCGTTTTACAATCATAAGACAGGGCACAAGATCTGGAAAGGCAGCAACCCTTCGTAAGATTATCTTTGTGTTGTCTTTCCTTTTCAATGTAATATCTTAATCTGTATGTTTTAGCTCCAATAAAACAGATATCCGCACCACATACGAGTTTGAAATCTACAAATTGTAAAAAAAAACCTTAATATTTGCTTGGCGATCGCTACCAGTTCTATTGCAACTTAAAGCTACTTTTAATATCGGCCTTCCAGCCCGTCTGATTTCGTTAATGAAAATGACACCGACTTCAAGTCTCTTTCTATTCCCAATTTCCCGTTTCCATTTGATATACATATTAGATATTGCTTTCTTTTTTTTTGCGTACATAATATATTATTTGTACACAGGCATAACTGCTTCTAATGGAAAAGAAACTAATGGAGCTACCTATCTAGATGACTACCTGACAAAAGAAGCTATAATTACATTCATTGAGAACCAACAACAGCAGGTTGTCTCGTGGAACATCCGAGAAGATAATGAGCAGGAAGGTTCCGAGATATTTACTTTGACTTTGAGTGAAATATCGGATTCTGGTGAAATTACATTGGACACGGCCAATGTTACTATCAATGACCGTTCAGGTATGTAGCTTTTGTGAGCGATCGTAGTTTCATCTTGTATTGCAGAACGGTTGATTAATTACGTTATTTATGGTGTCTTGTCCGCTAAATTTGAAATAGGACAAGCTATTATAACAATTGAATACATGAATCCAAAACCCACCCAAGTCCATGGGAAGTGATTTTGAGAAAAAACCTGTGTATCATTTTAATTCCTTCAGTTACATTTACGTGGTCAATATGGTAAGTTGTACGTGCAAATGGGTGGGTTAAACTGTATTAGGTGTGACGATTAGCATTTCAGGGACTTCGTGGGGTTCATTTTAAATTTTGGACTTGGGTGTTTTTTTTAATCATATACAAAGACAATAATGTTGGAATGCGATTACCAGTAGTAAGATAATACAAAATAAAGCACACAGTTATGTATAATGTTGATAAGCATTCTGCCATGTAATATAAACCACACACTTTCCTTGATTAAACCCATTTTTTTCCAAAAGTCACTCTCCAGCAATGAAGATGTTACAAGTGGACTTTTATACATACTGGATTTCAATCAATGTGTTACAAGACTCAATTCATGGACTTGGGTTGATTCTTTCATACATGCTATTTTTCACATGCTCAATAGACACAGAGGATGAATTTGAGTTGTTCTTTCATACATATGACAGGCCTATATATAGCAACACTTTCCCATGCTTAACTCAATTTGGCCAAAGTATGGACTTGGGTGGCTTTTGTATTCATATATTCAATTGCAAAGGGAACACCAAAACAAGAAAAGAACAAACAGGTGCTAGATAAAATTTTCATAGGATACACTTTAGGTTCTACTTTGGATAGTCGCATTGTTACTAGGAAGAATTAATCAAGTTATACAATCATAAAAGTAACAAACCTCTGATCATTAATGAGAGATACGCCTTCCGTCAACGAACCTTCAGGATAAACATTTTTAAGCTATTCTGCCCCACCACGACAAAACAAGTAAACTGACATTTTTGTGAAATTGATTTTTTTATGTTTTTAACTCTGGGCAACTCGTTACATATGTTGAACTAAAAATATTTTTTGTAAATCATCCCAAGAGCTAGATATCAGCATGTCGAAATCATTTACCTCATAAAACCATGACAAAACAATTTAACTGACAAGGCCTATGGAGTTTTACACACTTAACACTTCATTGATTATTATTGATTTTTGAACAATGCTTGAGCAATTCACAGTTTGGTCTCTAATTCAAAACAGTGAAATTGCAGTTAACTCGTTTTGTCATTGTGGGGCAGTATTGTATATTGCTTGATAGGTAGATGTTCGTAACAAAATTGCCTTTGAAAGATCATGCATACTGATTACGAGTTGGAGGAAAATAATTGACATACCAAGTTATTATAATGACTCACCATTTATGTTTTTATAAGTACTCTCCTTTGTTCCTGGTTTATTGCCTTGTTTTTCATACATTTGTCATTGTCCAAAATTCCACCCGGCACCTCATGAAAGCGGTGTTACCACAGAAGCATTGACTCTGTGCATATGACTGCATTGACATATCTTAATTTGGTATTCTTTTTAATTACCCAAAATATTTTGCTTTATAACCGACTGTAAACTATTGAAGAAACGATAAACACCATCATATGCCTCATTCGAAGTGCAATCCAAATGAAAATATTCCGTTCCGTTCTTCGGTTCTTTTATAGTAAGCTATGCCGCACAACTTAGTCAAGTAACCTTTGACGAATCATCGGGAACCCAGCCTGTTTACTTCATTAGAACGGGAGATTTATGCAAGATTGATGAGATTGGTACGTATTATAACCTTCGTCCATTTAATCTTCGGCACATTTGTATAGTACTAAAGTTAAGTCTAAACTACTCGTCGCTAAAACGTCATATTGTACGCGCGCCCTCACGAGATCGGGCTATTGCATTTTTAATCTCCAACACAGGGTGTTGATTTCAAATACAGTCACCAATTCAGGTAGCATCATATGAAATTCGCACTCCATGCGTGGAATATTAAATTTTAAATGGAATAACCCATCAGTATATAGAGGACATTCAGCCACAATTGATCTATTTAACGGTTTCGTAGGACAGATGTTTCAAATGGACAAATCATATATTAAAATGTTTAAATGAGTCTTGATAATCCTTTCTGCCATGTTGGCAAATTTGTACCCTACGATTTTAGGGGTGTCCCCTCTATCCCTCTATCTATGGTTGATACAGTGAATGTGTCACGTAAATGTTACTACATTTTGAAATGCAATTGTATAATATAGGTACACAATTTTGAGATAGCATATTATTCTTACACATAGTGTTAATTTTCCGTGTTTAACAGTGGTGGCAACCAGGCCCGGTACAGCGCGACCAACCTTAGACTATCTAAGTATCCTTAGTCGAATTGTTGCGTTTGATGTTTGGTCTGACAAAGCATCAGCTGCCTTGACCATCGTCGATGATGATGCTGTAGAAGAGTTGGAATCATTCACCATTGGAATTCAAAGTCCTTACACTCAAGATGTAGCAGTAACAACCGTGAACATACAGGATAATGATGGTATTTAAAAAAATAAATTTGATATATGTTAAAGGGAGAAAGTACATGTTATATATGTACAGTAACCTCGTTTACATTTTATATCGGTCGAGAATTTGGGTCTTCAATATTTGATCGTACCGTGAAATTTCATTAAAGGAAAGAAGAACCACCAGCACTAGTTTACACATTCTGGGGTCAAATGTCATATTAAGGTCAAATTACACTCAGTGGTTGCCAGAAATGTTTGTTCAAACTTTGATCAAACCTTTGACCAAATTGACCCCTGTAAATGATTAGTGACCTTTTCCTACCTCAATTGCTATCACCCATTTTGTATACGAATGATATGAGTGTGCTTTGTCCTCCCCCAAGTGTTACCAAAAGTCTCAATCTATGGGTCTAGCACACCAACTACCAATAGCTATAATACGCCACTATAATAATTGACACAGACAATCCATTATGCTTAGTTGCAGGTCATGTAGGCTTTGACAAGTCAACATACAGCGAAGTGGAGAGTTCAGGGGCTGTCATTTTAACTGTTATAGTTGATAGCTCCATTACACCTGCAACAGTTGGTAAGTTGATGTGTCAAATTTAAAATAATACTCTAATAATAATAAACTATACAATATTATCGTTGTGATGTACTCGTACTGATGTCTTCATATAAAACACGAAGTTTCTAACGCAGAGGGAGGGCGCCTATTAACCATGTGACAGAAACGGTATTGTACTGCTGAATATTACAAAACATTGCCCTCTACTCTCCGTGTATTTTGCAGAGTCGATACTTCATCGCTGAGACACGAGTGGATTGTATATAACCAATGAGTAGGTTGTCTTTTTCCAAAACATTATAAACCGTGCTGCCTCATTGGCTAGAACCCAATCGCACGTCACTCAGCGATAGAGTATAAATAAGCTTGAGACATTACAAAAATACTATTGTGTTATTTCAAATCCACTCAACTTATATGGCTAAGTGATAGAACTTATGGTCAATGGTTTTATCGCAAAGAGATATAGTCAGATAAATTACTATTCCTATTAACGAGAATCCCGCAAATTTTTGCATTAAAAATGTGTAAAACAAAACCCACACATCCACATTTCACCTACAGACATCCACTCTTATATCATGGATATTTAAAATATCGACATATGTTTGTCGATGTGTTATCATACCAAGTCCAAACAAGATTGGTATAAACATACTCAATCAGACATTGGAAATGACGTACCGTGGAGGAGGGGATATAGGATGTGTCATCTGACACATTAAGACCTTTGTGAATGTTCTTGTTAGAGCTGAAGCACAGGAAGTAACATGCACAAACAACATACAAATAAATTAAAAGTAAACAAAATCAAACATTTTTTAGAAATATTGCTTTTCCTACTAACACAAAGATTAATTGTTGCGAGTAATATCAGATGTTTATACTTCCTCGCTAAAGTGTCGTAGCCCGCTATAATTACATAAAAACAAGCAATACTAAATAGCTTCATTTTTAGGAATGTTTAATACGACTGTTTTATACTAACTTTATGAGCTTTCGATGGCCTTTTGTGTCATCTTGTCCGGAATAAGGGCCCGCAAAAATTGCGTTATTAATGCTCATGTACCCCCCCCAACACAACCCCCATACATGACTACGCAGCTGCTTTTATAATATGATGCCAAATGAAGACCTGAGCGCAAGAAGACCGTAAGTCCACTTGGCTCCTCAACATGTATACATTAATGTTGCGTGTAATTTCGTATAGTTTGGAAATGTTTTATACATGTTCAGGGGCCAAAACCAATCTTTCACCACCTTTCAAGATGTTTTCATCCTGGAACATGTATATTAAGCATTATAAAACCCTAAGAAACTATACGTAACACTATACATGTTGAGGGGCCAAGTGGAGTTACGGTCTTCTTGCGCTCATGTCTTCAAATAAAAAGATTACTTTGCGTCTGACATCCTGTCAACCAGATTGAAAATGCCTTGATGCGCAGGTCAGCAATAAATCACACCGCGCCTTTGCCCTGACGTCACACGCAAACTAGACTTTTTAATTTGGTCTCAGATAATACCTATGTGAGAAGTACGATATCATTTCTTTAACATTTGTATTTGGAATATAACCATGATAACCCCTTGCCAGAATTGTTCTCAAACTAACTACAACGTTTTATGCCACCAATCTGCTACAGAAGTTCAAACGGTTGACGATAGTGGCACTGCTATAGGGGGAAGCGATTATACGCCAATAAGAACAACTATAGATTTCAGTGCCTCTGATACATCTAAGACATTTTCTGTGCCAATATTGGATGATGGTGAGACGGAAGATGACAAAACATTCACTGTGGCTATTGTTAGTACGACATCAGGTGTGGCATCTGGAATAACGGAAACCATTGTTACCATTGTGGACGATGATCAACCTACAGGAGGTATGAAATTGGCTAAAAAATAAACGAAAATAATAGTTGTTTTCTTCGGATAGGTTTTATTACTGATGTGGCTTTATTTAAACACACAATTCTACACAAATCATAATGAGCACTAGCCCTGAATAAATTAATATTGATGTCTTATGACGTGACGTGACTCTGACAGATATCTCTGACATTGATTTAATCGAGTCAACAGGGAGTCAAGTTAACAAAGTAATTCAATATTAATACAAAACAGGGTTCTTTTTTGTATTGCTTGTAGGCAAGTAAGTTTTAGGCCATCCCGGATTCGTGGTATGGCAGAATATGTGAATAATTCGTTTCAAATACTGATGAAACCAATATCAAAGCTGCTTTATTTTGGATTTTGCTTGAAAAAATATGTAATGGTAAGAATTAAGCAAATGTTACCTTTTGTATTTATCATTAGGTATCTCATCGAATATTATCATCTGGATCGTTTCTGGATCTGTCACAGTCGTATTCATTCTTCTGGTCATCGGTATCTGCGTGTGTGTTTATGTTATCCGTAATGGAACGAACCGAACGACTGCTTCATCTATTGCTCCTCCCAGAGAGCAACTTCAAATGAGTTTGTTTAATCAAACATATACGCAATCACGCATGTATTTGCCAAATCGATACCCCGATTTATATTATAATTACTAGCGTGATTCATCATTAGCCGGCTGCCCTGGTTTTCCCTGTTTGTAAAGTGTGTTTTTGCAAATATCGTGGGATTGCAAAATTAAATTCTTCACTACAACCCGGACACTAAAAGGTGATGGCAATGCATTTCTCACATTTACGAACCTAGCTGCTACCGCATAATTATTATCAAGTTAAAATAGGCTTTAAACGTCAAGGTTAATAACACCAAAAACACATGTTAGTGTCCGGGTTGGAGAGAAGGTTTTAATTGTGCAATATCAAAATATTTACAAAGACACACTTTACACGCCGCGAATATTATATAGTAGCTCGAATTTATTTGTAACTCGGATTGCTTTTATTTCCCGCAAAATGCCGATAAATTAACAACTTTACCCGACTTCTCCTAGGGTAGTCGCTCCCTGATCATATAGTTGTTTGGAAAAGAATTGTACAGGTATGTGTGAGGGCTCAGTAGCTGTGACAGCAGCGGCAGTATAATACTAATCCTATTTGACCCCATATGACCATTTTTACTTTTTGACATGTTCCTGCCATATTGAGGATTCTTTTACTATGTTTAAGCCCAATTGGGCAAACTTTAACGTGTGAACCTATATGACCCTTGACCTCTGTCTGATTTTGTTTATGCTCCCGTGGTAATGAGATGGTTACTTAGTTACTTACAAGTTTAAGCACAGTCTGGTGAAATTTAAAATTTAGCCCCGGATGACCTTTGACCACGGATGAGTTCGATGTAATTTTGTTCACCTTCCCCTCATACGAAGGACGAAGGATTTTGTGCATATATTCCCCTCATATCAGGGATTCCACCCACTAAGTTTGAGCCCGATCGGGCTTGAAATTTTGACCTTTGACCTCAGATGACCTTTATTTTATTTCTGTTTACAACAACGCACGCCGGTACATACTTATATCCGAAGTATCGGCTCGGTGCGTCGAGGCGCGGGGAAACGCATAGCCAGACAGAGAGACAGAAAGACAGACAGAGTTCATTATTTTATTATTATAGATTATTTGTATCATATGTGTGGCATGGATATACAGGGCGTCTAAAAATACGCCGTCTGGGTTCTAGTTGATCAGGCTAACATACAATTTCGTGTATAATTTAAAATACACTCGCTCATATTTGGTCCATTATGGCATACATTAGAAAAGCATACGTGTCCGGATACGAAGCAATGCATTATAGGATCAATGCAATTTCCAAACACTAATTCATTACACCCTGAACTTTATTGCAATATTGCACAAAATAGCTTAATTAAAATGTTATGGTCCAGTTGAAATTACGGATGGTTAAATAAACATAACACACCATCAATATAAACAGACATAGTAGGATCTCAGCCATGATATATCCTATTAGCAACACCTGGGAACTTACTTCAAATAATTTCTTCCATTTTGAACTCCAAGGTAACATTAGCGAGCTGAAATGGGCACAAAATAATGAGATCATTTGCAAATCACAATTATCCCAATGACGACAAAAAAATTATGGGATATTGATGTATTTCATTACACCATAAAGAAATTCTGTATTTTTATTCTTCATGAAAATGTAAATATCGCAGACGACTCTTCTCCAACTAAAATTACGTGAAATATGTTGAGACACAAATCCATAAAAATAGAGTTAGGACATATCTTTGTAGTATGGTGAAGGTAGGGGCAAAACTGAAAGGAAACAGATGAAAGCTTTTTAAATGTACTGATTCTAGGAGGTAATACTACCGATGAGCTCACTGTCAGTTTGTAATGTTGTAGGTTGTCTAGACTGGATGACTTAGAATATTCACTACCGTAAAACCTCTTCTACAAGCATATAATAGTGCTTTTGATGAAATCTAAATTAATCCAGGCGCCATCCTTCGACAGAGTTATAACATTATGGAGTTTGAGCAAATAAATAACCGATACAGGCTTATGGAAACAAGTTTTATTGTAAGACCAATCTATTGTATTGGCATATGTTCGGCTGTGTCGTATTAATGTTGCTTTCATTAAAAACACTACATGCTTATAAACGAGGTTTTACGGTATTTTATTTAGGTGGTGGTAACGTAGAAATAAGTATGAATAATTAAAGTCTGACAGACGTATCCATGAGTAGATTTACTACATTAAGAATTTAAGACACTATCAGTGATCCCACCGAAAGCGTACAAATATTTTTGTGGAAATAGCTTAAAATTGAGGAAAAGTCGATAAAGTTGTCATTGGATAGATTCTCATATGAACAAATTACCAACAAGGAAGAAAAGAGCTGTGTAGAAAGCCATGAGGATTCATTCAACTGTGTAGCTACAAGTGTCCGTACGACAGACCGTCGACTAAATATTGACTAAAAGTCACTTGCAGTATATGATAGAAGATATTATATTCTTCATCATAATGCTAAAATCGACTGATTCTGATATACAAAATCACTGACAGTGCTCTTAAATGACTTTATTAAATCATAATAAATGAATCCCTAAATAACTTTGTATTATTGTACATAATACGTTTTTTTCTTTTTATCGTAAAATCATTTGTTTGGTATTCATGTGGTAGTCATGGGTATACGTATCACTTACCACATTTAACAGTTTCCACCTTCTATGATCTAAAACATCGGTGATGAAGCACTCCACCATTGTTGGACGATTAAATGCAGAAATAATCACTTTAAATCATACAAAATCACTTCCCTTCCCCCATTCAGCCATAATTTTACGATTGTCCCGACACAGCAGAAGAGCACGTGAAAACATCATAATCTCCTGGGGCACAGATCAGCTCACAGATATACTGCCACACTAATCGTGACGATGCAACTTTGTAAAATCAGCGCGACTGATGATGATCTCAAATTGAAAGCAATGTTAGCCGTTCATGTAAACAAACTGTGTGAGGGCGCCAGGACAATTTTACGGCGGTGAAGTCGATGTCAGGTGGTGCATAACACCCTGAGGCAAATTCCGTTACAGTATCTTCTAAATTTGACGTAGTGGTTGTATGGTGGCGTAGTGATAGTAAATTATTATTATAACTAATGAATAGCGCCATTAAAATGTGATTCAATTTCATACTCTCCATGCTATTAAGTGGTGGCCAAGAACTGCTTGTGCAGTAGTTATGTAATGTAAGCGTAATAGTTAGATGAATACTTTTCTAAATGCACTGGTTCTAGTGTGTAATACTAAGGTTACAACTGTTGGCAATGTTTTGGTTTAGGTACTGTCAACATACAAGTAATCATTAATAACATAGGTAGGTCGTAAAGACATAAGTAGATGAGGTACACTTTAATTTGAACATTAAATTAAAGGCACTATTAGTGATCCCACCAAAAGCGTTAACAGATTTAAAATTGTGAGAATAACTAAAAGTTAAGGATAAATATTGAGCAAATAAATAACCGACCTGTAAAAAATAGCAAAAATAAGAAAATACAGGGTGAGTAAAAAAAACTGCAATAGAGCAAAGAATCGATATTTATGTAAGAACCAAGTTGAACTTTCCCAATATTGAAAAATTTGATAAATGCCACACTCAATGGCCACCTTCTGTAAAAATATAAAGTGAATCGCGACTACCGTTTAATTTGTATGAGTCCTTTTGCTGCCATACCCAATTTCGTTATTTGTTCACGAGGTACCATGTATTTTGAATGAGAGCACACAGTGCACGGTAAAGGCACTAGATCTGAAACTAACTTTAACTTAAATAAGGTTGATTTGTGCGTTATTTTAATTACTTTTTTTTTTTTTTTTCAAACTTTCTAACATTACTTTAGGTCCTTCATACCTCACTTGACTCCAACTCCAGTTTTTTTAATCCCAATATATCCATCTTCTGGATATTTTGTAATTCACTCCACTTCAATTTGCGCGCATATTTTGGGTGCTCCATTTTATTTCAATGCCAATGAGGTTAAGAATCTATTTTACACAGAGTGGGCTGACATTCAAATTTTAGATGTCTCTTGGACAAACATTAAAATTGGGTAGCGCTTTTAAATGTGTCATAAAAACAAAACGGTAAATGCTAATTCCTTATTTTTTTTCACACAAGGTCACTGATGATATACCATATACAGGGTGTCCCAGAATGATTTATACTGAGAAAGATGGAATTTGTTAGGTATGAACGGCATTTCTATTGGTCATATTGTTTTGCATTTTAAGTTCTACATATATTTTAGATATATATAGTTAGAGAGGATTGCGTAAAAATGGTGAATTCCAAGTTTTGACAAAGCAACCCATTTTGAAAATCTGTAAAATTACTAACCGTTCAGCACAATGTAATGTTATGCAGTATATTGCTGTATCCTGTTCTTACTTATACTAAATAGTCGATATCTATCGTTTATTTATGATGTTAAGAAGCAATCATTGTATGAAATAAAGAATTTACTATGCTTGAGTGACCTTAAACTATTCTTTCTTTGGCGGCAATTTTGAAGACAATTATTGAGATGTGTGATTTTCATCATTTAAGTATAGAGAAGGTTCGTCCTTGGTGTCACAGTATGCATTTATATCCAAGGTATATGGGCAAACCCACAGCTACGTAACGAAGAAGATTAAAATTTATTGCGGAGAATCCTTGATTAAGTTATATCCTCTGTAATAATGACATTTTGGGGTAAAAAGTATGGTAAAAAACGCATAGAAAGTATGTTTTTCAACCTAAATATCTGATGTCATATTGAAATGTTTTACTTAATCCCATATCAAGAACTCTTTAGCATTGTAAGCTCTACATCTGTGCCAAAAATTCCTATCAAAGAATGTAGGATTTCTCCAATGTAGTGCACAGTGTTGCTGAACGATGTTGATAAAGGATCCATGTGTTATGATGCCTTTACACACATGCAGTTTTCGTCCATTTTCAGTAATAGTTCACACTGCTAATGTTTGTTTTGATGTCACATGTAAATCTTTACTGAAAAGAACATGGAAGGCACGTAATGATTTCCTTAAGTAATTAATTCTTCACCACACTGAATACAATCTTGTCTATTGTATAATGTATATATTCAGTTGATGTAGTTTTTAAGTGGCTGGCACTCAGCTTCCACCCAGGGGCCAATTGGCTTTTGATGCTGGCTTTATTTGCTTCATTCTTTTTCCTCACTTCATTTGACCCACGGGCGGACGATGAATGCAAGCCAACTTTGTATTCTTTTTAGTATTTTAACTTTAGTATTTTAGTATTTCTGTTTGTATTGTTAACTTTTGTAAATACTTTCAGTATCATCTTTTAATTCTTGTTAACTTTTGTTTATATGGATGCACCACCAAGACGGTGGGTGCCGCTGTTATAAAAGCGTTTTCCAAATAAATAAATAAATAAATAAATAAATGTCACGCCAAAACGAATCAAGCTATTTCCATGAAAGTCACAGAATAAGTAGGAGACATGTGTGGCATTGTATTGCACTTATTAAAATTAGATACACTGTTAACTATATATTTTTGATATTTTGTTCAAACACGGTATAAATCATTCTGGGACACCCTGTATAAAAATGTTTAAAACCCTACAAGGTTCAACTCAGTTCTTAAATAAAATGGATTATTTTCTCTATTGCACTATTTTTTTTACTCACCCTGTAGCAGTTTAGAAAAATTTGAAACTCCATTCACTTGCGTGTACCTCCAAGTGTCTGTACAGACTATTGGCTAAATTACTTAAATATTACATTCAGTAATTAGGTTGCTTTCGGTCTCATTACTTACAGGGTGTAATAGCACACCTATATATACACTAATATAACAACTTAATATTTGGTTATTTTGTAGATTTACTAATAGTGCCTTGAAATAAGCTAATAGTGTGACTTTGGCAATCATCGTCGGCAGAGTTGAAGACCATCGTATTAAGTGAAGATTATATAGTTTTGCAGGAGCAGGATTTTTCTGTTTTATGAATCCGTTCATTTACCAAAGATAGTATGGTTATATTGGAATATAATAATAATTGCTGCAAATAAATTGTATGAAAACAAACAAAAGAAATATCCTAATTTTGCTATGAGTGTAAGACCGCCGCTTACTCAATGTTAGCACATTACACGAACTTTAATTGTGAGTTTTCAAAAATATTTTCAAAATGTATTAACTTCCAAAATTCGCCCAATATGTCACTTCCGATGGTTTTTGCCCTCCGTCCACGAAATGATTGCAAAAGTAAGTTGTTATTCATTGTACATATTTATTTTTTTCTACAAGTATATAATCAAGTTATTATTATTATGGGTGTATTATTATATATTCATATTGTATCACGTATCATGTTCTCATCTTCAATTATCTGAAACAGCATTCGGTGATGAAGCACACCGCCAGTTTAATTCTATTTTGTTTTCTTGGGATTCAGTATTAAAGAATCACTACTTTTACTGTATTTGTGTAATATTAAATTCTTGAGGGTGATCCAAGCGTATGTTGTGGCAAGTATATATAAGTTATATTCTTGTATCGCCCGAAAATAAGCCATTCAATACAATTATTGTTATTATTTATATCAGGCTGTCGCTATGCGGTATTAAACTAAAATGTAAGCTTTAACCACTGGGGTACGCCCGGGTGAAACTTGCTAAACAATGAATATTTTAATTTTCTGCTGTTTCTTAATTTTAATACCAAGAATTGTCGAAAATGTATCTTTTTTTTTTTCCGTGAGTGGGGGTGTCTCGTTGTAGTTGATGTAGTGATGTGACACGAAGGCTGCTGTGATGTGACCTCGGTGATTCGCTATGACAATACAATGCCTCATTTCAAATAATTAGTTTTAGTTTTGGTTTTGGTTTTGGTCACGTGGTTTCCTATTGTCCTGCCTAACCACTTGAATCATAAGATATCGAACTCATTGTTTCTACCTTTTGTTTAAAACCGAACATTTGTGTCAGTCAGTTTCGGTTTTGGTTTCAGTTTCTTATAAGTGGTGTGAATCGTAAAATTATTTGATTTGAAGTTACCTACTCTAAGTATACAAAAGAAATGTTTAAATTTCGCAGTGCAATATTCACGAGGAGAGAAATCGAGCATGGTAATGTACACTCCCTCATTTCAAATAAATAGTTTTGGTTTCTCTATTGTTCAGAAACCAAAAATCAAGGGATTAAAATGTGGAGATGAACTGGTATGCAATCATAACACTATTGTGCTGGGAGGACACAAGAGGGTATATATAATCAAAAGTATAATGGCCTATAACCATACGTATATAATAGCCTATTGTGCTAACATTTTCATTATCGATATCTATCAACGTGGGCGACTTTTGATGCTCTCTGCCGTAGTTGGCACACTTCCATGACACCATAAAATTACACCCGAGTTCCTAGGCCTACATGTAGAAATCATGTGCATATATTGAGGGGTGGGGGGGGGGCGGGCTGTTTTGTTTATTTGTCTGAAATATAAACGATGCATGATGATGTAGATGATTTGATTATGAATTAGATTATTCCCCGGAAAGCGCAACCCATACCTCTTTCCTATGTTCCCTCCGCCACCTATATATAACCTCCTCCCTCCCCCTCCCCACACTCGATATCGACTCTTCCCTATTATTCCACTCCACGCTTGAGCTCCCTCTCCCCCTCCTTCCCTTCCCACTTCCAATGCTCTCCCCTCTGTTTCTCTTTCTTCCTTTCTTTTATGCTCCGGCGCCCACACACACACCCTCTTTCCCTGGCGATCTCTTTTCTCTCTCTCTCTCCCTTCTCCAATAAATAAATTGAATAAAAGTCAGTTTAAACCAGCTTTCTATGATATTGATCTTCCGTCATGCGACATGCACATAAATAGAGTTATGTATAATAGTGTTTATATCACTGAAGTCATAATCTGTCAAGTGTCTATTGTCATGTCTGTGGAAATATTTCGATGGTCTATATATTTTCACAGTGAAATCAGCTTAGGCTATTTCGTAGTCTCTTGTCAATGCTTTCAAACTAAATCAATGCTTTCAAATGTACACTGCTTTGTTCGACTTCTCTGCTCGTGAATATTGCACTGCGAAATTTAAACATTTCTTTTGTATACTTAGATCAGGTAACTCGAAAATCCTGTAATTTTATTCGTCACACCACTTATAAGAAACTGAAACCAAAACCGAAACTACCTGCCACAAATGTTTAGTTTTAAACAAAAGGTAGAAACAATGAGTTCGATATCTTGTGATTCAAGTGGTTAGGCAGGACAATAGGAAACCACGTGACCAAAACCAAAACCAAAACTAAAACTATATATTTGAAATGAGGCACTGAAAGTCGTGGTTTACAAAACCGAATAAGCCTACGCTAATTCACCTGTGAAAAAATATAGACCATCGAAATATTTGCATTCGACATTACAAAAGGGGCCACTATTGTAATTGTATAGGTGCTATAAACAAAATAGATTCATGTCCTTAATCCCATGTACCACAATCGATGGAAGGCCATTATATGACCTCTAATAACCTAATGACTTTTACTGAAGCAATGTTACTGCAAAAAGTAGAAGATAGAGGGGAGAAGAGATTGTGTGGTGTGTGTGTGGAGGGGGTGGTTGGAGGGCAAGGGGGATATGGGCCGGGAGAGAGAAACATATGAGAGAGAGCATTGGGAGTGAAAGAGAAGGGGGGGGAGAGCTCGAGATGAAGATATCGAATGTAGGGGAGGAGGAGGGGGAAAGGGGTAATTTAGGGAAGAGGTGGTTATATAGGAGGGGAGCCCCTCTTAAAGAGGTATGGGTTGTGCTTCCAGGGATAATAAACTAATTCATAATCAAATCATCTCCATGCATCGTTTATGTTTCATACAAACACACAAATCCCCCACCCCGCCCCATCCTTCAATACATGATGCAGTCATGCCTACAGTAGAATTCACCTCGACCTTTGCAGGACTTAAACGCCATTAAAAGCTATTAAACCAAGATAACACTCATTGAAACAGCTCAACTGATTAAATCGGATCTTCTTTGGCTGTGCACATGTGTCTGTTTTATATGTGCGATATAGCAATGAGCTGCTATAATACAGCTTCAGCTGGGTAACCGATTATAAAGGAAACGCAAGGAAACAATGGTATGTAGACCTTTGTTCACGAAATGAGACAATGGCCTGCTTTTTGTTAACCAGCATTCTTGAAAATGAGCAACATAATGATTGTTGACTTAACACGGTTTGGAAATAATTTCTTCATATTTTTGGTGTTATCTGTCGTTTACATATCCTTCCTAAAACACAAAAGTGCGACCCTTTGTCAATCACCTACAGTACCCAATTTCGGCATACTATATAAGAAACTCATCATAATGATTGCCAGAGAATAGTTTAAATGTAGCTTGTACCGTTTTTTTTTTTTTTTTTTCAGAAGTGAGCGGTCCGATACCAATATTTTCGGTCAATTCTCCATTCAATTAACACGGGGAGTTGGCTAGCTATGCCTTGCCCTCACTCATATTTTACAAAAGTGCGACTATTTCTGAACATCTAACCTATCTGTAATTTTAGGTCATGTTAGAGAAATATCTTTGCTAGAAGTTTGGAGAATAAGTTAAATATTGGCTGGTTATTTTTCACACAGTGATGTTAACTAGGCAAGTGCCCATTCTTCCAACATACATCATTTGTAGAGGTCACGCGTCAATGGTGAGAGCACTGTGTATTGTGTATAGGAAAACGGACAGTAACTGCAGTATGATACGCGCATGTATATGATTCAGTAGGCCTAGAACTCGTGAGTGTAATATGCCACCAACCTTCGACAGAGAGCATCAACTGTCGTCCGCGGGATAGATTTCCGATATCAATCATGATAATAATTATGTTAGCACAATAGGCTATTGTATACTTCTGGTTATATACCCTATACTGTGTCCTCCCAGCATAATAGTGTTATGATTGCAGACCAGATCAGCTCTACTTTTTAATCCCTTGATGTTTGGTTTCTGAACAAAAGAGAAACCAAAACTAAAGATTTGAAATGAGGGAATGTTCAAAGTAGTATCTTATTGTATCAGGGTACCTTACAAAAACTATGCAATACCCTGTAGTACCGCTCAGACGTCTGATATAAGTAATACAGTAATACCCTTCAAAATTCAAAACTGCTTATTATAAATTACATTTATATGTCTATTATTGTGACTATTATTTAAATTCTAAAAACACATCAAAGGGGGCATATTCTAAATACACTGGTTTTATTTTGGAAATAGGTGCTTAGTTAAGCGTCAAGCGGCAAGTTCGCGTAAAAGCTGGCAACCAAATCAGTTTGGTTAATTCGGGTATGCTGAATTTAAAAAAAAATGTCTGCCAAACTATATTGTAACCCGGGACCTTTAAAAAGACCCCAAACCCCTACATGCTCATAGGGTAAACATTAAAATGCTCCACATTCACTAAAAAAACATGTCAAATTATTTGTCTGGGTCTAAGGATCGCAAAAATGTAACATAGCGCGTAGGACATATAGTTACCAATTTACGGGGCTCAACAGGTCCACGGTCAATTTACATACTATACAGGGGTGAAAAATTAAAGTTGCTCCGATTCTCGTAACAATGGATGCAAACTGTTCCTTAAGTTCAAGGGATTCAGAAAAAGAATAGTTTTTAATATCTGCGATGTCAAGTGTAGAAGAGAGATGATAAATAAATGCAACTTTTTTTTATTGAATCCTATGCAATCCTACACACTTTTAACTCTTTGTTGTGTAACATGCTACATACTGCAGTTACTGTCCGTTTTCCTATACACAATACACAGTGCTCTCACCATTGACGCGTGACCTCTACAAACAGTGTATGTTATAGGTATATGGGCATTGCCTAGTTAACATCACTGTGTGAAAAATAACCGGCCAATATTTAAAGTATTCTCCAAACTTCTAGCAAATATATTTCTCTAACATGACCTAAAATTACAGCTAGGTTAGATGTTCAGAAGGGGTCGCACTTTCGTAGAATATGAGTGAGGGCAAAGCATAGCTAGCTCATAGCTAGCCAACTCCCCGTGTTAATTGAATGGAGATTTGACCGAAAATATTGAGCTATATTGGTAACGGACCGCTCCGTTCTGAAAAAAAAAAAAAAAAAACGGTACAAGCTACATTTAAAGTATTCTATGAAATTCTAGAAAATATAGTTTTGTAACATGTCCTAAATTTTAGCTAATTTAGGTGTTTGGAGAGGGTCGCACTTTTGTATTTTAGGAAGGATATGTAAACGACAGATAACACCAAAAATATGAAGAAATTATTTCCAAACCGTGTTAAGTCAACAATCATTATGTTGCTCATTTTCAAGAATGCTGGTTAACAAAAAGCAGGCCATTGTCTCATTTCGTGAACAAAGGTCCACATACCTTTCGTTTCCTTTATAATCGGTTACCCAACTGAAGCTATAATAACAGCTTTATTGCGATATCGCACATGTAAAACAGACACATGTGCACAACCAGAGAAGATCCGATTTAATCAGTTGAGCTGTTTCAATGAGTGTTATCTTGGTTTAATAGCTTTTAATGGGGTTTAAGTCGTCCTGCAAAGGTCGAGATGAATTATACTGTAGACATGACTGCATCATGAACTAGACATCGCAGATGGTGCAAACGTGGCTTTTTTTAAACCTCCAAGCTAGGCGAACAATTTGCCTCAACTTTTACGAAAATTTGAGCAACTTTGACTTTTACCGATACACAACAAGCAAATCGACCTGTGACCTCTTGTGCCCCATAACTTCTCAACGTTAGGTCGTATACGCATACACATTGTATTTCTGAGATTCACGGGCCAGACGCACAGTTTGACATGTTTGACAGTGTTCATCATCATCATTATCATCAGCTGTATTCAACCCACTGCAGGACAAAAGCCTCAATACAACCCAAGTTGGCACCAAAGATTCCTATCATTTGATTTTAATATCCACCTGATCCCTATGAAAGTTAATATCTCATCCCTCCATCTGACTTTCTGTCTGTCATGGTGTCTTGAGCCCAGCCAAGGCCACCATTCTGTGACAGTCTTTGTCCATCTATTATCTGTTGATCTTGCAAGATTGCCAGCCCGATGCCACTTCTTCATCTTCATCTTTATTGTGTAGATTATGTCTGTAACCTCTGTTTGGCTCCTGATCCATGCCACCGTTATCCTATCTCTATTGGTGAAGCCCAGCATGCATCTTTCCATGCTATGCTGTGCAGTTTACATGTTTTGCTCCATCCTCTTTAGTAAGTGACCATGTTTCATGGCTGGTAGTACACATTGATTGAAAACCTTTCGTTTCAAAATAAATGGCATCTTACTTGCAAGTGTTATTGGAATAAAATTAATATTTGCCCCCTTTACGATCCTGTGGGGTTATTTGTGGGTCTTTTTGAGGGTCACGATCTCAAAATAGTGCTTGGCAGACAGCAGATTCGAGTTCAGCATACCCAAATTAACAAATTGCCAACTTGCCGCTAGGAACACGATTTTTCAAAAATAGAAGTGATACCTTCTCGCACTCATTTTGGGGAAATATTTATTTGGTATGTGTATTCATCATGTCGAAGGTTTAGTGCCTCATATATGGCGATATATAAACTCCTTAAAAAGTTTGGAAAATGTTCATATATCAGAAATATATTTTCATATTGTTTCATATCAATACAAACATTGTTCTTCCTGTCAAACATGACACCAAATTTGTGATTCAATCTTATTCCATGGTTGCGTAACTGTCTTTGGAAGACAAGGAGGTTGCAAAAATGTGCCAAATCTGCCATTGTCTGCGACATCAGCATCAGTAAACATGAGTAAGGAATATCACATTGTTTCATTCAAAACGGTTTCTAAGTGCCGCCAGCCTGATGTACCGTTTCTCTTCAGCCGTTATTTTTCTTGGGCGGCCACTTTTGGGTCTGTCTTTGACATCTCCGGTCTGACGAAACTTGGCTTTTAGCTTGGAGATCATACTGCGGAAAACTCCAAAATTGCAGCAACTTGATTATGAGGTATGCCAGCCTCAAGCTGATTAATATTGCCTTGATCCATTTGAATCCACCTGTAGAACTGTTAATCCCATCCTAGCACTTTTCATTCAAAATGATCATACTGCAAACAACTTTTCATTCATTCTTTTATTAATGCACTACCCACTTATTCATTCAAAGCAATGAGATGAGCGCAGACAATGGTCAGTTTGGCACATTTTCTTTGAGACCTCTCTGTCTTTCAAAGAAAGTTATACAGCCGTGGAATAATTTATCTTCATAAATGAGGTGTCATTGTTGACAAGAAAGAACAATGTTTGCACTGATATGAAACAATATGGAGCTAAAAATTCTGATATACAGCCGTTTTGGAAAGTTTCCAAACATTTTTGAGGAGTTTATAATACAGAAATTGTCAAATGGCAACGAATATACAGCTAAGACCATCCTGCATTAATATTGACAAACAGACATTCGAATTGTTGTTATTTGCTTGTAGCTAATTTATTACAAAAATATCATAAACATCTGGTCAAGTTAAGATACAACAATGTTTTCAAAGGCAAGTTACAATAAAGCTTATAATATGGTACAATTTCTTACAAGATCATCTTTCTGGTTTTAAACAATACTACATGTGCATTGGCTATTTACAAATATATGCAAATCATATTGTTTGGTTAGAAACTGCTAGAAACTACATGCTGCTACATATACAAGCAAACTCAAGTCACTAAAGGTGTAGTAGCTCTAACTGTTTACAATATTGACATTTTAGGCATATACAAAAGCTCAAAAGCTTATTGGATAATATGTATATTTATCTTATATTTGTTCCTATCTTAGTGTATTTTTTAGAGCTGTAATTTTTAATCCTTGGTGTCAGAATTGATTATGATGATTGTTGTAATTCATGTAGGTTTAATATAATTTTTTAAAGGAAATTACAATTATTGTATTTTAAGTGTCTGCATATTCCTACTTTTTATCTTGTGGTTTATTCAGCGCAATGAAGCATCTGCGATGCCAATTGCGCTGTATAAAGTTTTGGTTTCTTCTTATTATATTATTATGGTATGGAAAGTGCCTATACTCCATTTAGAAACTTTAGGCCAAAGTTAGTCCTCAAAACTGACGAGCAAATAAAAAGCACCTTAAAACGTTCACCAACCTCGAGTTGGATGTATAAACAACTTGTTTAAAGTGATTAACTACACACTGTGTAAACGTACATTTTCATATTTCCAACTGTTGAATATAAAGTAGCCAATATTATATATTGTTGAGATGCTTAATAAAATACAAACATTTACGGGCATTTCTTGTTGAATGATTCGTTGTCATTGTCTTGAACATTTATATTAACAGTGCAATAATTATGAACCCCGGGTGTAGGGGAAAATGACGGGAACCTAACTGCAGTAGGCTTGCCTGCTTATGCCCACATCATACAAAGCCGTTTTTTTGTGGTAGTGTGTGGGGTGGGGGTGTGGGGGTAGGGGGTGGGATGTGTGTTAGGGGGACGTAACTTCCATCGCTCCGTCGCTTATCTGATAAGAAATATAATGTCCGGAGCATGTCCAGCGTCAAATCGTAACTAGTTGTCTTGAAGTGGTAGCGATTGTGCAAACGATACCATGTTTTGTCACTAGCGAATTTTTAATTGCACATTGCTAGTCATGCTAACACCAGTATGCTATGGGCTTAACATAACATTGTCATATTTTAACCAATTTAGACTAACTGATCAACTGAACTAAGAGATAAGTCCCTTTTTAATCTTGACCTGAACTAAAGATGTAAAATGAAAGAAAATATCTACTTTTTAACAAATCAAGGGAAGATGCTTACGCATCGTACACTATAGTAATACGCCGCTACTGTAATAGTTGAAATGCTTAATAAAATACAAATATGTACGGGCATTTCTTATTGAATAATTCGTTGACATTGACCATTCACATTTACAGTGCAAAAATTATGAACCCCGGAGGAAGGGGAAAATGACGGGAGCCTAACTGCAGTAGGTATTTAGGCTTGCCTGCTTGCATAACTTATGCTCATACTATATACTAGGCAGTCGCAAGGAACGTAGCGGCTTTGTTTGCTTGGTTGGCGGGGTAACTTCCACGACTAAATGCTGGTAGCGATTGTGCAAACACTATACAAACGTTTGGTCATTAACAATTTTTAATGCGAGTACTAATACGATATGGTAATTATCATGCTGCAATTAAATATCAGATAAGTTCCCTTTTAATCTTGACCTGAACTAAATAGGTAAAATGAAAGAATATTATTACATTTTAGCATGTATATCTAAAATATCAGCGAATTTTTATTGATTGATTAAAGCCATAAAGTGTGATTTGCTCCACATGCCCTCATTTTTCAGTAAGATTGAAGATGTTATACTCCCGAGATCTCCGGTTTTATTCTGAGTTCATCGATCTCGTGATGGCTAAACAAATCGCGTACATGCTGTATCATTGAATCATTGAATCAGTGACGTATAAACTGTGTGAATATTGCTTTCATTTTACGTCTTGACGCATAAACTGTGTACACATTGCTATTCATCTTACGTTTTGTTTGTACATCCCAGCTGCGTAACGTTCCGCCAATAGATAAACGATCGGAGAGCTAACACACGCATTCTAGCCATTGGAATGAAATGGGACTTTTCTTCGTATTACCTCATTTGTTTGGCTCAAAGGGGGGTCAATGTGATCAGTAGCTATCAGTGTAAAGTAACATTCAAATAGGAATATATTCTTTATGCAACTCACACAATACCGTAGAATTCCGTCTAGAAGCATATATGCCTCTAAACGAGGGTTTTTTTTAACGAAAGATATGAAAGGCCAATACCCTTCTCAAAATCATTGCAATAGATTGGTCTTATAAATATACATATTTGTACAGCCGCCTTTATCAGTAATATAGTTGTTCAAACTCCAATTAACGTTTTTGTTGAGAGTGTCTGCCTCTTGTCTCTTGTGTCAAAAAAACCTCGTTTAGAGGCATATATATGCTTGTAGACGGACTTTTACGGTATGGCTTTAAATATCAGATTTTGTTAAAAAGGTACAGTGCAAAATAATTAAGAGACTCCTCTTAAGTAAATCTGAAAATATTGCGCTCGTTGATTGGATGTGAAAAGAAATTCACGAGTACGTCTGTCTCATTGCGACAATTCTCCAGTGAGATTTAGTATTTAGCGGGGTTTAGCATTTAAAACACCGGATATATGCACAGTGCTTTTTAGTGTTACCATGCGCAGAGTAAAATCAGCATATTTAGTATCTGCTTTAAATTATTTCACAAGCTTGGGTTGAAGGCAACAGCGAAATCATAAAATATCACCAACCACATCAATCGTAAAGCAACGGCGCACGCCAATAGCAAGCAAGAAAACACCATCGGCTAGAAGCTTATCATTTATATGACTATAAATTATGTAAATTAAAACCAATACAAATAAAAAAGGACAATACAATATTCACATAAATCCTCACCGCAGATGTAAACCAGCTTATCTCTAAAATGAATATACCGTAAGTGTATAATGGCTTCACCAGTGAAAATCATCAATATTACATGCTATGAGCAGATGTAAAAAATCTATAAAACAATAAATAACAACAACATGTATCAATGTCATTTATTCATGTTCAAATGGCTAACGCATAATGAAAAATAAAGTTCCTATGAACCGTACCTATAACCCGTAAAGTACCTTCAGCGAGTATACACATCGATTTATGCAATGTGGTGCTGTTAGGCACATACTTACTTACTCTTACTCCGTCGACTCTTGCTGTCGGGTATCAATGATGGCTCGCCATAACCGCCACATAGAGATACATAGAGATGACATTGATTTGTGAGCCGCTGAATAGTATACAAATATTACTTGGTTTTAGGGAAATAGTGTACAAATATTGACTGCTATGAGGGACATGGTAAAATTTTAGGCCCGCAGTGATCTCAAAACCATGGCTATGCCTCGAGACGAAGTCGAGGGGCATAGTCATGGTTTGGAGATCACCGCGGACCTATAATTTTAACCACGCCTCGAATATAAAGCAGGCACTATTTGTTTTGTATACCGCATCAAATAGATATTTGTCATTTGATTGGTTAAAAGAATACGATCGTAAAAAAAATTCCTTTAAAAGGAATAGAGCGGGCAAATGAAAAATTGTCAAGAGAAATGAAAGAATGAGTAAGTCAAATTCACAATTAAATTAACAGGGAAAATATGACACAACATCGATTTCCAATGGGGGAATAACACAAAACGTATTTAAACAAAGTCTTTTTAACTTTATACGTTTATACGTTTGTTATTCCCCATTGAGAAATTATCATCATATTTTCCTTGATTTTAATCTTATCTATTGCTTATCCTTTGTTCTCTGCTGGTCAGTTGGAACAGATTTTCCCTGTTTTTATATTAACCCTTCACATCATAACAGAAGACGTTTTATGTTAACATTTTATATAAAACATTGTTATAAAACTTTTGTAGATAATAGTTATTTAAAACATTTTCGTAATCATACATAGAGCTTTTTTTATCATCAGATAGAAAGACTTCTGCTCATCTTCTCTGGTGAGACAACAGGGCTGGGGTATCTTTCCATATCAAAGTTTAAAAATCTGTCATATCAATTTCCTCAATATGTTGTTTTGATACAACTTACGAGGGGAAAAGTTTGATTTTACAATATTTCGATATTATTTTTTAACTTCGTAACTTTATCATGATTAACATAACTGTATTTCAAAGCGTCAAACTATATCATTATTTTGTCCCAACAAAAATAATCCAGGGAATAAAATATTCATTCATATGTTTATTTATTTTATTCAACCTGGGCCATTTTTACTGGTGCACATGCATTCTAATAATTTGTCTATAATACCTTATATACAAGCATCATTCAGCAAGCACTATTTGTCACAAGATTTGAAAAGTAAATAGCCTATGTACACACTGAACACACAATGCACATACAAGCTGTATTTAAGTACATGCCGAAGCTATCAGTACAACATGATATATATGACCTTCACGATGCTATTAATTTAGCCCAAAGATGAGGAAAACTAGCAAAACTGGTGAACTGGTACTGTTCAAATAAAAACATCTGCAAATCTTGCTGCAATTTCCAAATAGTATTTCTATTACTTAAATAATTATTTTTGTTATTTCTTTTAATACAAACACATTATCGCCTATGACGATTTTATCGTATTACTTACATATCAAAATCAAGTAATAATTACAAAACTCGCCGTAAACTATCACCTCTGTGGGTGTTTGGGATATAACCGGCACGAATATTTTCTCAACACTGCGGCATGTGAGAAAGTAGGTCAATAGTCAGAGAATACAGGGCGGGTGCGGCACGCCGCACCCGCCCAAAAACTCGTATGCTTGGCTAGGCCAGGCTGTTTGCCTAGGGCAGACTCATTTTGTCAGAGGGTGACGATTAGGCCCCATACCGTAGACCAAGGCAACGCCTCAGTATGTAGAACTTTTTTCCTCCAGATAATCCTCTTATTTGCGGTATTATCATTCAATCGATATCATGGGCACGTTCAGTGTGACTTTATTACAAAGTCCGTGTCGATGATTTTGAAGCGAATTTAAGCTTCTATTCGTATTTTCAATGCACTGCACATTATTGCATAATCATTGTAATGCTTACAGCTTGTAGAGTATCTTCATCCGGTTCATCAACACACGTTGGAAGCGTACTACACTACTGATTCAGTCCTTGTTGGTCACAATTTCCTTGCTTGCTTGTTTTGTTTTCACCGGCTCGATAGACTCGAGTGTTGGCGTCGCTAAAACAAAAACTCTTCTACAGTCTTAAAATGTCGCACTTGGCAGTGACATAACATCATTCAATTGAGAAGAAGAGACTTTAAATGACTATTGCCTGGGCAATAGTAAAACAAAGCTAATGCCTGGTTTAACACAATTCTTCAAAAAAAATTCAATGACCGCACTTTTAACCAATCAGATGACAGGAATCTATATATGAGGTATATATGTTAAAAATCAAACTATTTTCCTGAGGTAAACCAGTACCGATATTAACCATGTAGTATTTGTTTTATTACACCGTATTTCGGCTATGGGGGTGGAGTTGTCATAGCATGTTGAAATAGGTCCTGTCGTTTGCAATTAACCAATAAAGTGTCATGCTTTGCGCAATAATATGTTAGAGTTGTAATAATGTGTACTATGGAAAATAAATTGTTTTGTATCGTTATTTAAAACAACTATTGCCTGCCTATGTTTGCGCCATATAGTATAAATAGATTTAATACTTATGTATTATCTATCTATTACTACTACAGTAGTACCGTACTACAATGATATAAAGGGTCATACTAAGTAAGAACTTCTTGTTACAATATTATAAGCGTTTAGAAATATTATTACAAATGCACACATTTTTATGTTGTCAATATAAACTTTTAAAACACTGCATGACCATTATTGATGGCTTGGGTTTAGTGCGTGCTTCTACCGGTAATCTTTACGTGTCGGGTAGACACGTTTTAGAGCGTAGTTAAAACATGCCGATTCCGTTATTGTTGCTATTAGTAGTACCCCAGTATCAAACCTGATTAGCGGTAAATTTCTATGAGTGTTCGACCAAAATATATGACAAACAAACACACCTAAATATGAGAATTTTGTTATTTAAAAATCCATATTAGGATTCTGCTTCAGGGGATCGAAAATAACACTACTAAGTCTGAAGGTCATAGAGATAAAGTAGCGTCTTGTGTGCGTTATTGGCAAAACGCATTTTAGGCAGATCACAAACCAGCAATCACTCAAAAGAAGCGAATATTTTCGGGCTAATTACGAAACATGTTGACTGTACCCTTCCACGATGAATGCAGTAGCGTAGCCAGCGGGGGAAGTGCCCCTGACAAAAAAATGAAAGAAAAAGTGCCCTCTGACAAAAAATGAAAAAGAGAGAATCAGGAGGGCAAAGGAAAAGAAAAAGGGCACGGAGCCCCTTTTCTAGCAAAATTCAGGGCCAAAATAGTATAAAAGACAAAAATTTTCCGCGCTACGCGCGCACATTGTAACAATAAAGCCCCTTTTAGCCGGATAATAGGCGAAAATAGTGTAAAATACCATTTTTTTTCGCACGACGCGCGCACATCATCCAATTACGGGCTATTCGGGAAGCTCGTAGATATACAGTCTCTATGTATTGTTTGATACAACTGCAATTTTTTTTTCTGTGCCCTCGAAATTTTATTTTGCCAACCCTGACCCAGAAAGCTGGCTACGCCACTGGATGAATGACATGCACAAATACATATATAACAGTCACCGGGCGTTAATCAACCAGACCATAATTTAAGACGTTTGTATTTTATGGAGCTAATGACAATATTTGGGAACCTTAGGCAAAACATCTAATTTGGTCATATAGCACTACCGGTTCCCCGGTAGGTACTGATGGCTCTTCCTATCGTACCCTGAACATTTACAAAGTGCTTTCGTTTTTTATTTAAATGAAAAACAATAACAATTATACAAATGTTTTGAATAAAAACTCATTTTCAGGCATGAAATACAAAATAATATAAAATGTTAATTATTATGCTTGATACAATTTATTACATCTCTAGGGTGTGATGTTAAGAATCATCAGTACTACCGATAGTTCTATAGGACCCAATTCGATGTGGTGCCTTAGGGGCAGTAAAAAGTCCGAAATTAAAGTTTTGCATGCCTTATGTTAAGTAAAGTCATACCTGTGCCCAGTGAACAAGGGCATTTCCCCATCAAGTCGTCCCTAAATATACACACAAATTTGCCGGGCTAATTAGTTATTGTTATGTGTGGAAACATTAATTGGCTGTGGAAATCAACTTTTCCTGATCATAACATCAATGTAAAATCTATCATTATTAATGTCAAATATATTAATATATAAAATAATATGAAGTTCCTGAAGTCCGACGGACAAACCTGTTTAAATCTCTGTAGATAAAAAGCTCTTTTCTGTTTTCCATTAAGTCCGTTCTTCCATCTTATCCCAGACATCTTTATTAACCCTCGTCTATACTTCATTTCGTTCAACTTATAACAGAAAAACACTTAACACATAACATCGTGTATTAATAATATAATATCATTACAAAGGGGTGTACATATAGTTGGGCACAGCAACTACGCTAGTTCGCTTTGTGTAATGCGTGAGAGGCCCAGTAAATGTACGCGGGCATAAATTTAAACATTTTTGACGCGCACAATAACAGAAACCGTATAAATTTCGCCAATCATAAGCCTAACAAAGTATAACGGATTTCTAACGAATGTAGGACAGTTGCTATCCCCGCTAGAGAACGAATGTTTCCCTAAGAATGTTAAGTCCAAATATCATGTATTTGTTGGTACAGGTGAGGGTGGTGCTATAATTTGGTGTATCCCCGGGATGGTGGTGAATTATTAAGGGGTGTGGGGGGGGGGCAACGATTTGTTGGCAGGTCTTAAATTATCTTAGGGGTGGGGGGTTTATGCGAAACTCTTGAATAAAAGGGGAAAACCCAACGTCTATACTCCGGGGACTATAGGCCTACATACAAGAAAAATGGCAGGCTCACTATAGACCACCTGACATCACTGTTTATCAACAAAGGCGAGGGGCTCGTCTCTCGATATGCTTGAACGAGCCGCTACACTATTCAATGGCTTTCTTTTATTATTATGAAATGTGGCGACGATTTAAAATGCACGTGCCCTTAGCAAACTACGATGCGTACGCACACAGCAGGGCAAAGAACAATGGAAATTGCCATAATTCGCGCGCATACTGCCGGTCAATGACGACACATGCCAAGCGGTCTATACATTGCTCGGACGGATATACCATGCACGATGCAGTCAAAATCGATATATGTATTCGTATTGTTGTATTTCTATTCTATACCGTACAAATGTTTGAGTTGCCTACAGCATAATTATAATGTTTAAAATTAAATTTGGCTACCAATAAGTCATATGGTCCAATGGATTAGCGCGCTGGACTTGAGTATTCTGCATGTATCCGCGGCGTGGATTCTAAATTTCATATCATGGAAATGGGGCTGGGCGAATTTATGTATTACGTAGGGATGAGTGACCCCGGGCTGATTGCATGCAAAACAAATCACCAGATGACTGACTATAGGGCATAGCGCCACCACACGAGCGTTGGTTAAGTATGTGGCCTCATGCGATGCACACCTACGTAAAACCGTACGTATTAACGTACGTAAAAACGTACGGTCTACGTCGGCGTTTGGAAAATCGCAATTTCTCTATTGACGCACTAAAAATACGTAGCTCGTCTTCCTTCTGAGGTGTTTGAGGACAAGGTCTTTTTAATTAACTATTGCATGATAACCTTATGTTTGAATTGATACGCTGGCGAAGTGATGTAATAATCGGATTAACGAACATAACAGTAGGCGAAAACAATTTTTGAATATACCGCGCTGCACTGGTACGTTCACGCGGTACCTCTGCATTGAACCATATCATGCTGATCACTCGCACCTGTATGGTGATGAGTGCAACCTGCTTGTAGTGCAGCGCGATGTATTGTTTTCACCTATTGCTATGGTAGTTAATCCGATTATTACATCACTTCGCCAGCGTATAGTATAGAAAAAGCTCATTTTTTTACTGCAAGCCTAAACCTAAATGAAAACTGAGGTAATATTGCCCATAATGACCATGCTCTCTATAGACTTGCATATAAACCTTGATGTAAACTTAGTGTTTAAAAAAATTCAACTGCTGGTCGACGGGCGATGTCCTGTAAGAACTGAAGGTTGAGCATGATTTCTATTGTTCCGAATATAAATAGACTACGGTTAGACCGCTAGGACGCCGGTCGTCAACTGATGGATGGGTTTTAATGCCTTCCCTAATGAAACCTTGTCCTTTTAATTATGCATTTTTTTTCATTTTAATTATTAAATGTCCGCTCTGTAACAAAGGTGACAAAAATTCACAAAACTGAGCATAGCCCTCTTACATTCGTATCGATATGAGTTGGTTTTTCACCTCTCGATACATTGTGCTCTATTTATATCCGTATACAAAATATCCATACCGCAAACGTTCGCTAATGGCGTTATTTCTCCCTTGACATAATTGGAATTTTAGACACAAGGTAAAAGTGGCCTCCCATAAAAATTAGAGGAGGGAGCTCCCTATTTGTATACGAAATTTACCCCAAGGCAAAGGAGCCCGGGTGCACCATTAGTCGAACGTTTACGGCATTTAGTTAAATTTTAATTTACCGTTCAGAGAAAAGTAAAAACATCTTCTTATCTCCGTATTTATTTACAACACAATATTATCAAAAAATGAGAACCAAAAAAACCAACAAACAAACAAAACAAAACAACAAAAAGAACAGAATCTTATAATGTTAATCACACTTGCGTTTCAATATTAGACATTGACGAAGATGGCTTAATATTTGGGAAAAGATCGTTGTAAGATGGCGGTGACTCGACACTTTTGCTGATGTCTCCAACACTGCAAGAAGTACCACTACTATCCACTAAACTCTTGCGTGGAGAGGATATTGCAAGTGGTTCAGACTCGATAACTTGTTGCTCATCTGAGCATAATGGACGCGTTACGTCATCTGCATTTAACTCTGTGTGTGAGTCATGAATCCTTGACAATTCATCCATTGTTCTGATGAGAGGCGCTGCTTTAGGCTGTGTTAATCTCAGGAGCGAAGATTGTTGGGCGAAGATAGGTTGTGTTGCTTCAGATGTTTTCACTACTTCTGTATCACTGTAAGTGTCTTCATTTGTTTCAATACACACAGCTCTAAGGGGTGTTGTTTCTGCTGCTTCTGGTTCTTGTGATATCTGTTTGTGAGCAATCCGAGGTGAATGTTCCTCGTCAGTCATGTCTGTTTGTGATAATCGAGGTAATCGTTGTCCAGCCGATCCATTTCCCAATTGAACATGTCCATTTACACTGTTCGAGCCAAAGGCATTCTTTTTTAAGGCAAGAAATCTGTCTTTTACACTGCTTGCAGTTCTATTTGAATTAGGACTATTTGATCGCCGCATTGGAGGCCTCAGAGGCTCCCGTATTTCATTACAAGTAGCACCCCCAGAGAACGATGATGAGTTGCCATTTCTGACTGATCTGTGACCACTCAAGTTACGATTAAGCTGACGTACACGCCATTTTCGTTTAATTTCTGTTCGAACTTCGCCATTCATGAAACAGTAGAGTAGAGCAACAAGAAAGCCCTGCAAAAGTAGGCAAAAAGACGGATGTTTATAAAAGATAATCATATTGATGAATAAACTTACAAATATCGTATAGCCTCATCCCCAGAACCCCATGTTTTACCGACATTATAAGTAGTATAAATTTTGGAAGAACAATATTATTTTCCTCATTAACCCTGTGAATTTTCAGGCCTCAAAGATATCTAGTTTGAATGTTATGAATGAAAAGATGCACTTTTTGGTCGACCAATTAATTAATACACAGTGTTCCTATGGGGCGAGAACATTACATTTTTAGCTCTCATATCAAAACGAATTGAAGTGCTGATGTTAAACTTCACAGATGGAATTGGTGATAAATGTCATGTAATCATGATGAAAATCTCATGTAGTTAAATTGCGCCATCCCCCTTTGGGGTACGGGATGAAATTAAAGGGTTACGAACACGACTAAAATGGCAAAAGTACGAGATGGAATTAAGGTATACACATGGATATAGAAAGACTTCCATTCGCTTAAAAATTTAAAAACTATATTTACACCTTCACGATGTATGTTTATTTTCGACTTTTATACCGTAAACGTTCGCCTAATGGCGCTATGGGCTCCCTTGACATAAGTGGAATTTTAGGCACAACCTAAAAGTGTCCTCCCGTAAAATCCGCACCAGCAAATAAGGGCACGGAACCTTAACTCGTGTTGGGATTTCAGAGTAGGGAGCTCTCTATTTGTGCATAAAATTTCCCCCAAGGCAAAGGAGCCCAGGTGCGCCATTAGGCGAACGTTTACGGTATTCATCTTGGTCTGTAATCAATTTGCTTTGGCATCTATGGGGAGCCTGTGGGGGAACGATAAAATAGCAAATCGGTATTGCATAAATCGCAATAGTGTTATGTCACCTGTTCAGTGATTCTTCCCGTTATTGTAATCGCTCCCATTTGGATTTTTCCCCAAAACACCAAAACAAATTAGGTCTTTTTTTGAACAAAAAATGTATATCTTCAATATACAATGCCAATATTTTCAAATGATCGTCGGCTTTTCATCACATCTACATACGTACACTTAAAGTACATATCATTAGATTTAGAAAGTTTACTTCGAGGACTGTTAAATATCAAACATTTAAAAACAGTTTTGATAATTTGTATTATATCGCGAATTTCTGAAAAATTAAAATTATTTGATATCAGTCTGACGTGCTCTCATGTCCCACATACAACACTGTCTAAACATTCATACAAGAACCCTTAAGACGGATTTGGGGGGAGCAAGACCTAGCTACTGTTTGAACTCAAAATATTCAGACAAATAAAGCTTACTCATCAGAAGAATGGTATAAAGGCAATCCCAAGGCTTGATTTTATATAAGGTGTGTCATTTTTGACACAGGACCTACTGAAATAAAAATACGATTATGAATACGCTTCTTTGACTCATTCTTTATAACATTAACGTATTAATGTTAAGAACTAAACTGCAGTTTTTTTAGTTAAATGGCTAAAACTGGAAACATGATAGCTCCTTCCACCCCTCTCGTCATAAGCTATCAACTATTGCATGAACGACTAATATGCCAAACGACGCCTTTTTTCGAGCCAACGTATTATGATAATGTATGGAGACAATAATGTATGGAAAGAAAAGAAGATTTACCTGAATAGGGGACAATGTAAGCTCAAAGTACATTCTTATCTTGACAACTTGAGGCGCATTAGACGCGTACATTCCAACACTGATGATGTAGTATACTCCAAAGAGTGGAATCAGTACAAGAGTCGACTTGGCCATTTTGCTGCAGGAACGATAGAAATAAAGTATTGCATGTAGTATGTTGTATTATATTTTAGTTCAAAAAATACACATAGTGGTGTCTTAACTGAGGAATGAATCATGGGTAATTCCAAATTCAAGTACTTTCCACACGCTTAAATTAACGCTTAAATTAACATTTCAAGCTACATCGAGTAAGTTGTTACTCCAGCAGTATTACTGATATTTTTAAGTCAATTGCATTAGCAAAGGATGTTAAGTTTTTCTAGCTTCCTACACTGAAATAATGCTGGTTGGTGTGAGTGTTCCATTTAAATAGACATGAAGGAAAATGTTTACCAAAAATGATACAAACCGTTCATGCTGTCCTTTTATTTCTTGTCTTGTGTCTTCAGAACAATATTACAGTAACAACTAGTGGATATCTAGTACAAGTACGTAGTACACGTATCCACAAGAGATAATAGTTAACTACAAGGAATTGTCTTTAAGAGTGCCCTCTTTTGAGTATAAAGTTATTTGTAAAAGTATGCTCTTCTCTCCTTATTAATATTCATGTCGATAACCATATTTTGTTTCCGGACCACGGATCCCTTTAAAAGGCAACTGAAGAGATGGCAACGTGATTTGGCAAGCTGCCATAAGTACCAAATTGACTTGCCATGTTTTGCTTTAAAAGCACGTACAAAGGATTGTGAGGAGATTAATTAAACCATTTTGATTATCCACACTATTATGGCATGCATGATTGTACCATCAGAGAGACCTTTTGTTTCTGGCAGTGTGAAATATAATGAAAAACAATGGTCGCAAATCGGTCGCAAATGTTTCTAGTCACGTATGCCTATAGTATTTGTGTGCATACTCTTTAAATCAGATGTCAATCAATTGAGAATTAGACATTCTAGATAATACGTTAAATCAGTACAACGCGGGTAAGGGAATTACCGGCTACCATCGCGACATTGTCCTGCTCATGTCTATAATCTATAAATGTCCAGCGCGGAAGCTCTGGACTATAATTAAGGTATCACTACTGGATGGTTTGGCGGCTAATGACAATGTAAGACGCTGCTTTAAAACAATTCTAGAATTTCATTTTGCAATTAATACTGATTTGTACAATATAACATTTTGTTTGCGAAATTTTGTATTGTGTCTAACTGCACAATTACTTCATTATATTCATGGACATTCAATAACACTGGACAAGGTAATGGTAATAAATTGCGTAGCCTTGGGCGATATCGCCAATCGGACATGGTATATTTCTCAGATGATAGAAGACAATTGCAGCTGATCAACGATCACCATTGAATAAACTATTATAATTATATCAATCAATGAAGGGTTTTTCTTTGATACCAATATGCTATGCATGCACTTGATATAGTTGGGCTGGAAATGTATTGCTGCGGAGTACCACATATCTCGTATATACATCTTATGTGATGCGATCAAGCAAAATCAGTTGGAATTCGGAAACATTAAAACTTTCAGTTTAGTAAAAATCGTTTACAAAGTTGCATTTTGCAAACCCCATTTTAAATTGAACAACCTGTTCCAAAGATATGACCAATTAAAGAGTTTCCAAAACAATAGGAAACAAAATGAAATATTTCCTTTCTTTGGCTATATCTCAAAATCAATATATCCGAGTTCCGACTGATTTTGCTTGATCGCATCACATAATAATGTAATACTCTCTAATTTCCACCGATGGGATATTTAAGTTTGTCTGTACCTTCTCGTAACTTCTCGCGCCTGATTTGCATAATTAACACGTGATGAAGGTAAGCACTTCACTACCAATTGTGATGTTTCTCACGTTTATAACCTCTTAAGTTTAATTTATACTACATCGCTGAGCGATAGCGATTGATTTTTAGCCAATGAGGTACACCACTTTCTGTTGCGTTGGGAATATTGCGCTATCTTATTGGTCAAAACCCAATCGCTCGTCGCTCAGGGTTGGAGTGTAAATTCATTTTGGCTCCCTAGACATTAATTAATTCTGTAGACATCATCTTGAGCAAAACACTACTGAAAGTAGTAGAAAACAAGTTTCCACTTAATATAAGTGGTGATTCTTAACTTCAGGATGAAGACTCAATGGCCACTTATCGTGGTACCATTTTAAGATTTAGGTCTAGTGGCTGTAAATCTTAACCTATTATTAGGCTGTCAATATTTCTAAATAGGCCAGCAACCTTAAATCACCGAGAGATGACCAACATAATATGTAGGTAACAAGCCTTCTAATCTCAATGCACTTTTGTGATTTGTTAATGTGTCGGAGCCCTTTTTGCTTTTTGTTTGTTTTGTTTGGCGTTGTGTTTAATTATGGAGATAAAACTAAGTTAAAATTGAAGACCGTAAGTCCATATTTGGCATTTTGAGATATGATTGTTTAAACTTTTGTAAAAAAGATAACTTGGAAACCAAAAAAGCTATAATATTAATACTTCTTAGGTACCTGGGTATAGGCAAGAAGAATCATTTTGTATATTAATCAAGTAAATATCTGTAATATTGATCGATATTGATCTATGTATCATGTATGGACTTACGGTCTTCTTGCACTCGGATTGAAACAAAAGCTTATAACTCAAAACTGAATGCAGATGTTGGAAATATTTAACCATAATTGGTAATCTATGTGCAATGACGAGCAAAATGTGTCACCTTGAACCGGAGTGACTCTCTAACTCATTAACCGAGCTCAAAATATATGATAAATAATATATTTTCGTAATCGTTGTTATGAGACGAGTAATCTGATATGTCTATTGGTGTCATTGGACAGTTTTTCATTGTTGACCCCTCTTGACCCATCACGTAACCCCTATGGGGAGGGGGCCAAATGTAAACAAAGAATGTCAAAATGTTTGTCTTCATCCAATAACTTCAAAATCACCTGTAACTCAATTTCGTCAAAAGTGGACTTACAGTCTTCTTGTGCTCAGGTCTTCAATTTGTGAATACTTTTTCGTAGAGATCAAAGGTAATGTGTGGAAATAGAAATTAGCGTGCTGGTTATTTTGTTCTCTTGAGAACAACATACCATGCCATAAATATTGTTTACAGCATGATATGGAAACTTGTACAAAGTTCCATATCTAGCCGAACACATTATAGTTTCCTGTTATACTACATAGATTGGCTACGGAGTTACATAATATGTGTACTTTACTAGGGTCTGCAGCACATTGTATAATTACAAAGTCTGCACAATAAGTAACGCACGCTGTTATAAATACGCCTATAGTTTCAGAACTAATAATTGTTTTTGAGGATGATTTATTTGCGCGCATTTTGATACCCATACTTTGTCCAAGTTTGTTTAATATTAACAATACAGCAATTTTTTGAAAGAAAAATACCCGAATTAATAAGTTGCAGCTATTTTGTATTGATTTGAAGTAAGCGCGAAGATAATGGCGGGCTTTACGCGTTACAGTGTTGGTATTATAACCGTTGATCGCTGCAAACTGCAACTTTTAAATTCGGGTATTTTTCTGTAAAAGCATTACCGTGTTGTTAATATTGAACGACGTTTGACGAATGGGGTTTCAAAATGCGTTTAAATAAATCATCCTTCGTTCTATGTTGAAATATTGTGAAAACAATGAGTTCTGAATCTATAGGCGTATTTATAACAGCTGCGTTACTTTTTGTGCAGACTTTATAACCGAACCAATCGTGACTCACAAGCCCACCATGGCCCTTCCAGACGATTAGAGTTAACGTGGATAATATATTATATATTATGGTTATGGGACTTATACAATGCGTTGTATAAACCTTTCGCGAAATCCAACTTAGGACTTCCAATCAGGTTGTTGTGATTAAGAGGAAATATCGTTTCCATCAAGCTTAGAATATTTTAAAAGTTTAGAAAAGTTAATTCCCACGAAATGTGCGCTGACATTACAGCTTCTAAACAGGAAGTCTTGAAAAGTGTCTTTGACACAGCGGATTGTCATTATGTTTACGGAAATGCGGCAAGCGTGTTCAAATTTGTCAACCAAATTTGTCGTTTTTCTGCTTTGTAGTGTATCGTAAGAGCGTATTTTTCAGTCCGTAAATTTAGTTCATAAACATGAAAAAAAATCAGAATCTACCAATGTATACTAAATTATCTTTATATTATTTTTTTTAAATCTTTTAGTCACTTGAACTGATCACTTGGTGGTTTTTGTATGGCGGCGTTCATGGGTCACATGGGAGCATTAAATAAAGTACCTTTTTATAAAATAGTTATAGGTAGCTGGTTTTGCTCATTACTTGAATATGACATAGATTCGGCGGAATTTTTCCGTGGAAGCGCTTACCTATACTGATGGGCTTCTGCTGCATTACTAGCTCTCAGCTTTGTAAAAAGAACTCTCAGAATGTTCAAGAACAAGAAGAAATTAACCTGAATAGAAGAAGATTGTCACAACAACATTATTTCCGATGAAAACGTATTTTGTAACAACGGCAATGTTTCTCAAAAACACAACAATATAAATTTGTGTCATTAAGGGAAGGGGTATGAACGTTTGGGCAGTATTTATTGTGGGACATTAGAGCACATCAGACATATCGAATTACATTCTGAATACGAAGAATGTCCTTCTGATATCAAATAATTTTGATTTTTTGAAATTCGCAATGTAATACACATTTTATGACAAATCATTAAAAATTGATATTTTTGATATTAAACAGTACTCGAAGTAAACTTTATAAATCTGATGATTTATATTTGAAGTGTATGTAGATGGGATGAAAAGCCGACGATCAATTGAAAATGTTGACCTTTCGTATTGAAGATATGGATTTTTTTTCCCCCAAAACACCAAATTAAAACACGTCTTTTTGGAAAAAAATCCATATCTTCAATATGAAAGGTCAAAATTTTCAATTGATCGTCGGCTTTTCCTCCCAGCTACATACACTTTAAGAATATATCATTAAATTTATAAAATTTACTTCGAGGACTGTTATATCTCAAAAATGTGAAAAATATCAAATTTTATTAATTTTTCATAAAAGTTGTATTATATCGTAAATTTCATAAAATGAAAATTATTTGATATCAGAAAGACATTCTTCGTATTCAGAATGCAATTCGGTATGTTTGATGTGCTCTCATGTCCCACAAAAAATACTGTCGAAACGCTCAAAACGCTCATTCCAGATCCCTTAAATACTCCATTTTTACACATCCTAAAAATATAAACAAACTGTATTACTTTTGTAAAGTCGTTCTTATCCTTCAAAGGAGCATCGTGTATTGCAATAACTCAATCAGATGGATGATAATGTAAAATAAACATAACGAATGACCATTATGAGACCTCATTTGTCGCAATGGCCCTAATATTGATATCACAGTGTACTTTGAAACTTTTAAATTTGTTGCAAATGTCACAATATTGATTTTGCCGTGTACATTAAGGTGAACGTAACGCAAAATTTGAAAGTTGCAGCAAAATCATATTGCCTTGAATTCAGCATACATGTAAATTGTCATTATTGCCATCAGTGGTCATTGTTCATTGACAGTCAGTGGTCATTGTTCATTCACAGACAATGTTGAATTTGTCATTGAAAAATGTTCAATGACAAATTCAACATTGTCTGTGGCCATAAGAAGTTTAAGTTTAAGGGGTACATTTGATGGTAACACCTGCCACCAATCAGGACATTTTGAATCTAACTTTACCACTTAACGAACAACTTGCAATTTTGGATCATTTTAGGACTTCGTTGGTCAGAAAAACTATTGAAATCTTCTTGATGTGAATAATCACAATTGTCAGTGTACTTCGGTTATATATATAAATGCGCTTTTATAAATGCCCACGTGACCACCTCCGCGCTGCCATAACAGCTTATAGACAGTAAGTCTCGAAGTGACCTCCTACATAGCGAGTGTTCTTTCTATACATTTGAATGCAAAGGTGGAAGAACATGAGACTGCTGTTATATATGTATTATTAATTTCGTGACACCTTACATGTAGGTAGAACCCAAATCTGGTAACGCTTGCTGGTCTTGGTATGTCGTGCCCATGGGTCACGTGCGTATAAAAGCGCATTTATAGATATAACAGAAGTTCACAGATTGTTATTGATGACCTCCATATTCATGAAACAAAAAAGAATAATGCAATAAGAGCTGAACAATTACCTTCAATAGATATTGAATGCAAGGCAATCGGAATAATTTAAATGTACACGGCAACATCAATATTATGACCATTGCATCAAACGAAGTGTCATAATGCGCAGAAATGAAGTCTGATTTTGGAATACGATAAACTATTTTTGGAATAATGGTCATTCATTAAGGGGGTAGTGACATGATGTGTTTAGAAGCTATCTTAGAGGAATATAGCCTATATTTAAGAATAGCAATTAAATCACTCTTTGTAATCCATCTTAGAAAGATGCATTATAAGAAATTACAAAATTATGTTCTTATACTATTGTCCAGCAGCAGACAAAATAAGATATTTGTATCAACACCTACTAAGATCATTCAAACTTAGAAATGCTTAATGTAGTAATACTTACCACAATAGCAAACATGACCGGTCCTTTAATTATCCAATAAAACTGTCACTTGTAACAGTCTCCCACCAGCATCTGTAGCGGAAATAGAGTAGTAAGGAAGCGGTCAGAAGTTTGTGTGGAAGAAAAGGCAATTTCGTGGAAGAAGAAGAAGAAAAAGAAGATGAAAAATATGTTGAAGAAAAAAAAAAAAAACTGAAAAAGGAAAAATAGTAATAGTAGAATAAGAACAGAAACGATATTAACCCTAGAACTATTGAGCCAGATTTTCTAACGAGGACTACGAAGGGTGGGGATGCAACTCCCTAATTTTCAATTATATATACCGTTTTGGTACTAAAGTATAGCTACGAGTCTTCAAAAATTCTACATACATGAGATTCTTATCGAATTCTTTCCTAAATATAAAAGGAAATACCCATTTCAAACTAACTAACATGTAAAAAGTCATGTAATAGAATATTTTTTACAAGAGCGAAAAGAAAATCGTATATTTTAGTGTAGAAACCAGTGGTGGGCCTCGCCCAGCAAATACAACGTTCTCGACATCATTCGCAAAAGGTTAAAAAGGTTGGCAGAAAACGTGTAAATACCGGGTTACACAAAGGACATGTAAATGGTATAAAACTTGTTCATAACATTCAAAAACATTTGTTGATAACCTAATGCAAATATTCTAACATGATATTATTTAAGTGGTAACAAAATATTTGGCAAAAAAAAATGTTCACACAAAATTATTTTACGATAACATTCTGAAAACTTTTAAAAATATTGTTGTAGTGTGTTTTTATACAAAACCATGACCTTTATTAACCAGATATTTTAATGTTATTAAAAAGATTTTAGCTAAACCAAAACCCAAAATATAACATATTTAAAACGTTTTAAAAACATGTTTGTGTATGGTGGGCACCAACCCCCACTCTAAGGTAACTTTTGATGGTCGGTTCTACCCCCGGATAAAGTGCTGAGGTAAACATTGTATTACTAAAATAAATGTAAAGGATGGATCTACGATTAGCTTAAGTCTTTTGGACGTAGAGACGTGCATTCTTTTATGACGGATGGAAAAACTTAGGGGCGGTTCTAGTGTAGATTGAAACAAAACAAAATGTGATACAATGCAAATGCACCATCAGCAATGCATGTATGCAAAAAAAAAATATATGCAAGCAAAAAGTGACCTGAAAGAAAAGAAAATGGTAGTAATTGAAGTAGCTTCGATGAAATTTGACTAAATTAAAGCGAAATGAAAATAATTACCCATGTTTGTTTTGCTGTGTCTGTACAATAGTCCACGGTAGTACAACTAGAACAGGACAACCTGTGATGTATATAATATATAAATAAAAAAATTATATAGCTACTAAATATTCATATTTAAACATAAGTTTATGAACTATTCATTGTATTGATATATTTACGGTGTAAAATGAAATATCAATAAACGAAGTACGAATAAAATCATTTTAAGAACATGGGTGGCTGCATGTCATTGCTTGCGCTGATAATGGGGGTGGGGGGATTCTGCAAAAATGTTGCACGGGCAAGTGCAACGCAGACTTTTGGATGATGACTTTCTATAAACCACCTTTTGCTGTTTTTGTGCTTTTCACAAAAGTGTCCATATTTGCCAAAAGTTGGTGTTTTTAAAGGCATCTTTGCCCCAAAAATGCGCTTTGATATCCCACCCATAGATATAACAGAATTGCTAAAAGGTTGCCCAAAAGCTGTGACACACCCCCGTAAACATGGTAAACCTACAACCAGTGAGAACCCCTTGGACAATAATAATTCTCCTCATTGAAACGGTATAAGAAAGTGAGATGATGTTGTCCTTATTCATATACCTACATTTTTCGGTAATCATTTTGAGTATGCAATGTTTCAAACTACAATAAGATAATGCGCGATTTAGCCATAAGCCCTATTCCAAATAGCTGCTGCATGTACAGAGCGAAAATGGTTATCATATTATTATTTATCGTATAACAGTAATATTCAATTTGCAGTGATTTATGATATTATGATTCCTTTGGTACATTAACTCTAACTATACGGCGTCATCATGGCATTTTCTTAAAATGATAAATCACACAGACACCGCGTTCCTTTAAAAAGAACCATATCAATGACGTTTAAAAGATGATATAGACTACTCATATCTATATATGTTTACTTAATCCAATTGTCTGAATAATCGGAATGTTCTGCAGTGAAACTAGATTATTGGTTTAAACAATGAGAAATTCCTATATATAGAGAAATCATGCTAAATTCATGTAGTAGGCCTATGTGTCAGGGTTGTCTAAGAGTTTACAACCCAATGAGGGTTTTTCCTATTCCACCCGACACAAACTCGCAACTTTCAAAAACCTATATTTGTATAGACATAGTAAAACATTTTCAATAAATTTCAGTGTTAAAACTGATCGAAACAGTTAAAATATCATCCTCTATTTTTCCAAATGCGGCTTGCCTGAGACCAAAATATTACAGGCCATCTAATTGTCAATGATGTGCCTGAACTTTTTTGTCAAAAGGGGATGGGGGCAAAGAAAAAAAATACCAAGTGAGCATTAGTTAAGTCAGATTGTACCGGGATATCTGCAGGATAATTCAATTTCATATTATATGAAGTGAGAGTTGATACACATTTTTATTCCAATTAAGGTGTGTACGAATGCGTACGTTATAAACAGTCAGTCAATCGTCCTTCAACCTGCCCGGCTGCCCCGCCTTACTGTCTCTAACCTGAACTCTAAATAAATCGCTCATTCTTACCCCATCCGAGCAATAAGTACCCTATGAGGTTCGATCTTTCTGAAAACACAGATAACGTTATCAGAAAGAATGCAGATAAACGCCCTCTACCAGCAACCAGTAGAAATTGGCAACCAGGAAGTATTGGATGAGAGTGAAGGCCGCTTTGCATCCAGGGGTCTGAAAAAGAAATAAAATTTAGATAAAAAGAAAGAACAATTATATGGGAAAATTAAATATTTAAAATTCTTCAATATTAAAAAGTGTCCAATAGGCGTACGCTAAGTGCCTTAGAACCTAAATGTACAGTGTTCGTCGCAATAGGCTATTGTTTCAGGGGTGAGTGGCGTAATAAGGATCGTAAGGACGCAACCTTACTTGTTTAGGATAGAGAGGGTCTTGAATTTAAGCTTATGGTTACGAATTATATAGACTATTTTCGACTCGTGCAGCAGGCGAGCTTTCTGACCGTGCTTAACATGTGCTTTACATCTTTTTTGGAGCTTACTGTTTAAAATTCTTCAGATAGAAGCTTTGATTTCACAATCAAATAAACGTTAAGGACATGTGCACAATATAATTGCATCAGTCAATAACCTCATTTATAAACATCATCAAACCATCGTTGTAATAAACATATTTTGTTTTTATATTAAGAAGTTACCAAAAACAAAACCAATATAAAAATTATCATTGCCGGCCCAGAATTGCGCACCCATAATTAAAATGACGTACGTTTCGCGTCCGAGCCTTGACACTTGCCCTTTAATTATTTTTCCCATCACAGTTCTCTCCCTATTTTGGGGTCCTGCGTTGTTCCGGTGAAAAAATTAAAGGGCGAGTGCATTGATGTTTGTCATTTACACTACAATAAAAATCATATTCAGTTATATAAACTCTATTCAATGCCACAAACGCACTTATTAAAGGTCCGCTGCTGTTGGTACAATTATTACCTCATGAGAGAGGTTGTGCATCATACCGCACAGCGTCATCATCCCTATATCTTCGTGTCAAAAATTGCCGTGATAGTACGGCGAATCCTCTCGTTTTTCAATAGCTACGCATGGTGATTTTGTTCGAGATAGGCCGAGCGACTCAGGCTAAGCATAGTACGACTATCATGTGAGATACCACCAAGTTCTATTCTACAAATTATTACGATTTGCGCATGCTCTAGTATCCCATATGGGGTTGCTATTACAAGGAAATTCGATTTGTTTTGAGGTAAACCCCAGGTTTTGTTTTTAATACACTAACTTGAAATTAAATACACTAATTAGCGACCATTGCTGTTGGCTCTGGATACATTTTTACTGCATTTTTGGCGTAACGATTTTGAAATCGTAAGTTAAAATTGTGATATATTTAGTTTTGATAATTACAATTATATAAAGGAACACAAATAGCCCATTCACCTAAAATCCAGGTGCTTGTATTGAATATTCGATCACACGTGTATTTCACAATGCATATGTAAACTTTCTTTATCTATGTCAACAATAGAATATCGATTTCACCAACGGAGTATGGAGTGTATGAACACAATATTTATAATACAGGGTGTTGACGCTGTGTACCGTAAACATGGCGGTCTACTCAAATGCATTCAACAAAAGCATGATTGTAACTTTATGTCTCACACACATAACAAATACACTACGATAAAATAGGTTGATGACAACATTTGATTTAATGGACTGCACTGCTGCGCGATGATTACGGTGAAGGACATCGGTTCAAATCCTTTGTTTGCAGCCAATCGATAAAAGCATACAGGGCCTCTATTTAAATATGAACACTTACCCCCGCCAAGGTATCTGGCATGTTTCCATTTATGGTATCGTCTTCTATATCAGGTATGTTCTTGTCAATTTCGGCCATTCTGAGCTTTTCGTTTTCTACTTGTACTTTGTCGCGAATGAAAACGAAAATAGCTCGAAATATAAATGACATAAAAAGATGCATGTGAATTGTGTTTCTGGGGCAACGAAGATTCCTGAAAAAGATAAGATTGGAATAATGAAATATCGGGGTATTTTGTTCTCCAACCAATTACTTGATTGCTCCGTTCATCGTCATTCAACACTTTTTTTACATGTTTTGGCAATTTTTGTCATAATTATTCACTTCAAGAACGGTGTATCGGAAAAGACGAGTTTATCCATTGTGTAAAGTAGTAGACCACGACCTCATCGGTCTCTTGAGATGTGAAACGTGCTGAGTATTTTGAACACCTTTTGAATACTTAGTTTTAAAAGCTTAAGAAGTAAAATAACCATGTAAGTAGTGTTAAAACATATGAATCATTGCACTTAGCCGCTAGATACAAATTTGTTCGATCGACCGTCGATGCTGCTTCGATGCTTGTTCTTAATGAGCTATCAACTAATTAATCAGAATTAACGCTAAATTTACATTGATCAAAATCACTACAGGCACGAATTACTATTTTATCACAATTAACGTAAATTGATTGATTTCATAAATAATAAGGATCGAACAAGCATCGATGGTCGATCGAATGATCGAACTAATTTGTTTCTATTGCCTTATTATATCATTTAGTATATAAATGTCTTATTTATTGCATATCTACTTAAATATTTCTTATCAAAATGTATACACTATAGTATATTGACAACTTACCTGAAATATAGAAATATTACCATAGCAGCTATAAGCGCCACCAACGATAATGAGTAGCCAATGGTATATATGGTTTGAAGACGATGTAGACCCTATAAAAGTGCAATGAAAACAACACATTTTGTCTGCTAAAGTGGGCAAGTGAAATAGCTGCTATGTGTTAGATAGGTACAGTTTGATGCTATGTTTAAATTGCCAAATGTTCACAGGGGCAGCTATTTACACTCATACACTGCACACTTGGCGCTAAGCAGTCAATTTTAAATAAAGTAGACAAACATATTATGTGTATCGTTTGCTTCGCTGCTTGTATTCTTATGTGTGTGCAATTTGCGTGTTATACTTTAAACCTTTGTTTGTCTGTTTTTAAGTTTTCGGTAAGACAACATCATTAACCTGTTTATGCATCTCAATTGTATATTTACTCTAGTCTAGTTACGTGAAATTGTTGGTTAAGCTACCAATAATCGCAACAAATTCCATTTCACATTGAATCCCTCTCCAAAAGCGCACACAAAAATATAATGCTACCCTTGAAACAAACCATTTGAGATATGGCAAACTATTCTTTGCTTTGGGTGTTTTTGGAAGCGAAGCAATCTGAGACCATTTTTATCAAAATCGGAAAATGTTGACATTTGACGGTTTTTCTTATAACTCAATAACTGCACATAGGTCAAACGACACTTTTTCTGATCCCTTATGACGAGAGTACATTGATATGATATTCAACAACTCTTCCTATAGACCACTTGACATGTGACGTCATTGCCCGGCAGTATGCGCACGCATTATGGCACTTTCCATTGTTCTTTGCCCTGCAGTGTGCGTGCGCATCGTAGTTTGCTCAGGGCATGTGTATTTTAAATCTCCCACCACATTTCATATAGTACAAGAAAGCCATTGAACAGTGAAGCGATTCGTTCGAGCTTATCGACAGACCAATCCCTCGCCTTTGTTGATAAACAATGATGTCAAGTGGTCCGTGATGAATCCACAGTTCAGTAGCGTATACGCGAACGCAAGGTTACGCGTACGCGTTACGCATGAGCGCGTAAAATTCGTCATGCCTGGAACATATGCGTAAACATAAACTCTCTTATGTTGGCGGTAGCAGCTGTAATGTTACCGCTTTATTCTTTAGTTTTATTGCTGATATCAACAGAGAAATACCGCAATCTTCTTGTAAGGTTGAGTGGCAATGACAAACGGACATTCCGAATGAAAGAATCATGTGAATTAGACATGTTTAGCTTGTTTCGTTGTTGAAAGGGATTCAGTAATGTTTCACCTTTGTTCATCACCGATTAATGTGATGAAAAACGGTGAAACATGATTGAATCCCTAAATGGTATATGTTTAATATCATACTACATATATACCACTACATATCCGGAACTTTTGATTGTGTGTCTGTATGAACTTTTATGAGATAGATGCAGGTAAATTGGGTTCTGTTGGAATTAGCATTTTCATAATTGACGTCTATTTTAAATTGATGTCTATTTCTATACTATGTTGCATCGCAAGTTCTATACTTAAAGAACGGGACATGACAACCAAAAACAATAGAAACTCAGAAAATAAAAATGTAACTTTAAAAAAAGCCCAATGATGTTTTTTGGGTTTTTTTAGTTGGGACAGCTAATATGTGACTGTACACCACGAATGAGCCGTAAATGTCCTCAATTGTATTCTGAGTTACAGTGTAAAATGTGATGCTACGTGTACCTCATTTAATGAGATACACGTAGCACCAAATTGAAATACCTATGAATATGACCTTCATGCCCATTTTACACTGTAACTCAGAATACAATTGAGGACATTTACGGCTCATTCGTGGTGTACGGTCACATATTAACTCACAGCCCGAAGTGCGCATATCTTCTCCCTTGGTGTTTGGACCAGACTGCCCGAAGTATCTCGTTTTAAGAGGTTCGCCACTCATCCTGCACAGCCATTTTTTACCTCCCCAGCACCATTATATTATTATGCCGGTACCCACACCTGGGTAAAGAGGGACGATAGAGGATAAGGGCACACAATTATAGCACCGGCGCGGCTAGCTGGGACTACTTAGGCCACAGTGCCCTATAAGCTTGGACAACTATCTCTATATTAGATTAGTCTAAAACATTTACTCAATTAGCGAAAGTTGAGCACAGTATGATACAGGCATCATATTTGGCATAATTCCAGAACATAATGTTCTTCTTGTGGGTCACTCGTTAAGAAAAATACGTCATACAACGTTACCTACTTGTAGAATCGAATAATTTAAAGGTCAAAGTCTATACAAGGGTCAAAAATCAAAGTTGCTCAAATGTTGTTCAAACTAATTAGAAAATTAGAAAATCTGGTAATAAGGATTCAAAAATATATCCGTTTGACCTATCTACGACTTACCGTTCCGGAGTTATGTGCAAAAATATATAAAGTCAATATTTTTGTCAAAACAGAATATTCCCTCCGATTTTGATGAAAATGGTCTCAAAATGTTCGATTATAACAAATCCAATAACGAATAGTTTGCAATACCTGAGATGCTTTGCTACCTAGGTAACACAGTGAAACGGGTCGATTCTCAACCACTTTTGGTTATGACATGTTTTGCTGTGTTTCCTAGGTAACTAAACACTTCAACAAACGTTTGGAAAGTTTTTACAAGCATCTTGATCTCAGATTATTTGTAACATAAACTGAGCTCAAAAAGAAACTTATAATTGTTTACAACTTGTGAATCACAAGGTCATATCTTAAAATAATGTCAATCAAAATGAACCAAAATTACACACAGGATTACTTTAATACTCTACTCAAAACACATGTCAGTAACCAAGCAGTTGTCCAACTGACACAACAGCAAAATGCACTATCATGGGACAGCTTCATTGACTTCCTCCACTTTCACAGCCCAACATTTGGCACCCAGCACAAACAATCTGTGAGAATGCACACAAGATCCTTGCACAGATGATAAAACGGTGCTGCTTTCTGCTGTTCATACACTTTTTTCATGAAACAGGGCTGGGCAATGAATGTGGTCCAGGAAGCTGTTCCATGTCAGTGCATTTTGCTGTTGTGTCAGTTGGATAACTGGTTGGTTACTGACATGTGTGAAGAGTAGAGTATTGAGGTAAACCTGTGTGTAATTTTGGTTCAATTTGATGGACAGGATTTCAAGATATGACCTTGTGAAAAATTATATGTTTCTTTTTGAGCTCAGTTTATATTTATATCGTGTTGCATATCAATGGATAGCTACTTTATTCCCCTCTACAATGGCACCCCATTTCAAAAATCACCCTTTTCACGACTGAGTACACGTCATGTAAATGTAGTGGGGTCTCAAACAGAGTATGCCAAATTGACCATTATTCTGTGCAGCAAGTTGTAATCCCATATCTTCACAACGTGGGACCTAATGCAATCCCCCAAAATACAATGCTCGCACACCCCCACCTCCCACAGAGACATGGTAATCAACGACGACTACCTACAGAATATGGGAGCAATAGAGTGGAATGGCCTGCTATCAGTGACGTGCTGTGCGTGCCAGAGTTGCCAATGCAACCACATTGAATGACCTGCGAAGAATGGAATGGCATCCAACAGCAACGTGTGACCATGCTTCTGAGCAGCATGAGGAGGAGGTCTTTGGCTGTTGTGGATGCATATGGTTTTTCTACCCGCTATTGAGGCTAATAAATAGTGTTGTTTGAGCACAGAATAATGGTCAACCTTCACATACTATTTAAGAACCCACTACATTCAGAAGAAATGTACTCATCCGTTAAATAGGTGATTGTTTTAAATGTAGTGTTATTGTTAAGAGGAATAAAGTAGCTATCCATTGATATGCAACGTACATGAACATATGTCACAAATAATCTGAAAAAAAGATGCGTGAAAAAACATTCCAAACTTTTGTTGAGGAGTTTAAATGTCCTAAATAGTGCAAACTAATCTTTTTCTTGATTGCTATTAAGAGACAAACAAATATGAGTTTTGACCCATTGGGAGACCAAACGCTGACCTTGGATATTTTAGCTCATAACTCCGGAACGGTAAGTCGTAGACATTTCAAACTATATGTTTTCTAAATTATTATAACCAGAGAAATATAATTGGATTTAGCATATCGTAGTTTGAGCAACTTTGAAATTGGACCCCAGTATAAACTTTGACCTAAGAGTTATGGAATTCCACACATTGCTAACGTTGGCTAAAGTATTTTTTTCGAGGAGATAATATGCCTATTCTATTGCTTGTATGAATCTGGGTTCAATGACTCCAAAATTGATTAATTTGCCGTACTACGTTAGGTCTTGCGCAATGAGACCGACATATTGAGCAATAAGCATTGCAGGGATTCAAGTTTACAGGTATATACACAGATCTGAATGAGTTGTATTTCCCTGGTGCAATCAGACTTGTTCAGCTTAAGCATGTTACGCTGTGGCCCAGCTATAATGCGAGAATCGCTCTAGATTAGGCTTCAATTAGAGGGTCCAACTTTTTAGGTTACGTTCAACGTAACGTGGCCCGTCAGATTTAGTTATACCAACGCAGATATTTACGTCATCTTGTGTTACTCCCAATTCGGGTTCGAATTGTGAACACTCATTGTAGTTCGTCCATTCATCCAATTCACCATATTCGTTAGATTGTCTGTACCATTGCCCATCTTCTTCGCAACGTCTGTATGCATATTCTGAAGAACAATTAAACAAACGATTAACGTAATTAATGTTAGATAGTGTTGATTATAATTGAAGACAGCGATAAAAAGACTAGTTTGCGTCTGACGTCACTGTCATTCAAATTCCTAAGATCCTTGATTAGCTAATAGCACGTAAAAGGAAGGGCGATTTATCTGATGCCGATCGGAGGAAAGGAACAGCATAAAATGACGAAAAATTACGTACTTTTACAAGGTAAAAAGCAACTTTTCTAGGGATTGTTGACAAGGGGCCTTCGGAAAAGAAAGTTTGATACAATAAAGACCTAACTTTTGAGATGGTTTGTATGTTTGAAGGTGCAAAATTAACAATAAGGCGCCTGGTTTTACCGCCGCTTTCAGCAACTCATATCTTCACGACACTTTTAAACAAACCATGCTCGAGTTTGATTGACAGATGACGTCAGACGCAAAATAGTCTGTATCTGTCTTCCATTATAGTAGGCTGTACTGTGATGTGCTTTGCTGTGGCGTGCACGTGTAATTTATCTATTTAAACCATTAGTCCGTATTGAAAACAGCAACACTATTAGAACAACAGCAGACAAACCAAAACCCGACTTTCGACCGTTTGAATTGAAGCCGATTTGAAGAATTTATATGTATGCTCAATGAACAAGCGGTGCAACTTGAAATACAACGTTTCTTTGAACATGAGATATGTATCACCACTGGCGACTAAAATTGCTTCACTATTATGCATTAAAATTCCAATGCAGGTCAAACATTATAGTTTTGGTTTAAGAACGACTCCCTGGAGTTCGTTTTTAACTACTAGATAACACAACCTGTACTTTTCAGTGATCTCTATTCCCTGTTCATGTTTACTAAGTATGAGATTGATTCGGGTTAGTATAGGCAGTTGTTGTAGTATGCTACATTGTGCCTTAGCATGATAAAATGAATAATTCGCGGGGTGTATTACATAGTGACGGATGTTGATTCTAGTCATTTTAATAAGAATTGGTCAATGTATTATAAATTGCGAGTAGTCTAATATTACCAAGATTTAAAGCTTGCGTAATTAATTAGTTAATTAATTATGCAATTGACGTATGTTGATATATGACATTACCCGACGTTTTACAAAGTGATGTATCTAAAGATCCGTCACTATGTAAAACACCGTTTACTCGCATAAACAACTAAATTGTTTGGCGTATCCGCACGTTTACGTAGAGGAGATATTTCAATGGATCAGAATTTTAGTAAAATATCATAAATAAATTTTGAATGGTTCGAGTTGCTTCGACAATTACTTAGAGACAGAAATTCAAAACGTTTCAATATAAAAGAGATGGTAAAGTATTATTAAATGAAAATATGATTCTTTTTTAGGAGTAGGTTATTGAAAGATGATCAAAAGATGTTTAGAGGCGGTTCCAAATTAGAGATAATACAATGTAAATTGGTAAAAACTGAATACCATCAATGACGGTTTGTAAAAAGAATTTACTGCTTGTGTGACTATCATGAGAGTAAGAACTAGTAAGATCGGGAGTAAATAATCACAATACAATATGTCATGTATGTCGGGGGCACTCATGGCGAGTCGGTTTTGTCATGAAAAGGCGTTTTAGAATAAGCGTAAACAACCGACGGGTGTTTCGAAGTTCTTCCTTGATCCGATTTCCATTTGCATGCCAGATGAGTGACGGATCCTAACAGATCAACACGAGAAACCAGATTAACGTGCATGACACCGCGGACGACATAATGACGGATGTGTGACGGATGTTTGGGAGGAACTTTTTCATGTTTTTTACATACTGATGTATAACTTTGCAATCATTTACTAATTTAATAGCGCATAATTCTTCAGATAGATGTTTGAAGATATTTTAGATGTCATTCACCAGACGAATTTATTATAAATCTGCTCACCTGTATTCACTTTGTTTGACTCATCTGAGACGTATCACCAGACTGACTGGTCAGGCTCTGAACCAAGTTGTCAAAGAACTTTTCTGATCTCTGAATCGTAGGTCCTGGATAGGTTATTGCGTAGTCCCCGTCCTCGATTAAGGGCTAGGATAGCAAAGTTTTCACAGTATTTGTGTAGGACATGAGGGCACATTAGACATATTTAATTAAATTTATATCGCCAATTTCAAAAAATCAGACTTATTTGATATCAGAAGTACATTCCTCGTATTCATAATACAATTCGATATGTCGGATGTGTTCTCATGTCCCACAAAATACTACCTAAACGTTGTTATCCGAGCCCTTAAACGAGGGCTAATGACATGTATGTCCTCTTTTAAACCACGCGTGTTCTCTGTAGATCACTACACACATTACACATCTTTGTTATCAAACGTAATGCAAATTAGAGGTGCGTATATATATAAACTGCTGAGTCTTTGACCCATGATGAGCTGGGTCTACGTTGGTGGTATATTCGCTTATGTAACGAAAAGTTCTTCAACGATTCTCCTGTGACGTCATTACAACCTTGTCACAGGTCAATGCTTCAGTACCTGACATGTCAGCCTGATGATGCATCTCGGATTAGAGCGATACCGTAGCTATCAATTTCATTATAATTTAGGTTTACCTCTATCTGAATGAGTGAGCCATTTACTAACATTTGCTGAGATGGACGCCCTCAATGCTTTTCAATATTAAAATATGTGGTGAAAAAAAGTTGGTAATTTCTAGCAGGTTGAGTGTAATGCGAGTCACGTGGCGCGAATCACATACTTAATTGGTACTTTTACAAATTGATGACTCATTTGTAGTTAGTCATTGCCTCTGAAGTATATAGCTTGCCGAATTCTTTTTAAAGCGATGCTGCAATACTTTGGACGGTTTGTAGAAGTCAAAACTATTATTGTATTTCCTGTGTTGTCGCTTCTTTACAAAAGGATTGCTTATAATTGGAATTTAAATTCCATAGGATTATATATCAGTTTTAAAATGTATGATACAAAATAAAATAAACGTGATTGCATTTAAGGCTGAGTTTCATATTCAAGTTTCTTGACAAATTTGATCAGGTTACATTTCTTTGAGTGTACAGATTCAGAAACTTATTTTGCATTTATATAGCTGATTTAGGATATTCATGATATTCATCTCCTGTTATGCTTTTGGAATGTCGTGTGGCTCCGCCGGTTTTCGAAATCGGCCAAATACAGACCTCAAAATAATTTAGGTACCAGCTACCCCTGTATATCCTAAACATTAAAATATAATGTCATAAGTAGAAACAGCAGCCAAAGAGCTAAATTTTTAGCTCGGATGTACATACAACATACATACAAATGAGACTTATAAGGCGCATATGCAATAAGATCTAGGTGAATAACAAAAAGAGCGAAGCACAAACAAGCAAGATGAAATAAAAATGAGCAATGCAAAAAACAATTAATAAGGATACAAATATTTTAACAATGTTTTGAAAGTGTTGGTGGTTGATGCTTCCCGGATGGATATGGGCAGTACCAGCGACATAGAAGGCCTGATCGCCAAATGTGTTGGATGTCTTTGGGATGTGCATGCGAGTTGTGTCCATTGCAGATCTTAGTATGCGAGTATTGGTAACAGTGGATGAGTGGAGACATATATCATTGTACAAATAAACAGGAGCCTTATGATGGATACTTTGGTAAATGAGAACCAAGAGTTTGATATTGATCCTCTGTCTGACCGGAAGCCAATGCAAGGTGTGGAGTTGGGGTGTTATGTATGAATGGCCAAGTGGGCCAAAAAACGTGTAAGAGTATACGTGTAAGATGGCATCTTACTTACACGTGTAAAATTGTATCTTATACGTGTAAGATCTCATCGTATACGTCTTAGAATCTAGCGGGTTGCTTAAATCGACGAATCATAAATAAAACACACATATTTAAACCCAAAAACACCAATCATCTCACGCATATTCTTCTTCGATGCAATCTTGCACGTGTAACCTTACACGTTTGTCTTACACGTTTTTTGGACCACTTGGCCATTTATATGTTATGTGTTCACGACGCCTTAGTCCAAAAATTATACGAGCGGCTTTATTCTGAATGCGTTGGAGTCTGTGCAGATGAGTTTCTATGATACCAGTTAACAATGAGTTACCGTTGTCCATGCGAGATGTGACAAGTGATCTAATAATATGGTTGCAGGTTTCAGAGTCCAGGTATCTACGGATGCGAGCAATATTGTGAATCTGATAATTGGGCCAAAAAACGTGTAAGATTATACGTGTAAGAGTTCAGCAACTTGTTTGTCCATAGACATAGTCTGATCAAAATATATCCCAAGATTGCGAACATTAGAAACTGGTTCAACTGCAGATTTTTGAGATGGTGTGATGAGCCAATTATTACAATTTCTGTTTTGTTTATTGACCGTCATCCATGAGTTGGTGTCCTTAATACAGTCTTGCAGCAGCTTGAGTGCGCGTTCATGGTCATTTGGGAATCTTAGAATCAAAGGAAATAATACAGTTGGGTATCGAGTGCGTATAGTAGTGGTATTTAAGCTTGTAATTGGAGATAATGTTGCTGAGCGGATGAGTATATTTGGTAAAAACAAGGGGTCCCAGTATGGGACCTGAGGCACACCACAGTCAAAAAGCATATCATCCGAATAAATCCCTTCGATGCTAACACGACTGCGTCTAGATGACAAGTATGTAGAACACCAGTTGAGAGGAGGACCTGTTATTCCGAATGAGTTCTGAAGACGACGTACAAGCGTGACATGGTCAATTGTATCAGATGCTGCTGTAAAATCAAACATAACCAGAAAAATAACACGCTTACTGTCCAACTCACGGAGAATACCCCCTTAACTTTTAAGAGGGCAGTTTCAGTACTGTGTTTTGGGCGATATGCAGATTGGAATGGGTCATCCAAATAATTTTCAGTGAAATAATCTTTCAATTCAATTCAATTCAAGTTTATTTGGTTTCTTCTCACATATATACAAATTATTATTAAATACAGATAATCAAATACATTATAAATTATATGAGATGTGGATGCCATCAAGAACGCTGAGCGTGTGGCTGATGGCACCCAAGGTTACATGAAAATATTACAATGAAAAACATAGAATTTAATAATTTATTAAAATATGAAAATAACATTTTTGCAAAGAAAAGAAAAACAGTAAATGGATGTCATATTAGGTACATATACATATACCACATGAATATATTTGACAAAAATTACTTTGATATGAACTAGAACATCCATGAAAATGAGGTGCAGAAAAAAAAAAAAGCATCAAGGGGGGGGGGTAAGGAAATTTACATGATTGATGCGTACTCGTTATTGACGGTTTCAGAGTGGTATTGATCCAGGATATAATTTTTCATTCGTTTTTTAAAGGATGATAGGGAGCAAGAGTTTTTAATGTCGTCGTTCAGTGAATTCCAAGTGGTAGGTCCCTGGGTTTTAATTGTGTTTTTGGCTAGCAGTGTGTTTGTCGTCGCGATGTTAAGGTCAAGGGCCTGTCTGGTCTCATAATTATGAATTTCGGAATTTGTCATGAAATGATTATTTGGTAAGTCAAAAGGAGATGGTACAATGGTTCATTCATAAAGTGATAACAAACAAAGCTTATACAGAAAAAAATAAATAAATTGAGGGGAAATAAGTGGGACGAATTAACCCCTTGTACACATGTTATCGACTGGACGAATCATGGAATGAATGCGAGTGGAATGACCAATAGACAAAAGCTGGATAGATCAGTATGTGTACAAAGGGTCAATTACCATTTCCACGTTATCACAACGCTGCGGTGATAAGTGCATTTATTAAATGATCAGGTTATATCATGAATCAAACAGCTACAATGGTTTATAATACATCATGCTGTTTTAGCGGATAAAGTAAACAAATATGTAATTAATCATGCGATCGTAAGGTATACAGGGATCCAAGTAGGATGAGATGAGATCCAAGTAGGATGAGATCATACAATAGGATGAGATCATACAGTATGATGTGATACGTGCTCAATGAGATCATACAGTATGATGTGATACGTGCTCAATGGGTCATTGATCTTTGAATCTGCTGGCAGCAAGACTCTCAAGAACTGTGGCAATATAATGAATATTTGAAACTGGTCTATAGTTTTCTAGATTATTTGAGTCCAGAGATGGCTTCTTCAAAAAGAGACTGGTGTGTTGTCAGACCTTCACCGACTGCAGAAGCCAATGTTAGTGATGATACATCAACTTCGTCTAAGGCTTCTTTGTCTTAAAGAAACCAGCAAACTTACCAAACAGATCATTTGCTGAATCATGAACAAGAAGTGAGTTGTTACCCCTGTTTAAGAAGGTGTTCACAGTAGAATAAATGTGTTATTCACCCCGGCTATCTTGGTGTTAAGGAATTCAGTCTTAGCGTGCAAGATCATTTTGTTGACGAGGTGTAGTTGCTCAAGGTAGAGGAAACGATCACGCTCTAATTCGGACTTTCTCCACCTTCGCTCAAGCTGCCTACGCACTCGCCTAGCTTCTCTGATTTCCTCATTGAACCATGGTAACTACAGTTACCATGGTTCAGAGACCTGTTGATATAAGGAGCATGCAAGTCAAGTACAGAGGTTCATGTATCAATAAAGTGATTTACAAGAACATTAACATCGGACATTGTTTCAGGAATATCATCCAACATAGTTTTAAGATCATTGGTGAAAGACAATGCATCAAATTCTTTGAAATTACGCTTGGTAGTTTGTTTTCTCCCAACATGAGGCTTTTTGTAAGCAATATTACACTTGATGAGGAAATGATCATTATAATAATGATTTTTGAACATCATGACTAATAACAACATTATCCTCCGGTCTGTGAACTAGGAGGCCCAGAGTATTACCCTATGAGTTGGACGGGTGAAAAGTTGCCCAAAGCCATTCAAACACAAGGAATCTACGAATGGACGAACATAATATTTCTCAGGAAGGTTCACATGGATATTAAAGTCATCCAATAAGAGTAAACTTATTGGGCAAAACAGATACTATACTTCGTCCAGAAGATTATTAAAAACTAGGAGAAAATCACTAAGATTCAATTTGTTTGTTTTGGATGGAGGGGTTCTAAAAATGCATAGAAAAATTAGGCCTGTCTAGCTTTCTGTGACACAAGCATATTGTAAAGATTTAAAGTTACAGTTTAAAGGTGTTATAGTCAGTTTAATATCAGATCGAAACAGGATGCCAATTCCACCTCCACGATGTTCTGAAATACGTGGAAAGTTCACGTAAGAATAACCAGCCGGGGCAAGTTCTGAAATATGACAGCACCTTCTTCATCTCAGACCAATGTCTCTTGCACAAAGAAAATGTCAATATTACTTTCATGAATCCATTCAGTCACAAAACCAGTCTTGTTTCTGACAGATCGAGCATTCACGGCCAGACATTGAGGAACTGACCACTGCTAGGTATCTCTTTGAGATTAGTAGGGTCAGCACAAGTTCTTGAATGGTGTTTAATTTTACGTGCAGAAACACGGACAGGAATCGGACGTGGTATGTCGGAGAGGCTAACATCTTCATTATAATCACGATGTTCCTTGGCATGCACACCGGCACGACAGCCTCTATGGGTAGCAGTGCAACGGTTAAGATTAAGTTCCCTTATTCTAGTCCAAGTTTACGCTGGAAGACGATATTGAGGATTACTGAGTCTTAGCAAATCATCATGACTATACTGGTACTGTATTATGCTAACAGAAACAGTGTGGTGAGACTGGACGTTAATTTGGTTTACACTGTCTATTGGCTCAGAATTAGATTGAACATATCCATAGGCCAGTAACTCAATGCGAAAAGTTTTAGATGAGTTATGATAGATAAGAACTGGTTTACCCACAAATTTATCATGATGTATTCTGAAATCTTGTTCAGTAAGGTATGTTCACTCAATTGCTCATTTATCCCCAAAAGGAGGAGAGCTATTAAGAGATACTTAACAGTCATTCTTCATTGCAGAGAAACAATTCTTGGTCAATTGACAAAAATCAGATGTGAATCCAATCAGCTAAGGGATTTCCAATAAATCAAGTCAAGCATCCAATGATCAATATATAGCACTGATATATTCTATGCAAAGCTGTACTAGGGTAGTTGATAATATAGGATTGGAACACTGCATGAAGACAGCAGAAATAACAAATTTCATAAAAATCCACCAAATCAGTTGTCCACAAATGCAGCAAAATAACACAAATTGTTCTGTAGATGATCCAAAATAGTGCAGTGCAATTTAGAGACACGGAGTGACCCTAAAACTGTTGTTTCAGCCACAAGTTTGAGGAGCTCAAATACAGTGCTGCCAAGCGGCGCTACACAGTGTCATCGCCCCGATATCTTCATGGCAGAAATCGCCATGGTAGGTTGAATCCACAGCCACGCATGGCCATTTTGTTCCGACCTTTGAGACGCATTAATGAACCGAGGGACATCCCGACTAAGGCTACTGACAATAGCTCGGTAATTGACTTCTCTTTGTGTAAGTTAGCTTGTATACGCAATGTGAGTGAGTGCTCACACTACGCTGTGTGTGACCTCTGTGTGTACATGTATAGTGTATACGCCATGTGAGTGAGCGCTCACATCAGAAAATCAGAATATTTCTGTCAGTTTTTGAGATCAAGACGCAATGGTTCTTTCTCAAGACGCTAGCTAACGACGATAATATCCGTTGAACATATATGTTCAAGTGCAAGGAACCAAATCCGGTTTCTTTATACGAAATCATTTACGGGAGATATTCATCATTTTGTACCCCGGTATCCAACGATTTATCGTCTGAATATCAATCGTGCATAGCACATTCACGTGTATCTATCCCGGGTATTCATTTCAGTGTCTCTGGCTGTATAATGTAATTATTAAACGGGCGATGTCGGTGTGCGCTATTGCATGATCGAAGATGTAAGACATCGTTCATTAAAATCGGTCAAGAAATAAAGAAACGTTGATCCAAAAACCCAAGGAAGATGCAAATTAAAAAGTTGTAGCTTGCTCCGTTGCATGTCCTATTGATTTATACACAAAGCGTTGCCGAACAGGTGTTTCCATTGATTTGCACTTAGTGCCGTGCTTTCCATAGATTAGAACATGAAAGTGCAATTTTTGATTTCGTAACTTCCTTGGGATTTAGATCCCCGTTTCTTTATTTTTCAAAGGGTACAGATACTGGATGTTTTGTTTGAACTGTTGACGTATTTATCTTTGTTTAGGATATACAGGGGTGAACATAACTGATACCTCAATTCTTTTGTACACTGTATGCCACAAAGTTAAATGAGTATTGTATAATAAAATGTAGCAATATAGTAATAGTCTTTTATGTAACTTCTTTACGCTGTTCAACCCTTGTGTGTGTCCTATTCTGAATTCCGAAACATTTGGACAACACTTAAATTAATTGAAATTCACCTATAAGTTTGAAAATATAAATTATCAACTTTTTTTGTCAAATAATACACATTCAACTCAACCGAATATTGATTTGGTGAACACGATTGACTACTATTAAGAAGATATTTTTGACGCGTTTCATTGCTTACTTTGATAAATAAATAATGCCAAGCATTTAGTTTGGATTTTTAACTCCAAGTAATAGAAAAGTCGAATGTATATAAGACATTCTTTGATGACACATTAACTAATCCCAGTCGTGCTAAATTCTTAATGAAATTATGTTTCCACAGGGAAAAATAACATTTAGCAAATATGTTTAGATTATCTTAATAAATTCCCTTTGATTTTTGCCTATCTGATTCCTTGTGTCGAATCAAAATGCGGCATAAATCTGCTTCCCTGTCAACATCTCACGTCCTACGTATTAAATGATTTTATAAGATATAAAACTAACTAATCCACTTGATGTAGAGTTGACGGCAAAGTCATCTGTCGAAGAGTTGTTCATAGTGCTATCTTAAAGTAAGACAATGGTTTGGTCTCGTCATATTAAAATACATTGATCTGATAAGAAATTTTTCAAAAAGTTTCGAAATATTAAACTATAGATTTTGCTGTGTTCTCTCCAATATAAAATTCACGGCAACATCATATGTCAAAGAGGTTGTCATAATGCTATTTTAAAATAAACTATTGTTTTGATCTCGACGTAATATCAAAGGAGCCATAAACCGGTAAATGGGATGTTTAATTATCGTATTAAAACATTACTTAGAGAATAAACGATAAGAATTTTTATTTTGACTACCCTCTACCGTGTGATAGACGACAGGCAGTCTATAGGTAGAGGATAGTCAAAATAAAAAATTCATATCGTTTATTTTCATTCTTATTGTCTGTCCAATTAACTTAGACACCCAGTTTTTCTTACTTATTTGAAAAAATATCCACTTTCAAAGAAAGTCATGAAAGAAAAGTGTTAACATTCGCTGAGACCTAACGGGATTGTTGAGTTTCCAAAGCATTGAGTGAGAGTTTACCAGAAATTCTATTGAAATTGGAAGGTTTTTCTCAACACTTTAAAAATAATCCGGTAGAAGTTGGGTACCACTATTTTGGAAGGTCTCATTATACAGATTTGTAGGTATTGTAATTTTGGATAGTGAATGGATGAATAGTAAATTAATTATACTCCTCACCAAAAACATTTTATAAAAATGAAAAATATAATTCAGTTCATAAAATGCAGACAGTGAGTGTTTCTAATTGGCATATTTATTCTTAGTGTATTAACTCGGTGATCCCAGCTGTCCCTCAACCAATTACAACAATTCGGCGCGGTATTTGAATATTGTTCTCTGCATGCTTTTGGCTTGGCCCAATTCCAAGAAAATACAAATTGTATGCCCTATGAATGTTCTGATGTTATTGGTGAGGAGTATAATTCACAATACACTCCAGACGCATAGTAACTTGCCCTACCATTTGTTATAATGCACCAACTGACATCTTTTGAGTTATAGAGGTTGTGAATGAAATTATTGATTGGCTCCAAACAAAGGATTTGAACCGGTGTCCTTCACCGAAATCATGGCACAGTGCAGTCCATTCAATCAAATATTGTCATCAACCCATTTGATCGTAGTGTATTTGTTATGCGTGTGAGACGACCTCTCGCGGTAGATTGCAAACATGCTTTTGTTGAATACATTTGAGTAGACCGCCATTATTGTGAATTAGTAAAAGGATCAAAGAAAAAAGGGTGGTATCACTGATCAATATGCATGATTACAATGTTCAAACACCCCTTACTGTAAATATATTATCCCATCAAAAGTTTCAAGTCATTAGGAATATTCGGCTGGACCCAGATATCTTGCTGTAAATCGGTCAAAATTGAATAAAAGTAGACAAGGAAGAATATTTTTTCATCGCTTTACTAATAATTTCTGTTAGGTCTGACCGTGTTTAGCAACTTTTCTTTCATGACTATTTGCCGAAGTAAAAACTTTTCGAAATATATCCTAAAAACCGGGTGTCTAAGTTATTTGGACAGACAATAGTCAGTTAAATGGTATTTTACTGTAAACTATTTTTAAAGCAAACATTTCCGTCATAAAAACTCCCCTTTTTCTAAAATGAACGAAACTTGTTTACAACTTCACATCTTTTGTTGCGCGTACTGCTAGCGCGTGCGAGTATTCCGCACTGCGTCTACGCATACAACGCAATACATCAACACTCATGATGACGTGGGGCCGTCTACAGCCTGATACACGACACCTAAAATCATGCGATTGTCCAATCAGATTATGTGTCTACGTAATAGACCACTCCCACTGACTAAGAATACTCATTAAATAATACTACGTGCGTTTTTAGTACGCGCGTAACATAATTAGTTTTATTTTTTTTTATTACTAGGAAATGATTGATTTTAGCTTGAAATGTACTAGTGTTGGGGACCAGTATTGCTTATACTGTCTGTTGTCATCAAATGCGCATACTAAAAGCATTAAGTAGCTCATTTACATTTTTTAATAACGTAACAATTCGTAGAAAAACAATGATCAATATTCATCAAACTTTGTTGTATGCTAGTAGGGCAAGGCTACTTTCGCAGCTTAGTTCCTTGTAACATTCCAGCACTTGAGGTAGCTACATTTTGACTTCAACGATTAATAAATACATTGGTTAAAGACAAGAATATGCAATAATATGTGTAGTTGTTGTTGTTCTTTTGTTGAAATGGTTGATGGCTTATTTAAAAAAAAAAAAAAGGCAGACTATTTCATCGAGGAGGCGTCATAGTGAGTTTGGTTTGGTTTACACGGATTGTTTTGTTGGTCGTACAAATATTATATTTTTACTGCTTACTTTTTTATTATGTGTTGTTTAACCTTAAGGTATTTGTGTTGATTGAGTGATAATAATAGTATCGTGATTATGTGGTGTACTTACGAGGACCTCCTCTATATTTGATTACCAAACTTACCAGTTATTTCGGTGCCGTGTTTGGAAAACATGATATACTCAGGACATAGCATTTTGGCTGATGTATTAGCCGGAGTGTAGCCCCAGCAGGCTATTCCGTCAAATGTTATGTTACAATATATTCCATCTGTAGGAGAAAAAAGAAAACAAATACAATGTTTATTAGTTGGATAGTAAAACAAAAAATGCAATTCTCTATCTCCCTGCATTTGCCTCTCTCTCTCTTTCTCTATTTCTCTACTCTTTCTAAGTTGTTCCCCTTTCTTTGTCCTCGCCTTTTCTGTCTTCTGGCAAATCAAATTATGCCTAACAGGAATAATATACATGATAAATGGTTCTGAATATAACATAAATTCTCAACTTTGTGCTCAAAGACGACGACGACGACGACGACAAAGGAGAAGAAGAAGAAGAAGAAGAAGAAGAAGAAGAAGAACTGTGGGTGGAGGACTGTGGGTGGGGGTGTGCACCCGTGTGTGTTGATTAGAAGGTGAAGGGGTGAGTCTGTTTGTGTCTTGGCGCAGTGTGCACCCGGGGGGGGCACTTCAATTTGAAATGGATGTAGGTGTAGGGCTGGCGCTTTCGCACTAAGGGGCATTCGGTGAGAGCAACATGTAAAAAATATGCGGTCATTGGGTGAGAGCATGATTTTTGGCATTCGGTGAGAGCAAATGTAAAAAATATGGGGTCATTGGGTGAGAACATGACCTTTTTTTAAATGGAATCTTTGGGTGAGAACCAAAACAGTGCCACAAAAACCTCGAAAATCGAATTTCTAGTTCTAAATGGCTTCAAATTTCTTTATTTTTTCAAAATAAGTAACCAAATCAGTGATAAATGAAAGTTGCTGTTCAAATTGAACTTATAAGGGTCTTTGGGTGACAGATCAAATGGAAAAATAGGGGGTCTTTGGGTGACAGAGCGCGGAGCGAGCATGTGTTCGTAAAAAATATGGGGTCTTTGGGTGACAGCGATGCTGAAAAGGGGGTCTTAACAGCCCTACATACGCGTCACCTCCAAAGTTGAGTGCCCCCCGGGAGTGTGCAGCTTTATGATATTGTATCTTCAACATTATGTTGTCTATAGTTTGATTAGCTCGTAATCGGCAGGCCACATACCATCGCGGGTTATTATCAATATATTTTATTTCAAGACTTTCGCCACAAGCATCACGAATTATTGATTCAAGTCCTATGGTTTGTCTCCTTTCTTCTACACACATTATAGACCAGACAGGTCAACAATATTACTCTTCACGTTGGTGTTTTTTTCGGCGTATATAGTAGTAAACACCTAACAATTCGCGCCGATTACAATTAAGCCAATCAAACCATAATGACTTTTTTTTTAAAGCAAAGCATAGGGAAACTTTCCAGATACAGGTTCGCTGTGTAGTTGTATACTAGCGTCCATGGTAACATATAGCTTGACTGCTTTTAAATGTATTCTGTTAAACATTTACAAAAATATGTGCATCACTTAGGCTATTGGTTTAATAAACACATGTAACATCAACATATTCAGTCAGCAGAAATCGACTATAACTAAAGATTAAGAAGTGGTTTCTTAGATATAGCAACATACGTTACTTTTTTTTTTCGGGTAATACTAGTTTTAGATATTGGAACGATACCATTAATATGTGAAATTAAGAACTTCAAAGTTTCCACATGAATGATGTATGGAAAATGCAACTAGCTTATGCTGTCTTTTTGTTTAAAGAAACCAAAAAACTACGGTAACTCTGATTTCGGAATTATTCTTTTATTCTTATTAAGTTATTCGATAACTAAAACATAAAGCCACGTTGTCTTTTCATCTCAGTGGAAATCATTTTTGAATCGAAAACAGGATTGAGAGTATTTCCCTTGACAATCTGATGTGCGCTCATACAGGTCTGCTCTGTAGTAATAATCGTGATTACATCTCGACTCCTCCGAGTAAATACGATGTATCTCCTTTATTCATAATAAGCAGATACTGTATTTACGGTAGAAGCAGACCGATTCAATAAATCTGTCACCCACATAAAAGTGAAATAATCAGCTCTACTATTGTAGATATTGTTTTTCAGGTTTGGAAACATTTTTAATTCAAAAATAAATGATATAACATCAGTTTGAAATTTTTTGAACCCAAAATTAATTCTTGTGCTTATCGTCAAAAAACACAAATGAAAACTTTTCTTTCACATAATTGACATTAGCATTAAATAATGTAAAATGTCTTTCAAGTTGATAACTTAAAATACCACTTTAAAGGGCATATATATTGCTCGGACAACATCATATCATTGGCAAGCTAATGTTAGGAGGACAATGGAAATGACTCTTTATGACTCTCCCCTATAGTATCCGCTTCGTTTTACGTCATTCAGCCCGCTGCTTTGAAAATCATTTCGCTTCGAAGGGGGGAAGGACCCGTACGAGGCCGAACTTTACCAACACAATTTCTATTTTTTCAGGAGAAATACGCATAAAAAATTGCAACGAGTGTCAACTTGTAATGTAATAATTATTCTCTTCGAATGTAGTTAAATTTGTTTTTGCAATAGATATGCCATTTAAATATCAAATTGTTTAAAATACCCATCTAAAGAGGAGATTAATTGAAGCGAACTTGGACCTTTTCCGACTTCATTGTTTCTAAAGTTGAAGTACAAAGTATATTAAATGAATTCTCGTGCTTTTCGTCAAAAAACACAAATGAAAACTGTTTTCATTTTTTTTTTGCTTTTTGTTAATATCGGTTACATAATTGACATTAGCACTAAATAATATAAAATTTCTTTCAAGTTTATAACTTAAAATACCACTTTAAATACCAAATTGTTTAAAATACCCATCTAAAGAGGAGAGTAATTGAAGAGAACGTGGACCTTTTCTGCCTTCATTGTTTCCAAAGTTGAAGTGTTATAATTTACATGTATAAGCATAAATGCCTAAACGTTGCATCGCAGTATGCATAAAACATTCAAACCTAGTACATGTAGTCCCCAAGCTCTTTATTAGCTTTTACCTTACCATGGAATAACATTGCAAATTGTTATGAAATAGGTTATAGCTACTTCAATTGCATCAATCATTAAACATTTTAGCAAAATCGTTTTCTGCGTCATAGCTCATGCGACGGATAATCTCCCGATAAAAGTGTCAATCGTTATAATAATTAATGTAAAAGTGAAATAACGTCTTTCTTTTGTGAACACGAACGCTTTTAGTAAAAACCTCTTCTACTGCTATCAGGGTGTACAAAATGTAAAGCAAAATACAAGAAATAGTTAATGTGCTATTCCAGTTGAAATCCATACACCCTGTGAAAGACATGACCTTCGTCGCCCACACGTACACGGAGTGTGAATTTCAAATGGCGTTTCCCGAATGAGTGACCCCCTGTGTGATATATTAAAGCCATGTCTTCCAAAGGGGGTTGCATGTATTTGAACTAGAATGGCACATTGGAGTAACCTTGAAACTAATCATATAAGTAATTTTGAAGAGTAACTTTTTAAATATAATGCTAGTATCATTGCGCTGTGAAATATATTTTAAGATACAAACCAGTCTATACTGCTCACTGAAAATTGATTTCCATCTTAATTTAATTATAAAAAAATCGGTTTCAAATTGCCCCCTTACTTTCTAATGATTATTTAATCATCTACTTCCCCGATTACATCATTATGCAACAAGTGACTTGCTCTCTTATTACACAAGAACGAACTTAAAGAAAACGGGATGATGACTCTTTATTCCTCCATGTCAATCGATACACAACTAGCAAACGACACTCAGAATCTTGAAATAGCCTTTAGAATCTTGACGCAAAGAAATTGAGAGAGCTTCAATTGCAAGAGAATGTCCTTCAGGCGCCTGCAAATTGTCGACATCAAAGCACTCGTCTTTTTAAAGGCCGCTGGGGTTTGCTTCACTCTCAGCTGCCATTGTCACGGTCGATATGTTGTTGTATTGAAGCAGTTGGTACATTTTACTCTCTTCTCACGAGAATTGTGGATTGAAATGTGTACATTTGTAACGGAAAACTCGGAAACCCATTATAGTTTTAATAATAAATTGTTACGTTTTGACATGACGGGGCTCCGCTCAGAGCAAAGTTGTGTCTGTATTAGTTCAAGTAAAACAACGCAACAGGTGGTTTGTTGAAGTTGGTGTTCTTATTTTCTAAGTAAATAAGGCAATCATAACATTTGACTTTTTAAAGTTGCCGTTTTTTTGTTTCTATACAACATTCTCTTATGTCGACTCCAGGGTACTGCTTTACCATTAGTTTATTTTCTTTCTGCCTACTGAGTAATAATAATATTTGCCATACGCAACATATTACATAGCAGATGTTACTGATACATTCAAATAAATGCTTCTTTAAAAAACTATTGAAACTGTTACAGCATAGGATTCTATTCCACATGTTTATAATATATCAGATATGAAGAGATGGAATGAAAAACTCGATAGAACTGTACTGTTTAACTACTGATGAGGTATTTAAGTTGATCACAACCATTCTACCCTGCGATATTCAATTCAACATAGCAAATTTAATGTATTGTTTGTTTGTTTGTTTGTTTACCCAGGTTGGTCCGTGAGGGACACATGCTAATCCATGGGAAATTCATGGACCGTTCCAAGCTCATACTATTAAACAGCACAAACCTGGATAGCCAGTGTAGGCTAATAAAATGCATGCTGGTCTAGATAGCTTTGATTAAACAAAGCAAGAAATGGAAGAAAATAGCAAGGAAAAGAAGAAAGAGAGAAGGCCTTTCCCAAACACAATTGAATATATGAATACAAAAGCCACCCAAGTCCATACTTTGGCCAAATTGAGTTAAGCATGGGAAAGTGTTGCTATACATAGGCCTGCCATAGGTATGAAAGAACAACTCAAATTCATCCGATGTGTCTATTGAGCATAGCATGTATGAAAGAATCAACCCAAGTCCATGATTTGAGTCTTGTAACACATTAATTGAAATCCAGTATGTATAAATGTCCACTTGTAACACATTCATTGCTGGAGAGTGACTTTTGAAAAAAAAAATGGGTTTAATCAAGGAAAGTGTGTGGTTTATATTACATGGCAGAATGCTTATCAACATTATACATAACTGTGTGCTTTATTTTGTATCATCTTACTAGTGGTAATCTCATTCCAACATTATTGTCTTAGTATATGATTCAAAAAACCACTCATGTCCAGAATTTAAAATGAACCCCACGAAGTCCCTGAAATGCTAATCGTCATACCTAATACAGTTTAACCCACCCATTTGCACGTACAACTTACCATATTGACCAGGTAAATCTAACTGAAGGAATTAAAATGATACACAGGTTTTTTTCTCAAAATCACTTCCCATGGACTTGGAATTAAATACTGTAACCTTGAAACTAATCATATAAGTAGTTTTGAAGAGTAACTTTTTAAATATAATTCTAGTATAATTGCGCTGTGCAATGTATTTTAAGATACAAACCAGTCTACACTGCTCACTGAAAATTTCCATCTTAATTTAAAATTGAATACTATACCATATTGTGCAACTCATACATTCTAAATCTAATATACAGACACTATAGTTAAGAGATGTTTGTTCAGTGTTTTCGATATCCAGAAGAAGCAACTGTTGTGCTTCTGTTTACTCTGTAGGCAATTGGATTCGTTTTTTCTCTACATGGTTTTTATTAGCAAAAGCCGACACTTCACCCGAAAGCACTCTCCTTCTATCACGCCGTTAAAGAAGAGCATATGTCAGGTGGACAGTGTCCAATCACTAATATCAGCGTCATTCCATGATTACTGCATACGCTTAGCTGGATTCTTACTCCGATCGCTAGAAATATCGCGACTGAAAACCAACCAATGATATGAAATGTTACTTATTGCGTCCGTAGTACTGTTCAATCTCATATACAATTTATCATCGCCAACATTACAACTATTAAATCTGTTCCATTAAGACCTTCCCTGGGGAATGTTTGCGGCTCTTTAGAATGAAGCCTAACCTTTGACTTTAGTCGTGAGCCTGTTCAAGATGATGAGTTGTTGTGATGTGCTTTAGGGTTAGCTAATTGGGAAGTTAGATAACTTTGTCAAGCATTTGCTTTACGTCCAATATCTATCCTGTTTTGAATTTCTAGAGTCATATTTAGGGTTAGGAATATAATTCCATTTTATTTATTTTTTGCATTGTCATCTTACGATGAATTAGGCCATGTTTAGTATTTAAAACACACACTCCTTGGTTGTTGTGCAACATTTATCATTAACCTTAAAGCAACTAATCAAGACTAATAAAAAAATATATTTATGATTTGTTTTCAATGCAGCATATTGTTGCCAGTAAGACAAAAACCTACCTCTAGATCACAAAAATATGGATTTCATAATTACCGTTCAATTAATGAATTCGCCCACTCCTCACAACATTATATATACTAGCACTTTATCCCTGTTAATAGTGTGTACTTTTCCTCTGTTTTAATAAAAACAAATTACATTCCTTACATTCCTCCAATTCACCCCCAAAACCACATGTACATCCCTTTTTAAACAGGAGGGTTCTCACTCCAATCTATGTTTATTTCGGCTTGGACCTCTAGATTATATTCCAACTTTTTAGAATATTGGTATGTTAAAAATCAAAATGAGGTATGGTGATGGCTGGGGTGGCTACGGGGCGTTAGCTCAAAAACAATATTGTTCAAAGACAATTGTTCAAGGTCATGCCACAGGCTTTCAAAGAAACAATGTTGCTTCAAAACAATAGCAAACAAGCTAAAACTATAAATTAGCCCCCAATATATGGCAGGGCCTGAAGAATGATAGAAATAAGGGGGTAAAGAGTAAAAAAGTAAAAAGTATGAAATGAGTGAACGGCTGTCTCTAAGTGACGGGCTTTCGATAACGAAAATGTAGAGACAACCCGTCACCCTTAAGGTTACTCTTCCATTCTTGCCCTGCGGGGCCTTTATATTGGGGTTCCACTTGGAGTGTTTAGACGTCGTATGGGAGTCACCGTCGTCGGGCCTACTGACCCTGCGGCCTTGATGTTTTTTGTTGATACTGGGCCTAAAAGCTCTAGTGGGAGCCCAATATAAGGGTCCGCAGGGTATGAAAGCAATGAATAACCTTAAAGGTGACAGAATGTCTCTAAAAATTAAAAGGGAACCTTAATGTTAAAACCGTGAGTAACCTTAATGTATTGACCTTGAAAAAAACGTACTAAAGTTTGATTTTGACAAACAGATGGCGCTCTCACTGTACTAAAGTAGGCCCTAATATGCACTTATGTGCTCAATATTAGCACTTATAGACTGTTGTAGAGTGCTTAATATCAGCACTGTGTGAAGAGACTAGGTATGAATATGGACAGGGGTAGTAATTAGTATAATTATATGGAGCCCGTATTAAATTTGGATTCGGATCTCTATTAATGGCATCAGATGAAACTGGGTAGTAAACAACTTTAAATCGTCCATGTTGGTGGGCAAGTTTGGGCGGATTTCATCACACGATCGTCATACACTTTGGAGGAACATTGCAAAATGCTTACCTCTCAGTAGGAAGAAAGTGGTAGATTGCCAAATAGTTTGTGAAGCACATTTTTGTACTTTTTGTTCACCTCAAAATGCCATAATTAAACTTTTTCACGGTCAACTGATCTATCACACCTACCTGCAAAGATTGTTTTAATGGTGAAAGTTGAAGATTCCGGTACCTTGGATCTATGATGGCTTCTAATAAAAGCGATATTAGAAGAAACCCAGACAGAAACTGGAAATCAGGCCACAGCCCCACTCAATTCAAGAATCTACCAAACTGTTTGCTCCTTGATATTGTTGTATAGCTGTAAAACGTGAAAGCTGGATGATTACGTTAACAGTTATGCTGTTACAGAATATGGGGAGCCGTCGCCATTTGTATCTAATGTGACTGTGTACCAAATAAGCAACCACTTTCATATCTCATTCAACAACGACAGATGAAGTGGCTCGTGCCCAAACCATCAGATGAACTAATCAATATCTATGCTCTATATGACCATGGAAAACATTGGAAAACAGTACCACCAATAAGGATAATAATAATACCACCAAATCAACAGGGCTATAACTCTTTCCCCAGCTGAGATCAGAAATGCAGCTAGCTCAGGGGATATCTATTTGGAAGAAGCTTGTGACCGACTGCTTCTCAACCAACCAATGATGATGACGGCCACCTGACAACGAGATACTAACCCCAAGGTACAAGATATGTGCCTTTTATAAGTATTGCTTAAGTAACTTGTTGGAGGAGTAAGATGGCGTATCCGTGCAAAGGGTCAATATGCACGTTCTGTCTTATATGTAAGACACTATCATCTATTTCAAATTTACGGTTGCCCACCATTTTTCAAATTAAGCAATTTCCATTTGATTTCATGTTTATTTTAATCCACTACATCAACTCTGCATGCCCCACCGGAGATGGGTTAAGTCAGCCCACATACACCAGTGACATAATACAGATCTATTTGAGATTTACAATAATCACAACCGTATAGTAGCCTGGATCCAGGAAATACGGCAAATGCAAACCTACTTTAAAAGCTGTAATTGCAACATGCCTCGAAGCTAAACTAGGTAATCGTTTCGGGAATACGTGTAAAATAAAATCCGATTCTTACAACACCACCTCTTTCAGAATCACCAGTATGTTTAGTGCGTGATCCTGTATACATATTGTAGTGCTCATTTTAGGTGAGAAGATCGAACACGTCGTTTTAAAAACGCAAATAACGTTCATTATTTTTGTCACATTACGTGAATTATATGAATATGTGTTAGCCTTGCTACTCTAAAAATGCATTCATGAGAATAAAAATTAATATGTATAATATTGCCATAACATAAGCCCATGGTTTTTCAAGTGAAGCTTGACAATGACATTAAATATCATATTAATTAATGTTAAATTGAAATACAAAATTGCATTTATTGTACGTTTTCAGCAAAAGATTACTTTTCAAGAATCCTATACAGGAATGCATACGACGCGTACGATGATTATGAGGCTAACTAAGGGACATTTCACAAACACTTGTAGGGGGGGCTGATGCAAAAACATTTCATCGCGAAAATTGTTCGGGGCCCCCCTTTACAGACCTCAAAAATTTCAGGGCCCCCTTTTTGACATGAAAATTATGGGTCAACCCCATAGAAAAGCATATAAACTCAATTTTTCCAGGAAAATTTGGTGGTCATTCCCCCCCCCTTACAAGTGTTTGTGAATGGTCCCTAACATGGTTTACTTCTACCAGACTTGCATGAAAAAACATCCATCGGGAACACTAATAACAATAATGTGTATGCAATAAATATCCTCTACATTGTACACGCAAAATGGAATGATATTGGATCCATAACATTTGGAAAAGAACTAGGTAACTTTCATGGATATATCTCTTACATGGCAAACTACACCAGGCACAAAAAGAAACTCGTCAGTTATATTCATCCTTGCTGTTCAATAACTTGATAATTTTGGATTATTCTGAAATATACATTTTGTTAATTGGACTTTTCTTTCTCATTTGACACCCTGTTCGTGAACATTGAGCAAGAATTGACCAAGATATGCGCCTCAAACTCTCAAACCCCAAAATGAAAAGTTGCAATACAACGATGCGTTCCCATTGAAAATCGTTGAAAATGCAACTTTTGATTTTGGGGTTTGAGGTCAATTCTTGTTCGTTTTTCACGAACAGGGTGTCAAATGAGAAAGCAAAGTCCAATTAACAAAATGTATATTTCAGAATAATCCAAAATTATCAAGTTATTGAACAGCAAGGATGACTATAACTGACGAGTTTCTTTTTGTGCCTGGTGTATATGTTTGAGTAACCTGGTATGGCTAGATTTAATGCAAGGACCCTGGATTTTGTATATTTTATATCAAAGATCTTTGACATAATTTTGTTTTGTTCTGCAATGACGCATGAGAAATTAAGTCATTAATTAAAACAAATCAATCAAAAGCGATATTCCATATGACAATTTGCGGCGATAATTTGAAACTCATGTTACATAAAAAAATAAAAGAATGAACTAATAATGATTTTCATATTATTCAGCTTCCTCTCCTTGTTCATTTGTTCTTTACTTAATCCTCAAGAGGAGACAAAACAACTGTCTCGCTTGTAACTACTACGAGCCTGATTGTAAATATATCTGACAGTTTGTGACACATACAAACTGGTGAAATAGATAGTATATCAGCGTAGCATGTTGAAACAGCTGATAACATCCAAACTATCGTATCCGTATTATATGGAATGCAGATTATTCGTGAAAGGTTTACACGACTCAACTAGCGTGTCGGTTTCAATTTTAACATGATCAAGCCAAAAAATATATAGTAGGTAATACTGGCACCAAATTGCACCAAATTGTTTTGTGTGATATTATACAAGTATAGTATTATATCAGGTGTCATAACTTTGGAGCCAAAAATAGGTTTTGCAGAATTTATATTTCAATTTATCTTGATAACAGATTGGCTTGAAATATAATACAATAAATGTACTCGTTAAAAGTTTTAGAAACAGCAGGAATGATCATAAAATACAGCTGAACATGAATAAATGACAAAATTCATCTCATTTGCAATGATACTGTATGTTTACTTACATATTTATATCATGTTTGGATGTTATTTGCTACATTTGTGATCAAACATTCTGAATATCTGAGATATTTTGGCGTCCAAGCATTTCTCTCTGAACAGATACAAGTGTCATCATCCCTCCGCACCACCCTTTATCAGCACCAATGTAGTATCGCCGTTGGACAGGGTGACATGTTTCCCTTCGTCTATTTTAGATCCATCTATATATTTTGACCCATACAAACCAAATATCCTCGACTCGAGGCCGCAAAAGCATCGCGATTAAATTAAAACAACACCAAAGACGTACTTGAATTTGCCCATAGTAGCCAAGTGTTGGATAGTATACAAATATACAAATATTACATGCCTATGAGTGTGATAGTACAAAATATATCATGAGGTCAAATTTTGACTTTTCTATTTCACGAGGCGTAGCCGAGTGAAATAGATCAGTCAAAATTTGACCAAATGATATATTGTTACTATTACACGAATATTGGCATGTAATATTTGTTTTATATCATGATATCACATGGTTTCTTTTCATGCCATGTGATAGTATACAAATATTAACTGTCTATGAGTGTGATGGTCGAAATATAATCACGAGGTGAAAAATGGATTGTTCCATTCCACGAGCCGGAACGGCGAGTGGAATGGAACAATACATATTTCACCGAGTGATTATATTTCGACCATTACACGAATTGGGCTATTCACATGTCAGGAAAACCCCATGGAAGACCCTGCCGGAATTGTGGTAATATGGCCAGCCGGAATTCAAGTAAATGTAAATGTCTTCCATAGGGTTCCAGCTGGACCTTTTTCAGTTTCCAGCCAGAATTCAAGTAAATTGTAAATGTCATTCATAGGTTAATCGAGATGGCGACCATAAGTGAAGATCAATTCAACCCTCAGCAAAACCCCATGGAAGACACAACCGGAATTTGTGCAATTTACAAATTTACCTGCTGGAATTTTGATATTTCAATTTAGACACATCCAAAATGGACAGCCAGAATTCAACCCTAGCAAAACCCCTATGGAAGACAAAACCGGAATTTGTACAATTTATTGATTTACCTGCTGGAATTTTGATGTTTGAATTTGGATATCAAAAATTAGGGCTGAAATTTACAGTCGGAATTGATACAATTTACCTGCTGGAATTACTATAGTTTGATTTAGACTCATCTGAATGGACCCTGATTATGATTTTGACCTGGGGGTTACTTCAAAATGAAATGGCTTGGTGTTGCAGTATTAAGGGGCTATGCAATAAATGCTTGCCCCCCCCCCTCGGCCTGCCAAAAATTGAGCAAAATCGAGCCTGAGCAAAATGTAAAAAATATGGGGTCATTGGGTGAGAGATGGATGGTTTAGGGGGAGATTTGGGTGAGAACATGACCTTTTTAAAAATGAGAATTTTGAATGAGACCCAAAATAGTCCCAGTTGCAGAACATAGACTGTAGGGTAATGCATAAGAATATCTTGAACATGATGGCTTTTTTATTTCAAAATAAGTAACAAAATCAGTGATTAATGAAAGTTGCTAAACAAATTGAAAAAGTGGTCTTTGGGTGTGAACCCGGGGGTGTGAGAGCATGTGCTTAAATGCAGAGTTTTAGGTGACACCCTATACGGTGTCACCTCCAAAGTGGGAGTGCCCCCTTTTGCTCCCATTCAGATCATAGAATGTCTGTCTTTTGCTCCAATTCAGATCATAGACTGTATAGAAATAGAGTCTATGTTCAGATTTATTGGATTTAGCAGGGGATTTTGATAGTTATTTAATATTCACTTAGTTTTTTTTCTTTGTGATTAGCTAGCTTCTTGGGATTTTTTATACTAAAATTTCACTGGCATGGTAACACATAATAACAAAAACACATCCTGTTGCAGACCATTGATCAGCGCGCAGTATGTGGTGCATGTTTTAAAAATAAAAATACATATAGGCCTATGAAATTAAATCATAAAATATAAATGAATGCATAATAAGTTAATTGATTAACTTTATTATTTAACGAAATTAACTAGTAAAAACAAAACAAACCCCCAAAACATGTTTTTGTTCCTTTTGTTCAGTGTAATTTTCAACAAGTTTTGTGCTTGCACTCTGAAGCATAGACTGTATTTCTACAGTCTATATGTAATGATTGAAGAAGCCTTTTGGTTTCAAGAACAGAAATTTGCAAAAATATATTATGCCACATAAATTTACACTTCATAATTTATAAATAGAAAAGACCAGTGAACAAGGTGAGGTGTAAACCGAGATACACTATTACATAACCCCATAGACCATGTCTGATATAGTCTATAACCTTGACCAGTCGGTCCTCTATTGCAAATATTGGAGTTTTGTGTCTTCTACAGAATCTGCTTTATTTATCCTACAGCACATATAATTCTCATTCACTCTAGGATTTTCAACTGGCTATCATTTCAGCCTTGTGTCTCATAGTCATAAGCTTGCAACATGTTTTTTACTGGTTTTAAACCAGTACAAAAATGATATTAAATACTGATACTGATTTCACTGATTTTAGACCTTATTATTTTTCTTAATATAAATATAAAAATAGTCAGTTTTATATTAACATGTGAATTTCAAACTTAACAAATATGCCCATTTCTTCTGAATTGATTTCTACTGATTTCTATATTCATTGTTGCTATTAGATTTAATTAAATGTAAAAAAAACGAAAAAAAAAAACAAAAAGCATGGAACTTGCTGAAATATGAAAATCGAAAAATTCAACACTACATGATCAAATATTTTTATATCAACAAGTTGAGAACAAAATCCACCATTCATCATTTATTTCAAGAAATTGGAGATATAGGTCAATTTGAAACCAGTTTTTAGCTATATATAAAGTTTATGGTAGTGAACTTGCCTTTTCATTGAAGTTTTTGGTTTTTTTGCTCTGAGGTGAGATGAATATACCTCTCTAGCTTCCAACTGAGTTCATCAATTTAGATTTGCCACTAGTTTTTTATACTTTAGTTTTCAGTGCTGTTTAATTTAATATTTTGCTATGTGTAACTAAGAGCAGTTTATCTGACATTCAATTGAAATGGATATACATGTAGTTGTAGGCACTTTCACAGTAAGGGGCATTCAATGAGAGAAAAATATGGGGTCAATTGGTGAGAGCTTGATTTTGGGCATTCGGTGAGAGCAAAATGTAAAAAATATGGGGTCGTTGGGTGAGAACATGACCTTTAAAAATGGAGTCTTTGGGTGAAAGCTGAAACAGTATGTCACACAGAAACCTTGCACATTGAATTTCTAGCTCAAAATGGCTTCATGTAGCCCAGGCATGTAGCTTTGTTTTTTTCAAAATAAGTAAAAAATATCAGTGATAAATGAAAGTTGCTGTTCAAATTGAAAAATAAGAGGTCTTTGGGTGACAGAGCATGTGTTCAAAAAACAATATGGGGTCTTTGGGTGACAGCGACGTTGAAAAGTGGGGTCTTAACAGCCCTACATACGCGTCACCTCCGAAGTGGGAGTGACGCCCCCTTTGAAGTTCATCGGCCTTTGCAATTAAACTGCAGAGTGGATTAATGAAAATGTACGCAAAATATGCAAATCAGATCATTAATATTCATGCATAAAAGCTGCAGAGTGGATTAATGGAAAATGCAGGCACATGTTGATGTTATGTGGAATCAATGTACGTTGTTTCAACTTTCAAATTGAATTTCAATGTTGTTTTAACATTGATGCACCATTGAAATCTCCGATCGCGCATATGTGTATATATGTACACTATGAAACTTGTGCCCCCCGACCTATGCAAGAGCTATGGTTGTGAAGTAAATGAAGCCATGTGTTTTACCAAATTATTTATCACAGAAAACCCTAATTTCATTTCTGGCTTTATATTGTAATAGGGCCTAGACCAGTAATAAGTTTTCAATTCCTGTTGTTTACTAAATTAAATAAAGTTACTTGTCTTCTGCAGTCTGTGTTCAAATCCTGGGGTTCAAATGGACAAATTAATAATATATACAGCCCTCGAATTAAGGATCTGAAGGGGCACGGCAACTTTTTTAGGGCAAGTTGATAATTGCCTTGGATTTTCACTGAAAAGGCAAGGCAGCACGGCAATTTGTAATATTTCAAAAGGGCATCACGGCAACTGTTGAAAATTTGAGAAGGGCACCAAGGCAATTTTTCAAAAGCGAATCTAATAGTAATATGCATTGCTGTCAGCTGAATTCGACACCAAAATAAAATTCGACTCTCAACTTTACACTAAAACTAACCTGATTGCTCAAAAAACCTGCTTTAAATAGGCCCTAATACAAAGCAGTCAAAAATCAACAGTTTAATTTAATTAAATTTTGCGATCCCTAGTTCTGAGCTGCAAAACTGACTCGAAACAGCTGTAACTTTGGTAATAATATTGATCAAATTCGCCGGGATAAAAACTATTTCGTGCAAAACATATCTAGAGATGGGCTCACATGTACAAGATAAGACGATACCGGAAGGGTATCGCCATCGGTTTGCAATGGGAAGTCAATGTTTGCTAATCGAGAGATCAATTGATTTGCCCAGCACTCGGATTTTGTTCACGACATGAGGAAGTTTAGTACTATTAAACAGCGTTTCTGATTGGTCGATAGTAAGCTGAAGGTATTTCTCCGACCAATCGAGAAAATGAAGTCAGATTTCTAGCAACCAGATAATGTATAAAAGCCGATGTGATTGGCTGAATATGTAAGCTTACGTACCTAGGGTACATGTAATGAATATTAATTCACAACAAACTATTGATTGATAGCTGGGTTACGATGCTCAAAATAGCGATCGTGTTCAAGATTTTCGATTTTAATTTTCCAAAATTTTTCGGGGTTTTAACCAGTACTTGTTAATGACTTTATAATGAAGGGGCAGGGCTGGCTGGCTAGGGCACCCACGGCAACTTCATTAAAGGGCACGGCAAGTGACTGCCGTCGGTAAAGGACATATTTTGAGGGCATTACGGCAATGGGGGTGGGCACCCACGGCAATATGCCGTCGGTGCCGTGGGTTAATTCGAGGGCTGAATATATAGGCTTAAAAAGTTCATGCATGCCAATATTTTTTACTTTAGTAGATTTGACATTATTTGTGTGCTTACATTTTAATTATTCTGAACTTTTAGGCTATTCTGCTTTATTGAAATAGTTTAAAACCGTACATAAAAGTATCAGATGAAATTTTTAAACCAAATCTAAAATATCCATGAAAGTTCATTCTTCCTTGGTTTAAAATAAATGTTTTTACTTCCAAATTCTGTCTGCCCAGTAGCCTATACCAGTACATGGTATATACAGTTTAAAATATGCAAGGACATATGAATGTCTTGGCACCAAGGTCTTTCCTGGCAAATGTTGTTCCATGCATGTTCCATGTTTATTTTTAATGATCACAATGACCCAACCCCGGGGACCCAACACTCTCAATGCCAAATGTAACCAATTGGAGCTCAAATTTGACCCCAAATTGCAGAGTATGAGTTTTTGTGCTCAATACATTCAAAGGTCATTTTATGAATGTTCAAACATTCTGTGGTCAAAGAACTGTGTCCTGATCTATGAGAAAGTTTGAGATTTAAGTTTGAGATTCTGTTTATATCAACATGTACAAGTAAAATATTCATGTACCAAGTATGTACCAGACATACTCAGATCAGAGGATGATTTAAGGAAGCCCCATCATGCACCGTAAAAGTGTTATCACTAGAGTTTCAACTGCCACTTTACTTTTCAAATCCCATTGAACTCTGTGCAAAAGATGTTGTTTTAGAATTGCCCGTGTGTCGTCATTACTTGGTCGATTTTAGATCTAAAGTGATGTATGCATGAAGGATAATTCACACCTTCTGTAGATAACGTAAAATGTGAAATCGACCAACCTTTAGAAGGTGTTTTTATTGTAAATATATCTGTCCAAATTCAAATTTAACCATGCACGTGTGTATGCAGTGGGCGGGCAGTGGTGTCATGTTCACTCACACAGCTGTGCTAACCGCAAGACTTCTGGGAAGTGCTTAAATCATCCTCTGTACTCAGATACAGGTCTATGGACACACATACTAGTACATGATAGTAATCAAATAATTTTATTATAATTTGTAACATGTTTGAATACTGAATTTGAAAAAAAAAATTGTTGTAACTTTAATATAGTTTTTAATATTACAAATTGACAAAACCGTTTGTTGTTTTTCTTGCGGGATTTAAAAAAAATTGCCAATGTTGTATTAAATTGTAGTTATCTACCAATTATTTGATAATGATATCAGATTGAACTAAATGTGATATTACAATTATTGAAATATGCTTGACAAGAATATCCCTTTCTCAAACATATTTTAAGTTATATTCCTCTTATTGTTTTATGCCTTGCAGCACAATTTTGGTGTAGCAATGAAATGATAAAGGCCTTCAACAATTGATTTTGAGTGTACTGTTTCCCACTTGCATCCAAAATTGAGAATTGCTGCATGTAGGCCTAAATGTTTAATTATTTTATTTTTATTTGACATTTTCTCTGTTTATAGATGACATTTTAATTACATTCATTTGCTACTTTCTTACCGGGCTTAGAACACCCCTGCATTATTATCAATGTATAAAATCAACCATAATTGCAATAAAATTAAATCCGCAGTTCCAAAATGTACTGTTGATATTGGGCTGTGACCACTTGTTTCAAAATAAAGAAAATAATACTTAATTAGCCCTAATAATAAGTTACCTCGTGCCTTTTTAAAATGTTAAACAGTAGGCCTAACCCCTATGCCAGTACTTGTAGTGTCAATGTCCATTTCCACAACAAAAACCTTAAGGGATGGGGTATGAATGTTTGGATAGTATTTATTTTGGGACATTAGAGCACATCAGACATATCGAAAATTTGCATTCTGAATACAAAGAATGTCCTTCTGATATCAAATAATTTTGATTTTTTGAAATTATCAATGTAATACACATTTTATGGCAAATGATTAAAAATTGATATTTTTGATATTTAACAGTACTCGAAGTAAACTTTATAAAGCTGATGATTTATACTTAAAGTGTTACAAGTGGGATGAAAAGCTGACGATCAATTGAAAATTTTGACCTTTCGTATTAAAGATATGAATTTTTCCCCAAAACACCAAAAAGAATTAAGTCTTTTTGGGAAAAAAATCCGTATCTTCAATATGAAAGGTCAAAATTTTCAATTGATCGTCTGCTTTTCCTCCCAGCTACATACACTTTAAGAATATATCATTAGAATTATAAAATTTACTTTGAGGACTGTTATCAAAAATGTGAAAAATATCAAATTTTAATAATTTGTCATCAAATTTGTATTATATCGTGAATTTCAAAAAATGAAAATTATTTGATATCAGAAAGACATTCTTCGTATTCAGAATGCAATTCGATATGTCTGATGTGCTCTCATGTCCCACAAAAATACTGTCGAAATGCTCAAAACGCTCATTCCAGATCCCTAAACTGGCTAAATATTAAAATTTGACTTTAATCGCTACTTAGGATTAGGATTTAGCTATGTTTCATGTGGCATAACAGGATAATATTTCTTTTATTTAAAAAAAATAGTTCTGTATTTTTCTGGAGTAGGGAGTAGAGGAAGAATACATCATATGTTACAATCAAATCACACACCTTGCATGAGCACAGATTGTAGAAGCAAAGTACCAGTCTTGAGTCATGGATTCAGGAAGAAAGGAAGGCTTTAGGGAATGGGATGGAGGCCATTGGATCAAAATATGTTTTTAAGCTGAAAAACAAAAAATTTAGATTTTGAAGAGGATTTTGTATATTTATGGACTTCAAACTTAACAGGATATTAAATATATTGAAAAAATGTGTTAAATTAACTAAGAAATTCTATATTAAAAATGGAAAAAAAAGACAACTTCGCCACTTCGGCGGCCAAAAAAAACATTGCCGCCATTGGCAGCAAAAACAATCTGCCTGATCATAACTCCCAAGCCCCCCCTCTCCTATAATATGGTAACACCCATGAAGACACTAGACACATGCTAAAATAGCCTAAAGCATGTAGAAGTAGGCCTACATATTTTCTTTTTCTTTCTGTCTTTCTTTCTTTCATTCTTTCTTCTTTCCTTTCTATATATTTCATATTTCTTTATTTCTTTTATTTTGTTTTCTTTTTTTCATTATTATTATTTTTTTCCCTTTATTTTTTTTTTTTCTTTCTCGTTTTTATATCATTATATATTTCAAACGTGCTTGTATGGCTTTGTCTCGCTGCCATATTATTGTGATAACTGCTTTTTGGTCAGATGAGTTTAATCAAGTCTGTTCGGATCTATATCAGTAAAGCCAAGAAATCTTATTATAATGAACAACTAGCAGCCGCTGACAACAAACAGGTTTTTCAAATTATAAATAAACTTCTCAATAAGGGTGCCAAAGTTCTACCATCATGTGACTCATACAAAGAACTTAGCGATTCGTTTGCCGACTTCTTCAAAAACAAGATTGTCAAAATCCGAAATAATCTGGACAAAAATGGTAATAACATCCAAATACATACAGAAGTTCAAGAACTCAATCAAATACAGTCAATGCAAGAATTTAATTTGGTAGAGGAAGAAATCGTCAGAAAAATTATATGCAAGTTACCAAATAAGAATTGTTCTCTTGACGTTATTCCAACCTGGCTACTCAAGCAATGCATGTCATCAATCATTCCCACCTTAACTACAGTTATTAACATATCACTAAAGTCTGGCACTTTTCCCAACTCCTTGAAACAAGCTATTGTCACCCCTATCATAAAGAAAGCAACCCTGGATCCCAATGAACTTAAAAATTATAGACCTGTCTCCAATATTAATGTTTTTCAAAAATTATGGAAAAATGTGTTATGTCACAGATGTTTTCCCATGTCTACGAATTGTTTGCTGGAGCCTTACCAATCTGCTTACAAGCCTAATCATGGAACAGAAACTGCTCTTCTGAAAGTGAAAAATGATATTTTATGTGCACTGGACAAAAAAAAGCTGTTTATCTTGTATTATTAGATCTAAGTGCAGCTTTTGACACTATTGATTTTGATATTTTGAATGATAGACTTGAAAAATCTCTTGGCATTAATGGAGCCGTGCGATCCTGGATACTCTCTCCTACCTCAAAGGACGCAATAGCCAAGTTGGTATAGGTGGTAATTTTTCTAAAACTCAAACAATGGAATTTGGCCTACCCCAGGGATCAGTGGTAGGTCCTGGGATGTTTAGCTACTACACATACCCACTTGGAAAAATTATCCAGAAACACAGATTGAACTATTACATATATGCAGATGATACACAAATATATACAGAATTTAATCCCCGCATACCTGGAGATAGTGTAACTGCACTTTTCAAATTGGAATCATGTATGCTGAAATCAAGAATTGGATGAATGTAAATAAGCTTAAACTGAATGAAGATAAAACCGAATTCTTTGTTGCTAGCTCCTGCATATAATTTGAAATATATATATGAACCAACTCTTAACGTATGTGGAACAATTATCAAACCATCTGATTCTGTGCGCAACCTTGGAATTCTTTTTGATTCAACCATGTCTATGTCATCTCAAATATCTGCTCGCTCTTTAAATTATCATCTTCATAATATAGGACGCATTCGCTGTTATATTGATAAAGATACTTGCAACCATGCTGTCCGCTCACTTGTTATTTCTCGAATTGATTATTGTAACTCTTTATTATATGGAACAACTGTAAAAACACACAAAAATACAAAAAATACAAAACAGAGCTGCCAGACTTGTTTTCAAGGCAAACCGTATGGAACACACCACTCCTCTTTTGAAAGAGCTTCACTGGCTTCCAGTAAATGAGCGTATTACATTTGTACCTACAAACTACTCACATTCGCTTATAAAAGTAGACATGAAACAACACCACTGTACATACAAAATCTCCTAAAATCTCACACTTTTTCTGGTGGTATGTTCCTACGATCACATGCTGATGGCAGTCTGCTTGAATGTAAAAGAACTCACACATCATATGGGAATAATGCCTTCTGCAATTCTGTGCCAGCTCTCTGGAACAAATTACCTGTAAAACTTCATACTTCACATAGTCTGGCCACTTTTAAATCTAATCTGAAAACCTATTTGTTTCCAAACTAAGTTTTTTATTTTTAATTAAGTTGTACATTTTACTGTAGCCTAAGATGTAGTGTAAGTTGTACTTTTAAGATCATTGTAAAGCGCTTTGTTCATACTTATGCTAAGGCGCTATATAAATGCCGTTTATTGTATTGTAAGGTGAGAACTCAAGACCAGTGGTTCAAATCTAAGCTGCAATCCAAAAATTGAAGGCCCACAATGCATTATTATAACATATAATAACATATATGGAGGACAAATTTGTTTTGATCAAAGCATGTAAATTAATGAACAAAGACTAATTATATTTGTGCAAGTACTGTCCGTGCAACAGGTGAGACAAATTCAATGGGCTTTAAAAATGAACATTGTATGAATCTTTTTGATCAAAATATGAATTCATTTGACCAAAGACGAAATTTTAGTTTACAAATAGACACTTCCAAATTTTATGGACGAATTCAAACTTAACAGGATATTAAATATAACGAAAAATGTGTTAAATTAACTGAGAAAACCTATATAGGCCTATACCTATACAGAGTTGGGTAGAGTTTTTTTTTATGCATCGGTGTAAAACAAAACAACAAATTCTGTAAAATTAATTGCATGAAACAAACAAGAGCAGAAAATTTCTCACAGCAAATTTCAAAATAGAGCAGACATATTTCATACAGAGAAATTTACTTGTTACCAAATATGGGCTGTCATTTAACATGTTTTTAAACAAATGTTTTTAAACAAAACTAAACTTAAAAGTTTAGTTTTGTTCAAGGAAAAAATATAGAAAAGTGAAAAAGTGAAATAATGGTGGTAAACTTGTTGTTTAATTGGCATAGAAAATGTTAATACTGTACTGTACTGTACTATATTAAATACTGTATTGCCTGGAAGCGGCCTCAATGAAAATATCATCTGTGATATTATTAAGCCAGTTTCAATCTAAAATAATATCATTTTGCTCAATTTCCCAGGCTCAATTTTGCACATTTTTTGATTTCATTTCCAGGATCTGTGATTTCATGAACATTCAAAACACAATATTTATACTGAATATCATTCAGCACATTTGACCATGAACAGGGATTTACTTTTACTGTGTGGAATGTGTGTGTAAACCACTAAGAATAAACTTGTTACCTGTCAGATTTAATTATGATCTGCCCTTGCCTGTATCTCATTCTCAGTAATTTGGGGTTTAATATTGTATTAGATTTCAGTTGAAAAATTTTGAACTATGTCATGAGAAATGAAGCTGTGTCTCAGGTTCTAGATGTCAATCAGATCTGGGTGGGGAACATTTTGTCCTGAGATGACCTATGTATAGCTTGTTGCAAAAATTCTATAATTAAATGCTGTCAATCACAGACCTAGAGGTAGTGCAATAATTATGGTCCTGGGGAGGGAAAATTGGGTGGACAAGAAGTTTTGGCTAGTTGAAAGGGGAAGCACTTTTTGGCAGGGGGGGTAAAAGCAATTTTGGGCACACATTCATAGAGCATTTAATGTTTGCAAATTGAGATCTAAAAAAATTATAATAATTGATGAATGATGGTAAAAAGTCATAATAATTGCACAGCCCCTAAGGTAACTGTGTATGATGTACAATATACTTTCCCAGTTGGGCTATGTTTGGCCATAGTCAAATTTGAATCTTTCACACCTTTTGATGTACATTGGGAAAATGGTTGGATTTGGAATGGCTCGACTGTGTTAAATTCCAAAATCTCCCACACCTCTCAGGTACATTTTGAAAAAATTACTGGATTTGGAATGGCTCGACTGTTAAATGTGCTTGGAATTCTGAATTTTCCTCCACCTTTTCCACAAATTCTGGTTGGATTTGGAATTGCCTAAACCGTTTAATTTGACCGATAAAAATGGTGGGATCTGGAATAGTTCAAATGGATGAATTTTGGTTGGAATTCCAAAATCTTCCACAGGGGGTGTGTTGAATTCAAATGGAATAGCCCAATATCTCTCTACACCCCCTGAGAAAATAGTCTAGCGATGGTAGTCCAACTGACATCGAGGACAGAGCCCGAGCTTGATTTTTACTGTGCTCAGTTTTTACCATAAATGCTATGCTCCTGCAACTGTTGGTGGTTCATGAGTAGAAGGCCTACAAGTTATTTTTCCAGGCTGAGACAGAGCTAGAGGTATAGTACTTGAGTTACAGAAGATACAAAATTCTGATACCTAATTTTCTGTCAGTTTCTTGCTTAAATATGTACTTATGATAAAACCCAAAATAAATGAATTACTCAAGCAAAATATGACCTAATTGTTAGAACAAATAAAACAAGAAAGGTGTTTTGCCTTCCATTGTGTTGATTTCGTAACTGCACTATTACAATTCCTAAAAGTGCTGTTATGACACACCCCTTTAAGCCTTACATAGGTTTGATCATGCTGGTGTTCTAAATATAAACAATTTTAAACAAATCAGCTGGAATTTGAGCATTTTCCCAATTTTCCAGCCGGATTTGAAGGGAAGGCGAATGTCTTCCATAGGGTCCAGCTGGAATTTGAGCATTTTTCCCATTTTCCAGCTGGATTTGAAGGAAGTCGAATGTCTTCCATAGGGTCCAACTGGAATTCGAGAATTTTTCCCATTTTCCAGCCGGATTTGAAAGTAAGGCAAATGTCTTCCATAGGGTCCATCTGGAATGGGAGCATTTTTTCCCATTCCTGCCGAAAATCACATAAATGCCAATGTCTTCCATAGGGTCATCGGTACTAGAAATTAGGAGCTGCTGGAATTAGAGCTATTTTGTCCATCTTCCAGCCGGAATCTACAAAAATGTCAATGTCTTCCATAGGGTCTTTATAGACTTCTCATATATTTATTGATTTGTTATCTGCTTTATGCGTAATAGCCCAATTTGAGCATTTTTTACCATTTTCCAGCCGGAATATTAAGAAATATGAATGTCTTCCATAGGCACATCATGGCCTTTCACAATCCCCACTCTTGTTTTTTTGTTAATTTTAGCAGCCGGAATTTCACCTAATCTCAATGTCTTCCATACCCTCCAGCCGGAATCTGTGTTAAAAATGACTGCTGGAATTCTGGACACATCTCAATTCCAGCTGGAATTGTATTTTTTTTAAATGTCTTCCATAGGGGGGGTGCGGAATACATCTGGAATAGCCCATTTAAGACAGTTAATATTTGTTTTATATCACTCATGCATAAATTCTATTACTAAAATACTATTTAAGGTAGGAAATACATATTTTCATCAACATAACACCATGTTTTGCCGTGATACACTTCACATTTTGGGGTCCACCCCATAATTAAATCGGCGAGTCCAAGAGTCAGTTTGGGTAAAACTAGCCAAATTCAAAAGGCTTTACTCACTTCGTGCAGCGTCATCCTACTCGGCCATATCTCAAAAAGGCTAATAGCGTTGCAAACAGTTTTTGAATTATGATACATGCTAAAGATGGTTATAATGACGACATTCCAGCAAATCCTAACTCCATGTTACAGCTCATATGATTAAGAACCACCAGAACATTGCTAATCATTATAACATACGCAAATCATGAAAAAGTGAAACATCGTCCTTATTTCACTTGTGAACATGAAAACTATACTTCTAGAAAAAAAAAAAAAAGGCCCAGCAATCTGGATATATGGCACTACTTCTTTAAATGTGCACGACTGAAACGATTTTATTGCTCTAAGGCAATCCGAAAAAAGAGTAAATGTACTCAAACTTTTCCCAACAAGAGTATTTTATATTATATGTTTTTTAAGCTGGCCAATGAAACCATACGCATAATCCAAAAGGAGTCTTTCAGCTACTGCTGACTGGAAATTAATTTCTCCTGCTAATTCAATAAAGAATCGGTATCAAATTACAACTTCACTTTCTAATGATTATGTAATCATCAAATTCCTTTATTACATCATTCATGCAACAAGTGACTCGCTCTCTTAAGTAAAACAACGAAATTAGAGAAGATGACTCTTTATTCCCCATCAGTCGATCGATATACGACTTCAAAACGACACTCATAATGCTTGAAATAGCCTTTGGAATCTTGACACACAAAATTTGAGAGAGCTTCAATTGCAAGATATCGTCCTCCAGGCGCCTGCAAATTGTAGACATCAAAGCACTCGTCTTTTAAAGGGCCGCTGGGGTTTACTTCCCTCTCAGCTGCCAATATGACTATACTTGCTACATTGTCACGACCGATATGTTATTTTATCTTATCAGTTTGAACCATTATCTCTTCTCTCGAGAATTATAGTTTGGAATATGAACATTTGTAACGGAAAGCTCAGAAACCATTATTGGTAAATGTCAAAAATGTCAATTGTTAATACTTTGCCGTACCATTTGTATTATATCGCGAATTTCAAAACATCAACTTTGTTTAATATCAGAAGGACATTCCTCATATTCAAAATGCATTTTTGTGTGTATCTGGAGTGCTCTCAGATCCCATAAAAAATCTGTAAAGACGTTGCTACCCGAGAGTTTAAAGAAATGACGATGATTTGTTTTTTAAGAAACACGTACACCGAGGAGATGATGTTTCTGTGGTATTTTTGTTTGGTTATAGAGTGAAGTAAAAGTACATCTATGTAGAGGTGTTTGTTTGATTGTGTGTTTGTTTATTTATAGATCTGTATGGAAGATGCCCCCATATCCTACCTAAAATGTTGTGAAACCTCAGGTACATAGTCAAAAAAGTCATATTGGCTTAAAATATCTAGGACATTGCCCTTCAGCAATTCTCTATTAAACTGACGGCTGCCCAATATATCCATGAGTTTGAGCATTCTCATCATTAGTTATGAACTACATCAACTCTGTATGCCCAACCGGGGAAAGGGGTAAGTCACCCAACATGATGCAATACTGATCTATTTGAGATTTACAATATCCACATGTGTATAGTACAGTGGATTACAGCAAATGCGCGAAATTGCAAACCTATTTTGAAAGACAAGCTGTAATTATAATATGCCTTTAAGCGAAACTAGGAAATCGTCAAGAAATGACGGGAAACTGCTCTGATTGTAAATATACCTGACAGTTTGTGACCCACAAAAATGGTGAAATAGATATGTATGAGTCCGTATTGAAACAGCTGATAGCATCACAACAACTATCGTATCTGTAAAAATGAAATATAGATTATATTACAGGATACAATTTTGACCCATATGCCAATCTTTTAGGACACAGGAAAGCTATTTTTTACACTAACATGCTTGGCATTTTCTTCTTTCATCTTGAGTTGAGAATGTTTTAATTCTTGTGATTTGGAACCACTTTTAGGTAAAAATTGGTTCCTATAGTATAAGTGGTCATTATAAACTTGACTAAAACGTTAAAAATAAATCAATGGGGGGAGGGGCGTGCCCCTATGATGCTACGCCACTTGCCTCCCCCCCATCTGAGAAGTCCTGGCCCCTATGAGAGGATTTTTTTGTATTTAACACCGCCCTCTGTTGACAAACAAATAAAACAGTACATATACCATGATCAAACGAATGATGAAATATCCCTATATGAAGGGGTATTAGAGGCCGGTTGAGTGCAGATCCGTCGTAACACGCTTTTCAATACGGAATAAATGTTAACCTCACCGTGACATCATCCAAGCAGCAAAGTTAATTTCCCATTGAAAAAGCGTTATCCAACGGATCTGCAGTCGACCATTCTGAGATTTCTACAAAAGCTTTACAATTCATTTGACATATGAAGAGCTTAGTTTCAAAAACCCTTACATCCACTTGCCCAATTTTGAGAACACATCAAAAAATCATCAAAAAATCACTGATATACAATGTATGGGGGTTTGCAACACAAGCAGTTTCTGGCGGGATGCTTGGGTAGGAGTTGTTGAATTCACACTCATTTATGTTGCAAGCTGCTTTAACATGTATTAAATTGAGTAGAATATGATGTAAATTTTGCTTCTTACTGTGCCCTACTTTGTCTCCTATAATAGAAATATTTGATATCGACAATCATCTCAACTTGGCACACGTTCGTCCTTCACAGTTTCATAATGAATGTTATTAATTATTGGATATATTAACTGATTATGACTACACTCGCAGACACTCAACATTTAATTTCAGTGGATAATTCAAATCGCCTCTCAAGATACTTCATGCGATTTCTACAAAAGCTTTACAATTCATTTGACATATATAGCACAACATTGTGGTCCACATAGCTGCTTCAAACTAATAAATTTATCTTGTTTTTAATCGTCGTGAGCAGATCTTTACACATAAAATATCCCAGAATTTTCAATTCGAGGTCGCGAAGGAATCGCGATTAAATTAAAGCAACACCGAACACGTATACCCGTAATGTACATGAACCATTGACTGATTAACTGTCAAGTGCTACAATCAAAGGCATTTAATTATAATTATAACGTTTGCAACATGCGTAGGATATTTATAGGGTATTATACCAAGGTATAGATTCCTTGAAGTGAAATAATGAAGAAAATGGTGCCAATACTGTACATCGGCGTAGCCAGTAGATTGTTGTTGTTGTTGGTGGTGTTTGTGTGTTGGTGTGTGTGTGTGGGGGGGGGGGGTCTTTTCAAGGGAGTCAAATGACTCTCAATATATAGTCATTTTAGTCATAGGGTCCCGTAGTGGCTGAACTCTGCTTCTAGAGTAACAATGACTTCATTTAGAAAATCACCCTGCTGACTCTTTGGTGAACGTCAGTTCCGACTCCTTTTGAGAGTCAGTGCCAAATAACTACCGCGTCGTGCAGGACTCCGCAAGGTAGAGTCGATTGACTACGCAGGTACAGTCAACAGACTCTCTTGTGACAGTCAGGTGACCCCCTTTTGAGAGTCTGTGCCAGTTTACTCCACTTTGAGAGTCACTTGACTCCATTCTGGCTATCAGTGAGTGTGGTTGGCACAAGCTTACACTTGGTAAGGTGGTCGGTCAAGAAATATGTTTTATAAAGACCGACCGAGTCGTTTGGGCCCTCGAGAGTTTCAGGTATAGCTGACTGCATTCGTGCAATACATTTTGCGTTGATAAAATCATTCTACAATTTTGCCCGAACTCGAAGATAGTCTAAAGATTCGGTCAGTAACTGAGGAATATTATTTCGTTTTTATTTCGCTTTTAAAGCAATTGTCTCGTTTAAGTCCCCAACTAACAATATTGCACTTTAGTATGTTAACGAAAATTCGGTATTAAACTGAGCAAACATTATTGAAGAGAATCACATGTGACTATACTCGATAACAATCTGGTTTTACCTATCTTCAATGTCAATGTCAAGCAAATGTATTCCTTCTTAACCTGTTATGTTGTCCCTCGCCACCTATCGTTTCCCTACTACAGAACGTTAGTTTAATGGAGAAATGGAATGGAATTGTGGAATTACCTGTGCAGACATTTTAGATAATTGATGATATATACCGGTACTGATGCATTTATCTTCTGTTAATATTCAAGGAGACAAAACAACCACGGTCTTCATGGCATAGTTCAATAACTTCATTGTATATGAATAAGCTCAAATTTGCCATCATTTATTAGTTCTGCAATCTGCATTGTAATGTGAGTATTTGACGTAAATATCTTAACACAAAATCGCCTGTTGTTTAATCGAAAGGCTTCTACATTGGAGCCGGAGTGTACGAAATGCAAAATCAAGATAGAACTGTTTTGCTGAAGTACGCTTAATTCATTTGCACGTTCGAAACAGTTATCGTGTTTTCGGACACTTTTTAATCGTCTAAGTTCGTAAGACATTAGGTATCAATTTACAAAACATATTTAAGGTTATATTAATGTTCTATAAAGAGCGTAGTATGTAACACTGATAACTAATTATGTAGATTTTAATGATATCTCGATAATATATGTCTTTTAAATAAAGTGGCAATTATGTTGGCCAACAATACCATAAATCATACGTGTGTATGACAGCTTTAACGAGCAGTTTATTATAATACGGCTGACTGGAAATTGATTTTCTCTCCTAATTCAATAAGGAATCGGTATCAAATTACACATTCGCTTTATATTCATCCAATTCCCTGATTACATCATTCATGCAACAAGTGACTCGCTCTCTTAAGAAAAAAAAGAGCGAACTTGAAGAAGATTAGAAGATGACTCTTTATTACCCACAAGTCAATCGATAGATGGCTAGAAAACGACACTCAAATGCTTGAAATAGCCTTCGGAATCTTGGCACACACAGATTGAGAGAGGTCTAATTGCAAGATTATCGTCCTTCAGGCGCCTACAAAATAATTGTCGACATCGAAGCACTCGTCTTTTAAAACACCCCGAGGTTTGCTTCCCTAACAGCTGTCAGGCAGGCTGTAATTATACTTGCTAAATTGTCACGGTCAACATGTTATTGTATTTTAGTAGTTTGAACATTTTGCTTTTTTACCTTTCAAGCAATGTTGATTGGAATTTGTACATTTTGTAACGGAAAGGCCAGTAGTGTTAATAATTGTTATGTTTTGATATAACACAGGCCTGCTCATAGCAAAACAAAAATAATTTTATATATTATTTAGTTAAACTATAAGTAAATAAGGCAAACATAACAGTTATATTTTAAATTGCAGTTTTTAGTTTTCATGCTACGTTCTCATTACGTCGGCCCTAAAATACTTTTTACAACCTACAATTTTAGCCATAAACAAATAACAGGTGTTACAGAGATATTCAAATCGACGGTTAAAACTGAATTCAAAACAACATAGAGTGTTGAAATCCAGGGTTTATCAAAATAAAGTATGCATTCTGAAAAATGCCGCTTAATTGAAAAGTATGAGGTATATGGTCAAAATGCTCTACTTGATAACCTAATCTGCATCCTGTCCTTCTTCAGCTGACGTTTGTCTATTAATAAGGATTTTGGCTACTTTTGTGAACCGAGTATAAAGTGAATTGGGTTTAAATGCCTGGTACTTGCTATTGTTGTGCATCCAAGAGAAACAGACTGGTATACAAATCGTTTGTCCTCATTGTTAGGGTTCCTATCCTGTGCATGTGTGAGTTACATAACACGTGAGTTTTGGTAAATCTGGGGATCTCTATTATGCTAGGTTTTACTTGACAAGGAGAATAGCATTATTAAAATGGATATTACACAGTACACGCCAGAGCAAAGGGCTGTCTTGTAACTGGAACGAGTCGCAAACTGAATTGAGAACATGGTGGTCGCCCCCGAACTAGGAGATCTGCTGCTAATATCCATGCAGTCCGTAATCATCTGCGGACGGAGCAAGCATAATATCAAATTAACTGCCGTCGAAATGGATTTGGAATACCATTATGCAATTTTTAACAGAACAACTCGCGACAGAATAACTCTCTAGACTTGCAGATGATAAGGAGACATCAACTTCAGCAAGCAGATTACCAACGTCGCACTTTGTTCTGTCAGTGGCTTCTTACGCGTGCTCTACGTTTCTTGAAAGATGAAGCAGACCTTGATGAACTTCAGAGACGCATAAATGCACAAGTTGACATTCGCAGACAGGGCAGAATTATCCTTAGTGGTGTGGACGCAATGCTGAGAAGAGTCGAAGAGGAATAGCGACCATGTAGAAGACTAAGACTAAAACTGTCAATCAGTAAAAAAAGGGCTGAGACTTTTTTGTGATTTGTATTTTAATTGACTTCGCGCACTTGCTTTTTGGGGCGCCCTCTACGGAGGCGCCCACCATATAGGCATGAGTTTGTGAAAAGATTCTAATTTCACTCTTACTAGATTTACTCCGCAATTGTTTTGCTAAAATTATGCCCTTGCTCAGAAATAAAACCACAATATGCTTGGATTTTATTTTATTGTTGTTTTCTGATATGCACGGGATAAAATGGTGTGCGTATATTCTTTGTTTAAAATACAAAATTAATGGATTTATAAAAACACCAAATAAATCGAGACCTTTGACTTTTGTATGGCTTAACCAGTTTACCGCCTCTTAGAACCCGCTAGACGGTGACCAACACTATGGACTACAATAGCCTAATCTCAATGGCATAGTCCAATAACCTCAAATAAACAATCATAGTGCAAAATTTGACCTAACTTGCAGAGTATGAGTTTTTGTACCCAAAGTTTCAAAGTCATTCAATGAATGTAATGTATGTTGTATAGTTGTCCTTGTTTAATATGCTGCAGCATGGTAGGCATCTTATCAAGATCAAGATAGTGATAGTGACATAACAATTAACATGCTTATCTTACCAAGGTCTTATCTATCTGCATGTAATTGAAAATATGTGTATTTGTTTTAAGGATGAAAGAACTGGCTCATTTTGCATGGAAATTAGAACAAATTACTATACAAGCTGTATCAAAAAGTTTGGTACCCAGCAGTTTTGATATTTTGTCAACACTTAAATAACATTATGTTTTTGGAATGTTATTAAAACGTTTTAATACCCTTTATATAACCCGACATTTAAATGTTTTCTGTAAAACATTTGTGTTTGCTGTGCGAATGATGTCGAAAACGTTTTGTGTTTGCTGGGTAGCTACTTTTATGAAGAATGAATGTTCTGACACCAAAATTGTCTGATTTTTCATATTTTGAACCTTAATTAATACAAACATTAGAGTTTGCTAGTAATAAAGAAAAAAAAAAAAAATCCCACGGCCGACCGACCCAATTTTGACAATTCATTTGAGAGCAAGCAAACAATTTTTTTTTATTGGCCTAAGATCAAACAAGGCAGTCAGAGATGAACAAGGCCATGTTTTTGAGTAGTATACTGATAATGATAATTGCAGTCACAAAAAATCAAAAAATCGCTTATTTTGTAAACAGATAATACTCTGTGAATAGTTATGGAAGAAAGTTAATGGAACTGCTCTCATTGAAATAATTGATATATTAAACATACATTTTGTTTTTTAACGATGGAAATCCGTTCACAAATAAAGTTTTTACGACATTATTTGACAATTCAATTCATTCGGAAAATGCAAGATTGATTCCAGGCGGCGAGTGAAATGACAGAGCCGGCAACTTGTGAAACCGTCCGGCCGTATGGCATTTTCCATATACTCGGTTAGTTTTGTGGGGTTCACTATCAAACCCGAACGGTTTTAGCTTCTATTTATATTATTTATTAACATAGGCCTATTTGTTTGTGATATTTCAAGCGTTTTAAAATTCAAAATAATCCCATTCAATTACACGGTTGACGATGGAAATTTACTGAATTTAGAGAATGCACGTCATCACCACCTGATTGGATCATGAAGATGTTTGCTTATCTTAATGGTACAAGACAGAAAGGGCAAAGAGACAGAAATTTAGAGTTTTAAATTAGAGAGTTGACAGGAAGTTGTAAGAGTTAAATGGACATGATTGGTGTAAGCGCGAAAATGTTGAATGTCAGGTCAAAGTCATCCGAGGTGAATTTAATAAGTAATGTCGATCACAATTCTGCGCCAAAATTGTTACAGGTCATCTGAGGTGGACTAAGTATATATTTGGATTGTCAGAACACATTCCCGAATCAAACGCATTTCTCCTGCATTTGATCATCTTCTACTCTTCCCTAGAAAAATCATTATAATACCAAATCTACACACCATGGAATTCACCATCACATCCAAGCTCACATTGGGCGCCCCATTCCTTTTTTAAAGGAATTTTATTGCACTCGGTTCAAAAAAGTAGCCACCAAATCTTTTTAATGGTCACACCAGTGATTTTTAGCTGTATGAGGACAAGATGTTGATTAAGTTATCAACTAGAGAATTATGACCATAGACATCATACTTTATTTTGATACACCCTGTATTTTAAAACTGTATGTTGTTTTGAATGGAGTTGTAAGGAATGATTGCTTTATCGTTTTTTATATCAATTATTGTGCCTTGGTTGACTCTTTGTAAAATCTGAAGCAATCAGACTTGTTTTCTCGCATCACGGCTCTTATTAGCAAAAACCTGCACTTTACCTTAAAGCACTCTCCATCTAACAGTTCGTTAAAGAAACGCGTTTGTCAGTTCACTCAGTTGGACAGCGTCCAATAACTAATATTGATGTCTTTCCATGATTAAGGCAACGCTAAGTTGAATTTATACTAAAGGTGCAGAGGTATCGCGACTGATCACTAACCAATGCTGAAGTGGATTGTAACTTATTACGTCCGTAGTATAGTCCAGTTTAGTGACGAATACACACTAACTGATCATCTCCAACATTAGAACTATTAAGGCATTCCCTGAGGAATGCCTGTGGCTCTTTAAAATGAAGATTAACCTTTGACTTTAGTTGTGAGGATGCTCAAGTTTGAATTGTTTTGAAGTGCTTTAAGGTTGGTTCTATTGGGAACTTTGGCAAAGGGAATTTGTTTACGTCCAATGTTACCCTATTCTTTGTGTTTCGAGTCATAGTTAAGATTAACATCGTCGTTAACATCGTCGTTTATTATGATAAAGTGAATCTGTATTCAAAAGCAGTAAGTAACATTAAGCGACTTCCCTCACGGACACTCAAACTTTGATTTTAGGAATTTTAGGAAGCCAGCCCACTTTCACGTTCACGATGATTTCATGTGTTTTCAGATTCCTCTGACACCTGGGGCGTAACATCATAGGTAACATAATGGCTTGAAACTAATATCGTGATTTTATCCTTGCTATACAGACATTTACACTGTAACCTTAAGGGATCTAAAATGAGCGTTTTGAGCGTTTCGACAGTATTTTTGTGGGACATGAGAGCACCTCAGACCTATCGAATTGCATTCTGAATACGAAGCATGTCTTTCTGATATCAAATAATTTTCATTTTTGAAAATCACAATATAATACAAATTTTATGACAAATTATAAAAATTTGATATTTTTCAAATTTTTGATATATAACAGTCCTCGAAGTAAATTATACAAATCTAATGACATATTCTTAAAGTGTATGTAGCAGGGAGGAAAAGCCGACGGTCAATTGAAAATTTTGACCTTTCATATTGAAGATATGGATTTTTTTCCCAAAAGACCTAATTTTTTTTGGTGTTTTGGGAAAAAAATCCATATCTTCAATACGAAAGGTCAAAATTTTCAATTGATCGTCGGCTTTTCATCCCACCTACATACACTTTAAGTATAAATCATCAGATTTATAAAGTTTACTCCAAGTACTGTTAAATATCAAAAATATCAATTTTTAATGATTTGCCATAAAATATGTATTAGATTGCGAATTTCAAAAATCAAAATTATTTGATATCAGAATGACATTCTTCGTATTCAGAATGCAATTCGATATGTCTGATGTGCTCTAATGCCCCACAATAAATACTGTCCAAACGTTCATACCCCAGCCCTTAACTCTCTAGTTTTTTTGTTTTTTGTTTTTTGTTTTTTGGTGTTTGGTGGTTTTTTTTACTCGAGACCGCAAAGGAATCATGATTAAATTAAAACAACACCGAACACGTGTTCAAGTGTACTTGAGCTTGCCCATTGAAGTCAAGTGTTCGATAGGTACAATTATAGACATTTAATTTGCATTGAATACATGCACAGGGTATTTCGTAAAGTCTGGTTGCCAGGGTCTAATTACCCGACCGATCGATTCTGAGATGAAATTAAATATATAATGGTGCAATAGCTCAGCTCAAAGCTCACATATGTCCTGTATTACTGTGTTTCTCTTTAGCCTGTTCAAGAAAAATAATAAAAAGACCTCAGTAAATTTACTAAAAGAAGAGAGAATTTAATGTGACTAATTGACAACAATGGTTATACCCATCTAATATTCTCAATGCCAAGAAATCGTTTTGGGACATTTCCAATTATCCTGGATCTAATTGACACACTTTTGTCTTAACCTGCCATGTTGTTCCTCGGCAGCCATCATTTCCTTACTGAGGAACATTATTTTGATAAGGAAATGGATTTGTATTGAGGAAATAGCTGTCCAGACAATTTAGGTAATTTAGATGACTCCGGTGCATGCATATGCCGCCCGATATGTCAGTACCGGTCCATTTATCTTTATCTGCATTTGACAGTGTTTAAATGCCATTATGTGAGTGTATGTATAAAGTATAGTGTTGGGAAAGTCTTAGTTTCTTTCAAGAAATGCATGGAATTCCAATACAAGTATGCATATAATACTGCACATCTATAACATCCTGTTTATATTAGATATCAGAATCATGATTTAGTTAATCATGTGAGATACAATCTTGGATTTTAGGAGTCATGATGTGACAAATTGTGTGATGTATACTATTGTAATTAAGAACCACATAATAGTAACCCAATCCCTTTTTATTTTAAGACAATGTTGCTATTTTTGCACAATTAGTGCCTAACAAAATATGTGCTGTTTCAACTGATGAAAATTAAGATCTTTTTTTAATTAAGACAACTAGTTGTAAAAATTGCAGGAATCTGGATGCTTTTTGTCCATTATCATTCTAACACGTGTTCATTTCATGCATTTTGACTTCTTTGCGGACAAGCTGGCTCGTGTAGAGCTCCTTGGACTCTAGGAGACGATGTTGTATTTCTTTAAATTTCCTTTGATATACATAAATATGGGTTAAGAATGCCTAGGTCGAAACTTTGAAAAGTTGGTCAAAATTTAAAAAATAGGAAACTGTTCCTAGATCTAGTTGATACTTTTCCATTACAAATCAAGAAGAATAAAATTCCATTATTCCATGGTTAACAGCATAGCCCATAATCTTGTGCGCTCGGTGTAAAAAAGAATAAACTAAGTGTAACAATTAAAAATGTGCTTCATCATACTTAAAAGTGACTCTACATTTTAATTCATCTTGCACAGTTATGGTACATGAAAATCGGGAAACTTAAGGGATCTGGAATGAGCGTTTTGAGCGTTTCGACAGTATTTTTGTGGGACATGAGAGCACATCAGATATATCGAATTGCATTCTGAATACGAAGAATATCTTTCTGATATCTTTAAATTCACGATATAATCACGATTTTATAAATCTAATGATATATTCTTAAAGTGTATGTAGCTGGGAGGAAAAGCCGAATTTCCAAAAATCAAAAGTATATCAGAAGGACATTCTTCGTATTCAGAATGCAATTCGATATGTCTGATGTGCTCTAATGTCCCACAATAAATACTGTCCAAACGCTCATACCCCATCCCTTAACAACACGGTATTGAAATAAACGGAATCCGATTAGTGTGCATACTGTATTAGTTCAAGGAACAACGGCAAGGCAGCGCCAAAATACTTAATCCGTATTACGTTTTGTTTTTGCATCATTGTGTCAACGCTTTTATTTACTCATTCAAGATTATCACTTTTTAATCAGGTCAAAACTTGTATTTTGCCATGTTGTTCTAGCTGATGTTCGCTACTGGTTTGACCAAAGTATTCTGGTACGACGCAGCCCATCATGGTTAGTATATAGATGCATATACCTCAGGGATCATTGCAGAATCGTCGACGTAGCGATCGCAGTCAGTTTTTTTTATCTGTACAATTCTGGCGCAACTAGTCTTCGGTATATACGCCAGAATCGGAAGTCATGCTTTGTATGTAACATAATTTCGTGCTTAAATGAAGCGAAATCATCATACAGGTATCAGAGTCCCCGCACATAGCCTGTGTTAGGATGTGGCAGGGAGTGGCGGGATGAGGCTATCAATTGTATTATTCTCCTCTAATACCACGGAATTGAACATTGAACTGTAGTTGCATGCACATCTTTTATATGTTTATTACGAAATTGAACATATATAGGGAATATTTATCCAAGCACATTGGGTGATCTGCTCAATTTACGTAGGATTGGGCTCTTATAGTGAATTTGGATCCCACTGTAATGTATAACCAATATGTTGTAATAGTACAGCAGCTATGTAATGCATAGAGTTACCTATATCAGCTGTGTTCCATCGATTTTTATGCATAACATTTACGTAAATATTGCAAAAGTGTGCGGATTTATATATATATATATATATATATATATGCACATATAGTCCCGTTTCTCTGCTAGTAATACGGATTCAAGCCGAAAATATTATGGTTTACGGCTGACATGAAAGAGCTTGTTGCGTATTAGATGCAGATCAGTTGTTGTAAAAGCCATATTACGGCTACATGCTCTTTTTGGTTGAAATTTTTGGCGGGAAATAATCCCGCACAAATATAAAGTAATCTTTTCCCACAACTAAATATCATAGTCAGGAAATTAATGATGCATCTGGTAGCTTAGATCATAACTTTCATATACTTTAGTTGCAATTATCCCAGACAATTCTTGATTTGTTTTTACAGAGTCTTGAATTGACGAGGTTTATGATCAAAAAACGTCACTCGGTGTATTTTGAAATTCGAGGCCATAACTCTTCTCAAATTAGCCCCAAATCATAATTTATTATATACACGTGTAGCAAACCCCAGTGGGAAAAATTGGACGTTGTTTGCGGATCCTAAATTTGATTTGATTTTATTTCACAATATTTCTAGTGTGAGCATTTTGACCTGTCAATCCCTTTTCGGATTTCGCATCCGAATTCATTAAAATGTGATATATTGAATTAATAATGAGTACGCTTACCTTTCTGCAACACTTCCCGGTACCATTGCGCATCTGGTGACAGCCAATATTTTGGCTTAAAACAGTCCCTTCCTATCATTTTTGAACAAAATATTCCTCGAAATTACGTACGTGACACGTATAAATTAGGACAGCGAGGAAATGAAGAGAGCCATTTACGGTGGGGTAGGCTATTGGAAGCTATTATGGTACCAGGCATGTCAAGCAGATGCATACATAAGGGCGGTATATTCAAATGCTATTGTCTGGATCATTGAGACAGTATCGATCGCGCAAGTAGGCTTATACACGTAGAGGTGTGTTGTCGCTCCCCTGGTTTTGACATAAATTACAAGGACGTCTTGAATGACCCAGCGTTTTTATTATATTTATTAGAAAATTAATCGTCGTTTATTACGAGTCCTAAGAGTCATACCAGTTCAATTAATTCAAATTAATTTATATTAAATGAAAAACAAACAAACAAGTAGAGTCCAATGTCTTACTATGACTGTATTACTACCAAAATCTGCTTTTAATACACTAGAAACGTGTTGATATGTATATCTTTGAAAATCGTCAGACATTAACCACAGGTACCGCCGTGGCACAGTGGCATCGTTTACTGTTCAGCATAGTGTATCGGAAGTGGTTCGAACCCTGGTGTAAATTTTAGTATTTTTTATTCTTTTTACTAATACGCTGTGCCGTTTTTCAAACGCTCCTCTGAATGAAATTCATGGGCAAGTTCCTTAAAGGATCGTCAATATGCACATCTGACCTGGTTTACCATAATCAAGAATAATAACAACGTCAAGTCAACAAATGATGATAACTTCGTACCAAGTATGCCTTCCAATAATTAAGTCTGGCATCATCCCTTTGTGAATAGAGGAATCAGACGTAAGTCTAACACTGAAAAAATGAGCTGTCTCCTAACAGGCGAGGGGAAGAAATGAATTATGGTCTTTCACAGTATCGTCGGGTGTACGTGTATCGTGTACGGACGGATGTGAAATATCAAATTGGTTACTAGTGTGGTATGTTTGAATTTCATGTAGTGACGTATAACTTTGGCAATCTATTAACATTTTTGGAATATTTGATGTATCCGATATTCGATGATTTACACCCAACTGAACAACCAGGAAAATACATAACTCCGCAACCTCCATCAGGGCCGGATTTACCTTTTTTGGGGCCTTGGGCTAGGCTAAAATTTGGAGGCCCCAAACGCATCGTGTAGAAGGCATTATGCACTGAAGTGTCAAAGTTTTGATATTCTACTAGGATGTTTGCGCGCGAAGCGCGAACATTTTTTCAATTTTATACTGTTTTAGTCCGAATTGAAGGTGAATGTTTTGTAGGCTATTTTGGCCCAAAACATGGTGTTTTTCGGCTAATTATGGAAGATGCACACTGCACAGGGCACTTTTTGGGGCCCCAACAATTTGGGGGCCCTGGGCTCGGGCCCATTTGGCCCTATGGTAAATCCGGCCCTGACATCCATAAACAAATCAATCATATTTTACTTACCTTTTAGTTTCAAATAAGCGGCGTAATAAATCATACTAAAATAATTATTCAACTATACTAAACACCTCAAAAGAAATACATCCCCCTCTGAACATGTCGTCATAACATCGTAATGTTTCGTTTTGTACCAACAAAACTAACTTTGAAATAATTATATGACTGTTTACTACGTGCTGTGTGAAAATGAGAGATTTCCATGACTTCAGGGCTGAATGAGCCTAAATTGAAGACAAAAGTGCCCTTTCCAAAAGTCACAAAGTAGGCCTATGCTTGTTAACTGCAAGGCGTATTGGGACAAGGAATGGAACTGGCCATCTTACAACCCACTGTGCTGAACTCTGCACCAAGGGGATTTGCATGGCTGAATGATCAAGAATCGATACACATTACAGTAAATGTTCACTTGGTGAGGATTTTAAACTGCACTCAAACACATGGGGTTTTCCATTAATATCAAGCCATGCATCAACTTTTGTGACAAGCATAGGCCTACTTTGTGACTTTTGAAAAGGGCAGTTTTTGCCTTCAATTTAGGCTCATTCAGCCCTGAAGTCATGGAAATCTCTCATTTTCACACAGCACGTAGTAAACAGTCATATAATTATTTCAAAGTTAGTTTTGTTGGTACAAAATGACGACATGTTCAGAGGGGGACTTATTTCTTTTGAGGTGTTTATGTCCCTAAATGCTTTAAACATGACACATTATACCAACAGTCAACAGTTGGCAACCAATCGCTTCAGACGAAGATCACATTATGGAAAGCTGGACTAAACAAGGTGATACTGGTCTTCGATATGTTTGAAATATATGTGATGTGATGAAGTAAAATCAGTCGTAATTCGAATTTTTTTATTTTAAGATATAGCCAAACAAAAAAACTTCTTTTGTTGCATACTGTTTTGGAAACACTTCAACTGTTCATATCGTTGGAACTGAATGTTCAATTTCAATAAAAACTTCTGCAAAATGTAGCTTTGCAAATGCTTTATACAATCTAGTAAAAAACTAAAAAATGAATATGCCCGAATTCAAACTGATTTTGCTTGATCACACCACATATGACTGCCCATCTGGGTCATATTGACCTTTGCCGTAAACTGATTATTCAGGGACTCGGAAACATTATTGCTTTCTGAATCTAACGCTCCTATTTGTATCGGTTAATCTGCAATTCGCGTGCCTCGCCCCGCTCAGCGGTAAGCGGAATGACAACACGAAACCATCATAAAAATGTCAAAAAGAATTGCTGCAGACTTTAAGTGACTTGTACCGAAATAGAGTGTTGGAAATAAATCTAATACTGGAACTTACTTTCTTTGCAACTTTTGCTACGTTGCGTCTGGACCCTCCAGACTTCACCAGGCAACTGACCGGCTGGGTTGGTCACGTCATCGGTACGATACCTAGCCATCTTTCACGTGACCAGCCCAGCGGGTCAGTTGCCTCATGATGTCTGGTGGTTCCTGATGCAACGTAGCAAAAGTTGCAAAAAAAAAGGAAGTTTCAGTATTAGATTTAATCCAAAACTCTGTGTGAAACTACTGGATGCAGTCACTCACTTGTACCGAAATGATACCAACTCTTTAAACCAAACATGCACGGGTGTTATGTCTCCATTCTTACCTGACGGTGCTGTCTCATTTCTCATTCGCTCTTGACAGGATATAAGGGCCTCGAATCTCCCCTTCACTAACTCATCAGTGGCCAAAGCCATGACCAAATTCTGTAACAGAAAGAAGAAATAAACAACGATGTGGTATTGTGAATGCTTATCGATGTACATGAATTGATTAGTTTACACTCACACCCGCTTTGAGGTAACTCGCCTTTTGCACTAGCTATTTGAAAACAAAATGAGTCAGTTTTTGAAGTGCCGATCTGAGTAAAACGTTAATTGAATCCCCACGGTAATCATTGGCCCGACAGAGACTCCTAGACAAATCCTTCATCTAAGAAATAAACATAAACTGTTATAAATATGATCGACATGCAATCGCAATTTTCCACTTTACAAACTGGCTAAAAGCACTCCCGAATTACGTAAGTCATTAAATCAATTATTATTCCACTGTTATCGGCTTATATAAATCATCGATACAGGTGTTGGTCAGGTTTTGTCATTTAAAAGACAGCCAGTCGAAATGAAATACCTGTTTTTGAGCTTCTATTGATGGAATGCTGTCCAGGTGAAGTATGTATACCATCAAAGTTGACAGCATAATGACGGAACACTGACGACCACTATTGTTTATATCCAATTCAATATTTCAATAATTGACCAATGAAACGCATATGATTTCATGGTACTAAAACGCAAATGCTAAGTTGTACCTGTTCCGTACAACCACTAAAAACATGTCCACACTTGCGTTTTCTCGTACCTTTGTCGACCAAATAATTATGAGACTCTGCAATTGGAGACACGAAAGCTGAAAGTCATGTTATGCAATTCGCCGGTTTTGGTATTGAAACTATTACGGAGTTTGTTAGGTTGTGGAAACATCTTCCGGATATTTTAACAACAGGAACTTATGGCGACAACAAATGCAACAATGATAGACTTGAAATGTCATCACGAAAATGATATTTATTATATTCATATATATTCATATATCATTTGATTATAAAAATTGATAGAAAAGTTAAATGTCACCAAAATTACCTTTTTCACTTTGTTTAAATATTTGGATTGGCAAAGAAAAATATATGCATTCATGACGTCATGTATTGGGAATCAATTATCAATTAGCAGAAAATGGTATGACTGCAATTCACATTGTTACGCTCTGACGCAATACCACGATCTTTTAAACAAAATTACCGGTTAACAACCCACGTCGTTTGATGCAGAAAGGAACAAGGTACAGGAGAGACAATGGGATTGTTTTTCACCCAGTAATCAAATAGTAACACCTTTGTTGTCGACTGTGCACATATTTCCAGGAATTTGTGGAAGTCTAAAACCTGGCCTGGAGTTAAAATTAACGTAACTTTTGTGATTTTGCTACAAACGCAGATTAGACCATTACGCATACAAACTACTTGTTTAAAATTTGGATATAGATTGAATGACATCGTTGATGATATTCATCAGGATCGTTCAAAATTCCTATCAGGAACCGTGTTCACTATGCAATGACTGAGGTGTTTCTAGATGTCGGCAATCCTTGGTGGTTGTGATGACGTCGCTACATTTGCCGTTTTGAAATGATCTGAAACTCCAACTTGTCCAATGACCTCGGATAATGTAAATTGCCAAAAGGGTTAAACAGAGAACTCGACAAACCACCTCAACCAAATAGACCCCACTGGCATCAAATGTGTGTATGAAGAGGAGACAAGTTGTCAAGCCACCCACGACAACCAATACCTTCAATTATAGTCTTACCAGTCCTTACACTAAAAATTGGGACTCTCCTGCACAGAAAGCACAGAAAGGACGCCATTGTTACAGAGCAGAGGTGGCATAGGGAAGAGGAAGAAAGTAACACCAAGAAGCCTCAATTGATACATCGAATGGACCATCAATAGAGTGAATGTAGAAAAACAGCATCTTGCGAATGGTAGTGAGCTTTAGCAAAAATTGCATTGCCCAATTCATAGCGAGCGTGTAGAAGAATTCAAATATCACAGATATACTTTTGTAGGTCCGTGGTTCTTGAGTTATGTTGTAAAGAGGGCTGAAACAACAACACTTTTGTAAAACGTACATAACTCATTAACAACAATAAATTAAGCAAGTTTTCAAAGTATATGATTTGTAGAATGAACTTTTGCAAAACACCAAAGTGTTATTTTTCAATAATATATTGATTCAGATAATGAAAAACCCTTAAATATCTTGAAAGAGTTATCTAAAACTAGAGAGAGAGAGGTACCATAGAAAAGTTATACAATCGAATATAAAGAGGATTACAATTTTATGGAAAAGAAAATACTGATCTATGTGTATGGAAATACTACAATATGGCTTTATTGTTATTTTCTAACTTGATAATAGGGTTAGAAAGATGACAACAATGATTAGACAACATCGTAAAAGGCACTACGTATTTCTCAGCTGCTTGCCAATATTACGATTGACTTTAAAACCGTTGGAGTCACATGATTGATCCCGTCGGTTTTTAATGCAAATGGACATAATTGCCACATTTAAATGAAACATTAGAACCACTCTTAGTCGCTAACTGATATAGATATAAGTGTTGTGGTATGACCGTTTCTGTTTTTCTTTCTTTCTTTCTTTCTTTCTTTCTTTCTTTCTTTCTTTCTTTCTTTCTTTCTTTCTTTCTTTCTTTCTTTCTTTCTTTCTTTCTTTCTTTCTTTCTTTCTTTCTTTCTTTCTTTCTTTCTTTCTTTCTTTCTTTCTTTCTTTCTTTCTTTCTTTCTTTCTTTCTTTCTTTCTTTCTTTTTCTTTCTTTCTTTCTTTATTTCTTTCTTTCTTTCTTTTCTTTCTTTCTTTCTTTCTTTCTTTCTTTCTTTCTTTCTTTCTTTCTTTCCTTCATTCTTTCTTGTCTCCATTTTGCAGTAATTCAAGGTTATTGAACGTATATAAAACTATACATCATTTTATCGGAACTTAAACGCCGAAGTCATTAAACTTACCTGGGTATCTATAAGTTCAAGGTTATTTTTGTATATTTTGCTGCGTCTGTGCCAATAACAGCTCAGGCATATTATTTAAAACCGAAGTGCGTTTAATAATTCAGTCACCTCTTCGTTATCTTTCCTGTTTAAGTAAAAATCGTTTTATTGATTCTACGTTTTGCTCATATTAAATGCAATGAATTGGGAATACATTCGATTGGCTTTTATCGTTTTTGTCATAAAACGTGAAGTCACAAGAGATGCTAACATTTTTTAGTATTGAATAGCTGTGTTTTCTTGTACTTAAGTGTGTAACAGCTTATTGTATATTAAACACGTTTGGTCATTGAATCCCCTTTGCGTTATCACTTATACTGAACGTAATATGCAGAACTGTAACTTTGTCGTCTAAATGATGTATAACTTTCGATTCAATGACACAAAGTATAAGCACCGATAAGCTGGCGAGTGGGAGAAACCATTCGTATTTCCAAAGATGAAAATACATCTGAACCCGCTAACTTCTGACCAATCACAATTAAGAATGCAAGTGGTAACCTTGGAATGGGACACCTAGCTCAGAGGACCATAATTTACCTGACTGAGGACGAATAATATTGACAATCCATCCAGAAGGGCTCATGGAAAAATATCAGGATGTGTAGAACATACTGAGGCACTTTCTGAGATACTCCAAGACGCAAAACAGAATAAAAATCCGATTGTGACAACGTCGCTTGACCTGAAAAAAGCACATGGCATGGCACCGTGCCACACAACCTCAGCCATTTTGTATAGAACACGATAATCTTCAGTTTGTGTAATGGAAACCAAAATCAAAAACTAACAAAAAAAAAATCGGATTTTATATGCGTAGAACAACACAAAATGAGCCCTTCAATCAGATGAGGGGCTGCCGCGCATGCGTAGTGGCGGAATAAACGTACCAGAATGTTACCAATCACTGACCTCTACAGAAATCAGTGAATAGTCGGAGGTCCCTGGTCTCAAAAGTATTAAACAGGTCGGAACAATATGGCCATGCGTGGCTGTTGAAGAAATAGTGAATTCGACTTACATCATGGGGATTTCTGCCATGAAGATCGGGGCGAAGACACTGTGAGATGGAGACTGCGCTGATGATCTGCCAATGAATTACTTCTCTCCCTAAAATTGGGAAAGCCAAAACTGACTGACTGCTATATAATGACTGACTGTTATCTCTGGAGTGTATCGAGGATTGTGGATCAATGTCTAGGCCAGTGAAACAAGGGCTTGATCTGCTTGCAAATAGTCTGAATTGGTAGTCTGTAGGATTTACATAGTAGCAAGAATTTCCATACGTGGGGACTGGGATACAGTATGTGAAAACAACATGTGGTGAAATTGAAGCATTGTTACTTAACTAATAACTTCAAAACCTAGAAAAATCGCATTATCAACTACGTAGAATTGTTAAGCTAATGGACACAATACAAAGCGTTCATATTTATAAGCTTCAACATCCCTGATAACATGAATAATTAACCGATTTGTTCTCGTATATTAACCAGTACCTTATACCCTAACCACTGATAAACGCTCGCCCACTACATCTAAATTGTGTGGAAATATCTATTCTATTATTAAACATGAATTTACATCAATGTATGACTTCAGTTTGACATTTTGTCATAACAATTCCGTAATAGTAAGAGAAGTTATAATGCCAGTGTTATTTTCCAAATATCGGTGAAATTTTCTCCATAATAACTAGAAAGCATGCCTTATGATATGTCGTCTCTTATAGTATTGTCGCTGTGTTTTTCTTTAGGCACACATCCATATTATATGCTATCAATCTACTCGGTTGTCAGTATATAAAATACTCGCCTGCAGCACTCCATATCAGATAAGTTAGTGCTTGATCGCCAATACAATCTTTAAATCGCTACACATTAGAATAGAACCGGGGTGATATATTACACAAGGGCCGAGTGGAATTGTAAATGTGATTGGTTTCTTTAGGGTGCGGTAACTATACTGTTTACATGATGATCATTTTAGTCTGTAGATATGAAAGTTATTTAATGTCTAAAGCCCCGTATGAGTTACCTCTTGAGAAATAAAAGTCAAGTGTGGCAGATAACTTACATGTTGTACCAAATATATACGATTTGCGCTCTTTGTGATAAAACACAGTATTAAACCAATACCATATGGATTGTTTAACTTAATAATTGATCAGTTTCTGTTTTTACGCGCATAAAATGCGTCTACTCAGTGTATACAGTCGCATATGAAGCGGACCGCATTGAAGTAATCTAAGTGTATTTGCTTAAAACAATATTTCATTTCCTTTTGCAAAACATGCAATTTGTTTTTTTATAGCAGATTGTCTGGCTCTTCAACCTCGTGTTTGCTTCCTTGTCGAACGGCCCTCTATATTTGTGAGTTTTCAGATATATTTTCAGTATAAAATGCGTCTCCTCAAAATAATTATACACTTGTAATTGCAACGGTCGACATTGAAGTCATCATAGTGAACTCTTCCTTTGATTACACACATTTCATTTTATTTCATTTTACAAAACATGCAATTTGTAAGCTTTATTCATTACAATTATTCTTATAATTGGTAGTTTCGCATGCAATTCAAAAAGAGCTTTATATTTGCGTATACTATTGCGACACCGTGCCCTAATATGTCCTGATGATTTGAGTAATTATTCCAATGTAGATATACAGATTGCATTTTAATATATTTTATGTCAAAGTTTCATCGCTGACACACGTAAAATTTATTGTGTTGAATTTGTTGCAACAGAATAATTGTTTCTAAATATAGATCTATTATCAACTGGCATGCAACTTGACTTAGAATAATACCGCACGCTATTATCAACTGCGACCTAACCAAAGGAAAACAAATTGAAACACTCCATATTAATAATAATATTGAATGGTGTTGAATTTATTTTCGGCTAAGTTTAGGCCAACTGAATTAATGCATCACAGGACCAATTGATGCACATCGATCCATGGTGATAATCGGCTATACATAATCTTGATTTTTTTACTTGCAACATCCCCTTCTCATGCTACAGGGTTAAAAAAACACCCAAAATGACAAAACTTTACATACATTTTCTTGATTTGAAAAAAAATCAAAAAATCTGTGAGTAAAGGAATTGTTTTGCTATTCCTTCCAAAGTTATCTCATTTCCACCGACAATGTGTTTGTTCAAAAAGAAAATTTTCAAAAAGGCTGCTTCAGAAATAGTTTCAACATTCCCTACATGTAATGTATCAAACGCTATCGATATAAATGCTATGAATAATTAAATCGTTTCCCTTGCTTTTCTGTCTGTAATCCCTCACACACCGACATCGCCTGGCTAATAATTACTTTCTCTGCAGAGGTACTAAAATCAATACCCGGGATCGATACACGTGAATGTCCTATGCACGAGTTTGATATGAGACGAAAATTTTTGGATACCGATGTAGAAAATGATGAATATCTCCCGTAAATGATTTTGTATAAAGAAACCAGATATGGTTCCTTGCACTTGAATATATATTTTGAACAGATATGATAGTCGTTAGCTTGCGTCTTGAGATAGAAGCTTGCGTCTTGAGTCAAAAACTGACAATAATGAAAGAAGAATCACTACCATCACTCATGGGCTATGTGGCTAAACAAGATCCGTGTAATCTTTAATTGTGCGAGAGGTATTTCGTTTTTCTTTATCTGAATATAATAAGATATATCCTAAATGCTGATACGTGCCTTGTGACGTTATTCATATAGAAACCCAATGAAGTCTCGGTCATTGTCAATATTGAAGAGAATGCAAACAAACTAGCTCCTTATTTCCTCGCTCGTGCACACAATACCGATACAATATATCTATTGCTTTGAAAATTGTCCAGAATAAACACGACATGTGTAGCTTCATTTGAGTTTAAAGAAAGGTTATTTAATTTTAGACACTCTGATTAAATAGACCGGTTAAATTAAGTATCGAAATAAAGCTTCGGTCTATACATAGATAACTAATAAAATTTCCTTGTTCAATTTAGCAGACTCTTTATATCGATTTGAAAGCGGTCGCTGTTTTCTCGTTATTTTGTATCACGTCAGAATTCAAACCGTTTTTAATATGTTTTTATATCTCAGTGCTTTAAGGGCCACTGCAAACGGCATTACATGTAAAATCCAACATACAGCTGCAGCATTAATAACAACACTGTTGAATTGTACATTTAGTTTTAGTTTCTAAAATAGCTATATACTTTTAAAAATAAACTGGAGGCTCTGAATGTTCTAATATTGATTCTATTACCCCACGACCCATTATTCAAAATCGCGCACTGTGATTTGTTGAAACGCGTCACATGACAGACCATTAATTAGCGATAAAGTGTCAAGGGCAACAAACTTTATGTCAGTCTTCTATCATCACAGCGCACAGCAGAGCGCACAGCACACCTGCTTATGTAGGGGAGAATGGAATGTCAGGGGCGTGTTATTGTATGTGCATACCTGCTTATAGGGGAGAATGGAATGTTAGATTGTGTTATTGGAATGTGCATACGCTTTGGCTACGCGTATGCGCTCCACCTTGAGGTAAACAACTTGAAATATTTGGGCAAAAAAATTGATATTTTCTCTTTAAATCACACTATTTTGTGGTAATAGAATAGAAATAAAGGGTGCAGCATTATCCTTTACACGCAAATAATATGTCCTCGGCAGTAAAAACGTTTAAATAATGGGTTCGGCTGCGCCTCACCCATTATTTACGTTTTTACTACCTCGGACACATTATTTTCGTGTAAAGGATCATGCATTACCCTTTATTTCTTAAATAATATGAAACTGAAAAATGTCTCTGGAATTGTCAATGGTCGTTTTCCTTAAATTAGTATCAAGTATCCCAAGAACACACATCTTGTTTGATCCTATAGCGCTATCGGTGCCCGAGGAGGTACCGATGACACTTATTATCTCCATTATTATATCTTCAGGGAATGATGTTAAGAGTCATCGGTACCTAACCGGGCACCGATAGTTCTATAGGACCAAAGTGGATGTGGTGCCTTTAATACTCACCCCACCCCACCATACACGCACTGTATCCCCACTCAACACATTCCATCCAGTAACGCACAACCATACATGCAAGTACACACAGTCTAAAGATTTACATTTGGTTGCAAACATGTGGGAATCTGAATGAAAGGCAATACAAGTGTAGCTGGAAGGACAACGTATTGTAAAATCAATTTATCCACCACCTCAGCGACCTGCGTTAAATACATGATTTTATTTAATGAGAGATTTTTGTGTTCTATTTAGTTGTTCTATCATAACTGAAAAGAGACAGAATAAGAAGTGCACAAATATGTCTAAAAACATACAAAATAAAGCTCATATCCATATTCCCATGTCCATTATGCCAGAATTTCTCATTATATTTATCGAAATGCTCACAGCACAATTAATTGAGAGTTTCGCTTCCAAAGGTCCATTTCGAAGTCTCCTAAAATATCCCATTCATATCTATACACACACACTAGATAGAGAAACTCACCATTGCTCGCCCAAACTCAATTTCTAGTGAGCGATTTTCCACTTGCCATATACACTAAATATTGCTCGCTACGAATCACCCAAAATTGATTCCAAGCTTTCAATGTATTCGATAATGTAATAAATTAGCCGTAAACCATGAAAACGAAAGAAAGTGTGCCATCAGTGTTTCATATTGGTATGAATGATCTTGTAGACCTAGACGGTGATTCGACCACTCGCCCAGCATCATGTTAGCGAGTGATTGACCATTCGCCTTTAAAATCAAGTCGGCAAGGCCTGTACTATGTTACTATCTTCAGATCATAGAACTTGTGGTTTGACGTTACTCTGCCTACCATAAATCGACAGACATCTTGGTGTCAAATTGCTGCTGCAGAAAATTCGAGTAGCAGATAGCTAAAACAAAAGAAATTAATGTATTAGAGTGTACTGTCTACAGAATGGATCTTAAAGATTACATTAACACCATGCGGTTTATATGTCCAAGTAACTTAAAACGATGTGAAGGAGGGACATATGCGATAAAGTACGTGAAATCAATATGTGATGTTAGAATAAGATTTACTTGTGAAGATCGTGATATCAAGTAATACCTATGATTTACACTACAGACACGTAGCATACAGCGGGATACTGACTGTCTGGCTTGATAAGGAAGAGGCAATGTTTACCTCTTGGCTATAAGTGATAGGGGATACCAACCCCGAATTATTCGCGCCCTGTTGCACTAAAACGCTATCGAAAGTAACAAAATCTTTCAAATCAATAATTGTATGACTATCCCTGGAGCTGAGTTTAACGATACACATTGACAACCCACCTTACCCACAGTACAAGTATTAAGGTGCTATGTAAGTTGCGCGTCACCACACAGGTGATTTTACATGTAATTTAAAATTCAACGACAGTCTAAAAGTGATGAGCTTTCATTTTGTTTAAAAACTCTACAAGTTGTCCTAATAAAATTTACCGGGTTAGGTTTTGTGGTCATAAATCCATAAGTGCATACGGGAATTACAAAACTTAAAAAGGATCGCGTAACATATTTTGATTTATTCAAAATAGATAGTGGTGAAAAGAAACAACAAATCATTTCATTAGCGGTTATTCTTAAATGAGTTGCTGGATGTCTCTATCTGTGCCCAATTAATATCATTAAATGTGCATTAACTAGTGTTGTTGTGTAAGTATATTTACTCAGCTCAAATACAAAAATATGAAGAAAAATTTTTTGCAATTAGCCAGTTTTACAGCACAGACATTGCATCGTAATAAATGCGACATACCATTTGCATTGAATATGGATTAATTCAAATAAAAAAGATCTGTTCTGTATGCAACCTTGCCATGTGTCCTTTCATTCGTTTATCTTTGAAGATCGATGATTCTGTGAAAACTATAGAATAAAACGGCAATGTTTACTAGACTCAATGTGTAAGCATGTATTTGTATTTTGACAAATTGTGCGCGTTTCGATTAACTTGTGTTAGCGTATAAAAGCGTGGACTCATCACCGACCAGTTTTCGTAAAAACCTTAGAGAAACAAAAGTCAAGTGTGGACGAGTGGTTATTATAACAAATGAATAAGTTTGTGTTCTTACGGGTCGTTTAACCTAATAATCGATCTTATGTTTCCCATACGTATATAGAAAAGGCGTGTGCTAAGATTAAATACTTCTTAGTGTAAAAGAGGGGCGATACGCACTGGCACTTATAATGTTTTGATCAAATATGTCAGAAACAATTTGTGGTGTGGTTTTTCTTTTGCTTAAACGCATTTCGAACATTGTATCATTTCCTTGTAAACAAATTTCGGTCATTTTAGAATAAACGTGCTTTTGTTTTTGTGAGGGTAATTAAATTTTGCTAAATAAAATAGTTCAAACAGAATAATGTTTTACTGATTAAGAATAAAAATGCGCCGGCATCCACTACTCAAAATATTTGATCTGCCTGTCGTCCATTATACGGTAGAGGATACTAACAACAATTCCTATCGTTCATTAAATTCATTACTCATACTAAATTTACAAAGAATACTTCAACACCAAAATGATTAATAAAACACAAGATGGTGGATATGCAACAAAAACCAAATGCCTGTGAGAGGAGAAAAATATATTTACAGTGTTATTTTTTAATATTGGTAATATATCTTTCAAAATAAGCCTTAACTTGCAAAGATGTCCCTTATGATATGTTTACTTTAAAAACGCCATCGCCGTGTCTCTCTTTAAATATTAATCCATACTGTATGCTATCAATCTACGCGGTGGTTAGTATACAAATTAGTCGCCCAGAGCACTGTAAGACGTTTTAGATAGTGCTGGATCATCAAAACAATCTTTAAATCGTTACACATTAGAAAAAGGACCGATGTGAAATATTACATAAGGACTGAATGTGATTGGTTTCCTTAGGGTACGGTAACTATATTGACTACAGCATGATCTTTTCATTCCTGAGATATGAAAGTTATTTGATGTCTAAGTCCCGTATGAATTAACTCTTGAGAAATAAATGTCAAGTATGGACGATTACTTGTATGTTGTAACAAATATAGTTCCGTGTTCTTTTTGATAAAACACTGCAATCAAACCAATACCATATGGATTGTTTAACTTAATATTCAATCTAAAGTGTTCCGTACACATATACAATTTATCTGCTGAAATTATACACTCGTAAGGAATCAGTCCACATACAATATATAATCAGAAACAGTTTGTGCACTTTGTTTAAACCAATATTTTATTTTATTTGCAAAACACGCAACTTCTTAATAATAAAAGTCTGGCTCTTCAACGTCATGTTTACACTTCCTTGTTGAGCGGCCCTCTCTATTTGCGGAGATTCAAATATCATTGAAGTCTAGAAACGTTTTTTAATAATACGAACTTTTGTAGTTTCGGAGTTTTGGATTCAAAAGGAGCCTTGTATTTGCTTTACCGCTGCGCCACATGTCCTCATGCCTTGAGCAATGTTTTCAATGAGGTAATACAAATTACATTATAAAATCTTTGATGTCAAAGTTTCATCGCTGACACACTTAATAATTCCAATTTATTGTGTTGGATGTGGTCCAGCAACATAATTGTTTCTAAATATAGACACATTATCAACAAGCATACATCTAGTAATGCAATTTCGCTTTAGAATAATATCGTATATTATTATTAACAATGAAATAAACACAGGAACACAAATTGAAATGCTTCATTTTAATAACAATAATTCTGGTGGACTAATTTTGAGCTCCGAAGCAAATTAAAATACATTGTTACATATGATGAAACACAATGCCATTGATATTTAATTGACTTTGAGCTAAAATGGCTTGAACACATCAAAGTAATCCATGAGGATAAAGATCGTTTTTTAATCAGCACAGTTTATATCTGTTTGTACTTTTATTAACTCCCATCATTCCATTTAAATAAAGCCAGGAAATGAGAATCGTTTCTAATACATTCATTGCTTATCAATCAATTATAATGGGATGCGGAACGATCCATGAAATGCGTAACCTTCAACCTACTACCCCAGACTTCATCCTGCATACTAAAACCCTTGCATTTTACACATTTACACTAGTTCATTTACACAAAAGTTCACTGCCGTATCACATAGTGACGTATTCGACATTTTTAACATTTTGGAGAAAATTGGCATGGTAGTTTGTTATGTTGTACTCTATTTATTCACCAAAAAACATGCCTCGAAGTGGCTTAATTAGTAAGATATTAATTCATTTAAGTATTTCGTTTTTGCAAAACCTTGAAATGTCTGTCTCACATAACAACGTATTTGCCTATCACCTATACTGCGCAAGCCAAGTATGTCGTATCTGCAATTTGAAGAATTTGCCGTTTCACATAGTGACGCGACGTATTTGCGCCACTTTGTCATTGCACGATCAAATTGATGATTTGTTCTTTTCACATAGTGACGTATTTGCACAACTCTTTCACATAGTAACATATTTGGGTCATTCCATATGAAATCAAGGAGGCGCCCCACTTGACCCCCTCAGATTTGCTTTATATTTTAGTCAGAGAGAGGTCTGAAACTTTGTATACACACTAACTGCATGCCCAATTTGTCAAAAAATAAAAATAAAACATTTCTGTAATTGCGCGTTGTGTCACGGGGTCATTAAATATGCAAGAAAAATGTAATGTTTTGTAAACTGGCAAGTTTAGCCCCCTAAATTCACATTTTTTGTCAGATTAATTATTTTTTGTTATCACTGATGCTATATATAGGATAAATACAATGCATATCCAAAAAATTGAGGTCACAACTCATTCACATTTCGAACAGCGCCCTCACGAAGATGAAATTTATTGCAAATTCAACATTTTCAGGGGGCCCAAAGTCGATGTGGTCTACCTTCAAAATTTATAAAACATCACTTTTATATAACTACTAGTCTTAAATTACAACTTTGCTAAGTCCCAGTAATTGTATAGGTTGACTTCATATAAAACGACAAGCCCAAAGTTGACCATTTTCTTATGATTGCATGTATTGCAAATGTGCCGAATTTGGAAGGCTTAAAAGTCAAATTGGCCCCAATATTGAAAATAAAATGGAAATAAAAGTAAATAGGGCCAATAACTATGCATCTAGTCATTTATTTTTAATATTGTGGCCATTTTGACTTTTAAACCTTCCGAATTCGGCACATTTGCAGTACATGCAATCATAAGAAAATGGTAAATTTTGGGCTTGTCGTTTTATATGAAGTCAACCTATAAAATTACTGGGATCGAGCAAAGTTGTAATTTAAGACTAGTAGTCTTATAAAAGTGATGTTTTATCAATTTTGAAGGTTGACCACATCGACTTTGGGCCCCCTGAAAATGGTGAATTTGCATTAATTTTCATCTTCGCGAGGGCGCTGTTGGAAATGTAAATAAATGGTCACCTCAATGTTATGGATATGCATTGTATTTTGTCCTATATATCGCATCAGTAACAACAAAAACAATTAATCCGACAAAAAATGTGAATTTAGGGGGGCTAAATTTCATCTTTGTGAGGGCGTTGTTCGAAATGTAAATGAGTTGTGACCTCAATTTTTTGGATATGCATTGTATTTATCCTATATATAGCATCAGTGATAACAACAAATAATTAATCTGACAAAAATGTGAATTTAGGGGGCTAAACTTGCCAGTTTACAAAACATTACATTTTTTCTTGCATATTTAATGACCCCGTGACACAACGCGCAATTACAGACATTTTTTATTTTTTTATTTTTTGACAAATTGGGCATGCAGTTAGTGTGTATACAAAGTTTCAGACCTCTATCTCATTTTATAAAGAAGGCACAGACTCCCAAAGATGAAATTTATTTAAAGGGCAACTTTTGGGTCAAAATTTAGACCCCCTACTCCAACTTTAAATGGCTGCCACAGAAAATCCGTAAGAGCTACAGACCTCAAATTTGCAGGTTGTTAATAGTTTTACAGATACAACATATGACTAAAATATAAAGCAAATCTGAGGGGGTCAGGTGGGGCGCCTCCTTGACGTATTGTATTTAATATTGATTTTATATTGCAGAGATGGTTATAAGTGAATTACATTACAAAATATGGTATATTTGCGAGTTACAGAGAACCAAGTAGCAGAATGGTTGTTAAAAAGAACAATTCGTCGTTTTTTATAGTGAATGATGATTGTTTAAAAGAACAATTATTCAGTGTTTTTTTTTTATGATGAATGGTGACTTGCAGACTGTTATATTAAGTTATAATCAATAGCATCAATAGGAAGATGGATTTGGATATTTTCTCTGCAGTGTATTCCAAAGAAAAGAAAATGTTGAAGAATACGGGCTTGTCATTAGACAAAATAAACATGCTTAAGTACACCATAAAAACCGCTTAGGTGACTTAGATGTATACCAGTGTCGCATACACGGACACACCGTTACCTTGTTACACAGCCGTGACGTTAGTCACGGCTGTGTCTTTTTTCTTACAGGATCTTCTTCTTCTTTCTGTCAACCATTAGATTTGCTCTAGCACTCACATGCTTACATCGATTTTGACCTAACTTGGTCACAATGATCAATGACCATGCCCCTACATATGTCACATGAAACTCGCGGGGTCAAAGGTCACGCAGGGGTCAAAAACGTGATTTCAACTAAAAATGCATCTTCTCCTACAACTTACGTAGGACAGCGACCCCACTTGCACACATGCATTGTTATTACCCAGTGTCTATGTGGTGTACACAGATTTGTGGTCAAAGGTCATTAAGGGGTCACTTCCGGTATAAAACGAAAAACCTTCAAAAATTTTATTAGCTAAGTAAAACATAGCACAGTAACGGTATGTTCACATATGATCTGCAGTTACCCAATGTATTTGTGGTATTTTTTATTTGGGGTCAAAGCTCATTAAGGGGTCACTTCCGGTATAAAAAAGAAATACCTTTAAAATGCATCTTCTTCCACAAATTATGTGGGACAGAGACGCCACTTGCACACATGCATTGTTATTACCCAGTGTATATGGGGTGTACACAGATTTGGGGTCAAAGGTCATTAAGGGGTCACTTCCGGTATAAAACGAAATACCTTCAAAATTTGTTATTAGCTAAGTAAAACATTGGACAGTAACGGTATGTTCACACATGATCTGCAGTCACCCAATGTATATGTGGTATTTTTTATTTGGGGTCAAATCTTATTAAGGGGTCACTTCCGGTATAAAACGAAATACTTTTAAAATGCATTTTCTTCCATAGATTATGTAGGACAGTGACGCCACTTGCACACATGCATTGTTATTACCCAGTGTCTATGGGGTGTACACAGATTTGGGGTCAAAGGTCATTAAGGGGTCACTTCGGTATAAAACGAAAAACCTTCAAAATGTTTTATTTGCTAAGAAAAACATAGGACAGTAACGTTATGTTCACACATGAATTGTGGTTACCCAGTTTATATGTGGTATTATTTTATTTGGGGTCAAAGGTCATTAAGGGGTCACTTCCGGTATAAAACGAAATACCTTTAAAATGCTTCTTCTTCCACAAATTACGTAGGACAGTGACGCTACTTGCACACATGCATTGTTATAACACAGTGTCTACATGGTGTGCACACATTTGGGGTCAAAGGTCAGTAAGGGGTCACTTCCGGTATAAAACGATATACCTTCAAAATGCACCTTCTGCCACAAAAAGCATAGCAAAGTGATGCCACGTGGACACGTGCATTGACATTAGCCAATGTCTATGGGGTTTTCATATATTTGAGGTCAAAGGTGATTAAGGGGTCACAACACGGCTGTGTTTGTGGTCTTAGACCACAGCTAAGTCTAGTTTATATTTAAGACACAGTGCAGAATCTCGCCCAGTCCAAGTCGGCTTGGAGCATATCGATGCCTCTCCAGCGTCTTGAATTTTCATACCGTATGCTTATCGCTGGTTGCGTCTCCGCCAATGATTTTATAGGCATCAATTTCACAACATCTTACCATATTATTGCTTTCTAGTTTGCCATTCATTGTTCGAACCTTATTGAAGTACTTATATAAGTTTGATTACCGTGAGCAATTTGTTGATCAGTCGATATTCGACGTAAATGTGATGATGTAACAAATATCCCCTCCATATATTGTACATCTTCTCCATATATTGTACATCCTCTCCATATATTGTACATCCCCTCCATATATTGCAAATGGATATACGCGGGATAGAAACAAAATGATATACTCTATGTTACGACTGATCCAGATCTGAAAATGTATTATGTGACGTTTCTTTGCCTAAAATAAAATCGACAGCCACCTTGCTACTGCAGAAGATTCGAGAAGCAGATAGAGAACTAAAACAAAAGAAAATTATGTATTAGAGTGTACTCTCTACAGAATGGATCTTAAAGATTACATCACTGATAACACCACACAGTGTAGCGTTTCAATGTTTTGTGTGTCCACGTAACTTGAAACGATGTGAAGAAGGGACAAACGCGATAATGTACATGAAATCAATATATGCGATGTTCGAATAAGATTTATTTGTGTCGATCGTAATACCAAATACATATCCCTGATTTATACTACAGATACGCAGCATACAGTGGAAATATTGCCTGATTAAAAAGAAGAATTGTTATTACTACCGGCTATGTTTAAGAAGTTGTAGGACAATTCTTTGCGATTATCATTTCAACTATACTAATTTGACAAACCTAACCACCCACGGATAGAGTATATGCTATGAAAGTCGATGGGTTACCACTAAGATGATTTATAGAAAGTTCTCTTATGAAAATTGTATCGATAGTACAGGGTAAGTTTCAAAAAGTGCAATAGAGCAAAGAATCGATATTTATGCAATAGCCAAGTCGAACTTTCCCATTATTGAAAAATTATATAGTCACACTCAATAGTCACCGTCTGTGAAAAAATGAAGTGAATCGAGACGACAGTTAAATTTTTATGAGTCCTTTTGCTGCGATACCCAATTTGGTTATTTGTCCACGAGGTACCATGTATTTTGAATGAGAGCACACAATGCACGGTAAAGGCACCAGCTCTGAAACTGACTTTAACTTAAATAAGGTTGATTTTTGCGTCATTTTAATTTTTTTACTGTTCAAACAAACTTTCTAACATTACTTTAATTCCTTCATACCTCACTCGACTCCAACTCCAGGTTTTTTTTTTAAATCCCAATATGTCCAACTTACTGGATATTTTGTAATTCACTCCACTTCATTTTGCGCGCATTTCGTTTTGACATTTGAAAAAAAAAACGCCTACAAATTTGAATGTGAATGTGTTTGATAGAGAAAAAAAAAAACATCTTTAAAGTAAAGGTTAAATGAAAATAACAACAAATAATGTTTCTTCTCCTTAAACAAGACCACGGGCAATAACACTTTGGGTGCTTCATTTTATTTCAATGCCAATGAGGTTAAGAATATGGAAGTTGTTCCAAATCTACCTTACACAGAGTGGGATGACATTCAAATTTTAGATGTATCTTCGACAAACCTTCAAATTGGATATCGATATAAATGTGTCATAAAAACAAAACGGCAAATACTACAGCCTTGATTTTTTTCACACAAGGTCAGTAAAGAATATATCACATATGAAATGTTTTAAAACCCAAAATGTTCAACTCGGTTCTATTATATAAACATGGTTTCTTTTCTCTATTGCACTTTTTTGACTCACCCTGTATGATATAATTACCATTTACTTTTATTCAAAGCCAAAACAATATTGACTTGACCAATGTAGAGCTCTGTTAAAAAGAGAAAGCGAACATTAAAACATCGTTTTGACAATAATGATGCTCGGCTTTGAATCATAATCATAAGCATGCCCAAATAACAGTTTATGTTTACATTGAACATTGGCCATCGACAATGTATAAACGCGTCATATAAATTTATTTTATGTTATAAGATCACTAAATTAATAATTAAGCTTATTATTCTTTCATTTTATAGACAGCATTTTGTCGATTCATTACAGGCAGACTGATTGGAAAGTGTCATTGATGTGGAATTCGATCAATCTACTAGAAATAAGACTAGAAGGCTTTGCATATTTACATTATACCAACGCATTCACATTACGAAACTGATGATGCTAAAAGAAACATCAAATACTGATGATGATAATGTTTTGTGCTGACAGGAAATATGATGGGCACGAAATCTCGGGAAACGAATGATGCTATATACATCATCAAATGAATACTAATGATGATGATAATGCAATATATTGACAGTGAATATGAAGGGCATGGAAACATTCTTTGGCACCTTGTCAAAATGAATTATTCTTCATCGTACATTAAACAACACGGCGGCAAAACACTGGGTATAGTCACTTGGTTCATGGTTCATTTTAAGTTCACCTTTTCAGTTTGTTCATGGTACGTCTTAAATTCACGTTTCTCTTAGCTACAATTATGATGAGGTGAAAATCAAAATTGGGGTATGTCAATGTTTTCATATAATACCCACATTATTATGATAACTCAATGTTTCTTTTTGTCCCAATATGCCCCATGTACAAGGATAACGGACGTGAATCCGTTCGTACGTATCTGTTACTGTTATTGTAGCAGGCACATAGGTAAGGTGGGTCGTTGCCAAATATTGATATATATATATTTCATTCGTTTTGAACATTTTCTAACTTCATAAGATCTTTACATAATATTATTATAAAGTCGATTCGTCAAATCTGGAACACATGAGTAGCCATCAGCAATGGTAAATGGCAGGATGAATCAGACAAAAGAATAATGTATGTGTATCTCGTACGAACAATGGGTACAATGGGTTATGGTGGATTTATGCGCAACACAAGAATGAAAGAACCATTGCGATATAGTACTGATGGAGGGCTTCTTCCTATATAGGCTACATGTTGTACCTCAAATGTTGAGTATTATCGCATGGGCTTTACGTTTCAGTTTACCTATGCTAGGGCGGTCCCCTTCTCTTTTCAAATAGCTCTAACACTTAACTTGCACAGGGTTTGACTTTTCCTGTACACGGTGACCAACAGCTTTACGTGACTTCCGAACCACGAGACGTCGCACATGCACTATCTATATCTGCACGTGTTTAGCAGTTTGTAGAAAGAATTTCTACAATTATATTCAGGATTTCCGAACTTATAGGAACATTTTTGGTAGAGGAAGAGAATGCTCACATCAGCTTGGTCATGTCACTCTATAGGTAATGAAGGTTTATAAAATAAATGTGTGGTGATGAATGAACTAAGATCAGTCACTGACTTGAACATGTCAGCCTACATAATTATGTTTATGTCAGCCTACGTTATTATCTTTTGGCAGATTCGACAAAAATCTGTCTTCTTTAATAAACACTAACACTCAACAGTAACACTTCAGGGACTAAACGCTATGAATTTAAACTACATTTTGAAGCAAAACGTATAAATATTTATACTTTATCTTCGTGGATTTTTTTACTGCCTGAAGGAGCTCTTACATAAAATGTATCGTATTGTATGTCTCAATGATCGATGTTATCATGATCATTTCAAATATAGCAGCAAACTACTATGTTAAAAATATGAAACAACGAATTAGTAACAAGACCCAATAATCCATTCACATAATACATATCAAAACTAGATATGAATCTTCCTTGTTTAAATCTAAACATGATATTCTGAAGGGCTCATACACAGACACATACTTATTGTTTGCACATATCTGATAAAAGCCCATAAAAGTAAAGAAACCTAAACTTTCTGTCCATAATTTTTCATGAATGGCCGGGAAAGCTAATTAAGACCAATAATTATGGCCATCAAATGTGCCCAAAAATGTCTTCATCCACACACTTAATCAGAGACAGTTTCATTTATTGTCTGTAATATTGTCCATAAATATCAATGAACTAAAGTATTGAACTGTGTATTAAATAATCATATTTGAATAGAATGCGCAAATGAATTGAGGTAACAGTTTTGTTCATCCATGTATCCTCAGACAGATATGTCATAAGTTGAAGTAGCATGTAATAGTTGCATCTTTAGATTTAAGAGCACATGCGTTAAAATCTTTAAAGAAATAAAGACACGATGATAAAAAACCCAAGGAATATGCAAATTCAAAAGTAGAAGCTTGCGCCATTGCATGCTATATTGTTTTCAACATAAAGCGTTTTCGAACAAGAGAACTAGCGCCGTGATTATGATTAGCAAGCGTCGTGCTTTCATTGATTAGAACATACAATTTAATGGTAGGGGGTTGTTGAGGTATAGCGATTTTTATTTTGCTCTAATATTCTATAGTCCAAAATCAATTCTTGGCCTATGGCTTGTAGCTAGAACTCACAATTTGCGAGAGTGCACATATATTATGACGTCATAGTAAACCTCGACTGGAGAATGTTAGTAGGCCTAGTAATCTTAGCATCACTTGTTTGTCACTCATGCAACCGATTAAATTGTTTTTTGATATAAAAGATACATAAATTCAGGGATATAATTGGAGTTATGACAAATAAACGTGTATCAATAGTATGCATGATTTTCATTGAGGCCACTTCAAACAGACAGGGTTTGGTCAGATTTCTTTATGTTCTGAGTTATTATATTTTAAATCGTTCAACATGTCATGTCTCAGTTTTTATCTTATCATAATCGTTTACATTGAACAAGTTTAAAAGCAAAAACATTTTAGAGTAAGATAGTCATTTTTTAATACTTAGAAAATATCAACTTCCCTGCACAAAGCCCCCATATAAGCTCGTAATTTGCTTATTTTATTGTTATTCTATGTGTGTATTAAAAACTTTTCTTTCATTTGTCCTAAAAATAAAATGAAAACTCAAATAATGCCTCGACACATCTCTGATATTATCAGTATCGTTAGAAGATGAAATTGGATTGCTTGATGGACGTACAATGGCATTAAAATGAGGTCAATCGCTATAGTCAGTATGCCTTCCTTGAGGCAATAATTTATATATTTTTTATTTTATCTCTTAATAATATAATAATATATAAGGGATATATTTTACAATGAAAGCAACTAGCAAAACACATTTCACAAATGAGCAATTTTTGTGAGAAAATCACAACATTCGATTTTACTTTATTGCCTCGAAGAAGGCACACGGACTATTTATTCTACAGGTTTACTCCTGCAACACAGCCATGTTAGATGTTTTTGACAATTTAAATTTATTTCTTTGCTAAAATTGCTGATTATTGCTCTTTGGGGGAGCAGTTCGAGAATGTCCAGATAAAAGTTTATAACATTTATCCAAATCCATATTAATTAATGTATAGTTTGACATACGTAAGACTGAGCTATGGACAAAGATATCAGAAGGTAAATATCGGGCTCTATAGGGTCAAGGGGTACAAGCGGTCGATGAAAATGCCTGTTTGTTTGCCCTGTCATTATGATTAAAATAAAGAATAGTTTATACCTAGAATTACCCACTACCATTAAGCACGGGCAGATATGTTGGTGCCCATTGAGTCCTATTGATGTTAACTTTGGGCTGTGTCACTCGGTAAAAGAAGCAAAAAAATGCGCTCACATCAGCTAGCAGTGTCTTGTGTGTGAAAAACAAAATTCATTCCTTTAAATATCGATGTAGGCTAGTTCACATTACAAACACTTTGGTGACACACGAATTGGCAGTAACCTGTATTTCTGAGGTATTATTATCAATTAAGGGGATTATTAACTCCACACTTATACGATAGCTCTATTTTACACTAGGAAAAGATCAATAATACTTACGTAAATTCTGTTTCACTATTTTGTTTAAGGGGGTACTACACCCCTGCCCAATTTTGTGCCTATTTTTGCATTTTTCTGAAAAATTATAGCGCATTGGGGACAAGTAAGATATGTATAGTATAGGGGCAAGGACTGCAACTACTGCACTGGAAATTTTATTTCAGCACAGACAACAGTTGTGGAGTTACAGTCAAAAATGAGGGAAAACCAATATTTGATCAATAAATCAATAACTACTTGCTTTGAGTTGCTGAATTTTCAGTACAGTAGTTGTAGTCCTTGCCCTTATAATATACACATCTTACTTGTCACCAATGTGCTATAATTTTTGAGAAAAATGCAAAAATAGGCACAACATTTGTCAGGGGTGTAGTACCCCCTTAATGGTGGAGCTATAATAGCCATTAACCTTTTCTTAGAACTTGATTAAGTGTGTTATTTTACACTAACATTAGGAACATTAGCATTCACTTTACACGTAACATCCAACTAAAGTCCCAAACATTCGACTGAATCTAGGACTCTCTATGTATTGATTGTTTTAAAAATGCACGCAGAGTGATCCGTTTTGGAATGAAATTAGACAACTGAATAAACGATACACGCAATTGTAATCCTCATTTTCCCTCACTGATTGTAGATTTGATATGTTGAGTGCTTCTCATCGTTTAGATAGAGGGCAGGGCATGAAGAGGAAAATTGAGGGAAATGGGGGAAATTATGGGATACAAAGTAAAAAAAAGGTAACCATTAAGGTTGCTATTGCCTTCTTGCCCCAATATCAACTACTACTACTACAGTACTACTACTACTACTACTACTACTACTACTACTACTACTACTACTACTACTACTACTACTACTACTACTACTACTACTACTACTACTACTACTACTACTACTACTACTACTACTACTACTACTACTACTACTACAATGGTCCTTAAATTTAAATTTGTGCTATTTTCTTTATTTATTAACCGATTTTAATCAAATAAAAAGGTAATTATACACAGTAAACAATGGCCATTCTTATAAACACATTAAATTTGATCTTCGATAATCGTATAAGTAAAATTTGTTATTTTTTATTAAGTATTGGCCATTAGTGGACATTGTTAGGGACCAAAAGTGATGGCCTGTTAATTGATCTTTATAGATGATGTTCAGGTATAAATTAGACAGAAATACATAATATAATTGTTATTTTGATATTTTAGCAACATAACTCTACTACTAATTATAAAATGACCCGATGCAATCACCTAACGAAAAAATGAAGTTGTCTTATATTAAGACCCAACATGCATGAAATATTTATTTTGATGACATTTTGCAAAACATAGTTTCTTTATTTCCATCACAATTAAGCTCAAACTTTCAGGGAAGGAGGTCAGACACGCCCTAATACACATATCAGATGATTGGTTAAATACTATTCAAATAAAGAGCTTTTAATCGATTTTGCGTTTTTCACGTCTCATGTCCTCTGATGTGCAATGTTCACGTCCGCTTACGTCAATGCACATAGACCATTTTGGGAAAGTCGAATATTATTTTAAATAAACTATACAATTGATCAACACTCTAATGATTTATTAGTAAATCATTATGAAAGCAAATTGCACGTAATTTAAAAATCAAATATAACGAACTAAAGCGTCAGTGAATGAAAAAGAAAAAACATCGTTGAGGGCGCTAAAACACTTCATTAAGTAAAATGATTATTTTTTTCATTAAATATGACCACTTGTATAGGGTCAATAAAGATAAGTCAATGTATGCAAAATGTGCATCTTGTACCACCATACTGCACCATACTGCACTAAAATGAATCCCTATTAAGTATTCACCCTCTTTCATCACTACATGCTTAATTAAACATTAGCTCTTGGAAGTAGCTACGATCATTAGCGTTACCAGGATTGTTGGGAGGGAGTGGGGCATGGGGGTTGGGTTAAGGGAAAATGTGACTAAAATGTACCTATATATGCTAAAAGTATAAGTCCTAAACGTCTAAAATATCACGGCGGACCCCGGGGTCGAGCACGTGGGGGAAGGGCAATGGGGCAGCTTCCCCCCACACCTTCCCCCACTACGCCATTTGTGCCAAGTAAAGTAGGAGGACAGGCTGAGCATGTAAACCATGAGTGAATTTTAGTACGTATTAGCTTGCAAATTATGCAAATTTGTTAATGTTATTACTGCTGACAGCAATTATGAAATTATTTATTACTGTTTAAAACAGTAATTATGCAACTTGTATCGGAGTATGGTCACTTTGTGGAGAAGGGTCATTTGGTGTCACGGAAATTGTACAATTTATTATTGCTATCTACTGAAGACAGTAATTAAGTAATTAATATGGCAATCTACTGAAGACGGCAATTAGGCCCTATTTAATTAATTCTGGGCAAGAATGGAGTAAGTATTCATTTTTGGATTTGGGGTCTGTGATAAGGGTCATTTTGGGTTAAAGAAAATTTTCAGGGTAACTGTGGCGTTAAGAGTCATTTGTGGTCACTTTGAGGACAGACTAATTGAGGTCTCTTTGTGGAGCAGCGTCATTTGGAGTCACTATCTACAATGATCTACTGAAGACAATTATTATTATTGATATCGTTATCTATTGAATACAGTGATCAATTGTGTATTCTTACTATCTCCTGAAGACAGTCATTGTAGAATATACTGAATCTACTGAAGAAGAAGTATGTATGTTATTATTGTTATTATACTGACAGTAATCATTCAATTCATTATTACTATCTATAGAAAACAGTCATTATGTAATTAATCACTACTGTACGCTATTGGTGCCAAGTGGATTCCCAGCAAACACAAAAACGTTTTTAAAACGTTATAAATAAGTTATATTTAGGCTTTTGGTTTAGGTAAACACGCTTTAATAACATTAAAATGTCGGGTTACATAAAGGTCATGAAAACGTTTTAAAACGTTTTATATGAAAACACACTACAAAAATATTTGTAAATGTTTTTAAAATGTTATTGTAAACTATTTTCGCTAACGTGTTTTGCCAAATATTTTGTCAACACTTAAATAACACTGTGTTAAAATATTTGCACTCAGCAAACACAGAAATGTTCTTACAATGTTTTATTCAAAACGTTTTAATACCATTTAAATGTCGGGTTATATAAAGGTCATGAAAACGTTTTTAAAACGTTATTGTAAATAGTTTGAACAAACATTTTTCGCAAAATATTTTTTCAACCCGAAAACATTATACGGTTTAGAATGTTTTGTATCAAGTTTTCAAAAATGTTTTGGAATGTTATTAAAACGTTTTTATACCCTTTATATAACCCGACATTTAAACGTTTTCTGTAATACATTTTGTGTTTGTTGGGCAGTAGATTATCACAAATTGTTTTTAAATGTTATGAAAACGTTTTATACCCTTAATATACCCTTTATACAACCCAACATTTAAACATTTTCTGACAACCTTTTATAACCTTTTGCGAATGATGTCGAAAACGTTTCGTGTTTGCTGGGTTATATAGGAGGACGGACGGAGTATGTAAACCTTGCTATAATTAGGCATATGATAATTAATCCCATTTACGCTAAAAATGTTATTGTTTTTTACCTGGATGCATAAAGGGGCGATATTTCACATAAGCTCGAGTAAAATCATTCCATAATCTATTTTACTAACATAAATATCCCCTTTAAGATAACTAAATGAATTATTTACTGGGCAAAAATGGATTTTTGTAAATTGTATATTCTTAAGATTTTTCACCACCCACATGCATAAGGTATGACTATAAAAACGCCTATATATAAAACCTTGAAATTATTTTGGGATGAATATACATTACTGTCACTAGTGGGTTTCTTTAAGGCCTACACTGTACATGGAATAACTTTTTTTTAGTTTTTTTGTTTATTCCGAATAATCATGATGATAATTATTATCATGTAGAAGATGATGCGCACGTGATGTTAGTTCGTGAATGTATCAAAAATATGCAGTTAGCCTAAATTTTGATTGCGAAAGAACATTGTGTTAATGTTGAAATTGATAAGATTTTTACATTACATTTTCTTTGAATATCATCCATGCAGATGTGATATTTCAAATGATGGAGGTTTTAAATTGTTTTTGATTGGTTTGAATTTTGATTTTGTAATTGTTAATGCCACTGTAGGCCTGCTTTTATATAAGGTTTGTGATATAGGCCTAAATCGCATTAGTATTTTTAGAAACGCGTTTGTAGAATCCGCATGACCGAAATCTATAAGGCCTACGCTAGCTACACTCTAGTATTTCCTAGACATTTTTCCTAAATGCATTTGCATTTTGGGATCATCACATGATGGCGCTCCACTCATCCACTCCAGCCGGGGTATGTTCCCTATTAAACATGTTAAAGTGCCTTACACATATTTTGAAGAACAGAATGTTCAGCTAGCCTACTGGTACATAATAGGCCTATTTATGATTATTTCATAGTGTACATTTAGAGACAAAGCAATAATAATTCCTATTTTATTATTACTGAAACTGTGTACATAAAAAAAATAGTAAGATACGTCAAGCAAATTGTGGGTAACGAAAATGGCAAACAAGTGCGTGCAGAGATTTCTTTTTAAAAGCTAAATTCTATAGGTCCAATCTGTAATAGAGGTTATGAAATAGCTTGTAACTTTCATTTAGTGAGGACTTTTGATGATGACTCTTAATGTACGCGTACAAAGAGTTTATGTTTAATTTAAAAAAAAGGGGGGATAAAATAGCAAAAATGTGTAGAAACGGTTCGTGAATGTAGTAAAAACAAAGTCTGGTTGTTATGTATTATGCCTAATGAGACTGTCGTCTACTATAAAGGGTATAATACCGTACAGTATGATACTGTACATATCACAATAGCAGTGAACACTGTGCAAAAGATGATGCGATGACACCGGGGCGATGACATGATCAAAATGTATTGAAGGTCTGTGTTTGTAGGCCTATACATGCACAGAGGGGCGAGAATTCACAAAACGCAAGATAGAAAAAAAGGTACACAATTGTTTTGTGTGTGTTTTTTTACTTCGTATCCGCGTGAATTTTTCTCACACTTTTATAGTTGGGAGCACATTTTTGGAAAAGGAAAATCGTGCTTATGAAAACATGAATACAGGTGTACATATTTAAGAATTAAAGTTAGAAATATGATTTTCATTATCATGTAAAGGCAGTCTACTGTTGGAGGGGGATTCGCGGGCACTTATATCATTTAATACAATGAAGGGTGTATGTTCAGATTAGGAATCCATAACTTCGGCCTAACCTAGGACAAATCTTATTTAATAGTTGTTTTAATTGCAAACTTACAAATTCTTGATTTTGTAAAATGAGTTAATTAGCAAAAAAAGCTATAGGTCATGTTTAGGTATAATATCCTAACCATATGTGTAATTATAGGGTGGGGAAGATTCCATTTGCTTTATTTCACAATAGTGATTAATGAAACTGTAGAATCGAGCCTGTTCGTGAAAAAGGTTGAACCATGCGAAGTGTTTTAATATGGAGCAGACTCAAATAAGGGGCTATTTATAACTTTTTACCGGTAGGTAAACTTTGGTGGCAAGAAGAGGATCCTTTGGTACTTTTTTGAAGGTCACTTTTAGCCCTGAAATTAAGAATTAAAGAAGCATAATTCTTTCTTTAAAAATAATTAAATAGATTTAGAGTCGAATTTATAAGACCTGAACATACAAAGAGCTACCAAAGTATATGAGCTGAAGTTATTTCCTTTTACTGTAATTATTTTAAGGGAAGCACCCATAAATGATTATGAAGTCCTATGAAAATTACCTTTTACCATATTTACAGACCTGTTTTATTTACAAATGTAATTGATGTTTAACTCCTCCCTCTTTTTGGCTCTAAAATCTCTTCAAGAACATTAATTTCTAAGTAGCCAAGTTTATAAAGTTTAAAGTGTGTGTTTGCATTTTTCTTTATACAGACAAAGTTACCCACTGTTAAAACCCTTGTTAAATATATCATTATATAAACTATGAAATATAAATAGATAAAAATAATTAAATAATTAAATAAATAAATAAATAAGTAAATAAATAAATAAACAAACAAATAAATAAATAAATAAATACATAAAAAAATAAAATATCCATGTAATTGTTTTTTTTAATTTTATAATTTTATGTTACATCTAGTATTTTTATCATTGCATGTGATGAGCATGATTAAATATACCAGCAAGGATCATGGCCTTGTTATTTTACATTTAGTTGTCTCATCTTTATAGGATGTATCGTTCTTTTAATATTAATGAATAAATAAGTAAATAGATAAATTTCTCATCTTTATAGAATGTATCGTTCTTTTAGTATAAATAAATAAATAAATAAATAAATAAATAAATAAATAAATAAATAAATAAATAAGTAAATAGATAGCTGTGTAATGTGCTTTTGTTATAATTGTATGTTTCATCTTGCATTTTTATCATTGCCCGTGATGAACACTAAACGATCATGGCGTTGTTATTTTGCATTGAGATATCTCATCTTCATAGGATGTATCGTTCTTTTAATATTCATAAATATATAAATAAGTAAATAAATAAATGTCCCATCTTTATAGGGTGTATCATTCTTTTAATAAATAAATAAATAAATAAATAAATAAATAAATAAATAAATAAATAAATAAATAAATATAAATTTCTGCGCCGTTATAAAATCGCACAATGCGCACATTGCCACCCAAAAGAACTTGCAATATTATTTTAGGAAGAAGGAGGAGTGTCCTCTACGTGGTGAGTGTTTGGCTTCAAGCATTGTGTATAAGGCCACCGTTAGGCCTGATTTTGGCCCAAGCAAAATGTACATAGGGTTAACCGGTGGCAATTTCAAAGAAAGGTTTGGTAATCACAAAAAATCATTCAAATCTGAGAAATACAGTAAGGACACAGAACTATCAAAATGTGGAAATTTAAAAAAGCATAAATCAACTATACCATCAATTGGGAAATCATTAGAACATCAAACATAAATAAAAGAAATTCTGACCAGTGCAATTTGTGTCTTGATGAAAAGATGGAAATACTTAACCTCAAGGACCAATCACTGAATAAAAGAAGCGAATTGATTTCTAAATGTAGACATGGGATTAAAACAACAGAGCGTGTGAAGAAAAAGAGATAAATACAGGTCCATGGTATTCAGTAATGTCTCGCCAGCGTGGTGCTGGCGTGAAACTCAGAGTAGCACAACTTAATGAAGTAGTGCACCAAATATTGTATAAATAAATAGATATATAAATATATAAATAGATAATTTATATAAATAAATAAAGGAAAGAATAAACTAACAATGCCCCAATTCTTCACCCGCCTGCTTTTAAACGTGTATTACGTTTTGGAATTGTGCAAGTACACATTAAAAAAAATCCTGCCAATTGGGGCAAAATACTCTCATTTTTATTTATGAAACGTAAAAATTAAACAATTTTACAAAAGAGCACACTCTACCACTGACCTCACCAGCACATCAGAATATTTACACTCATCCACACCCACCTCATCCCCATCCCCACCTTATTACTTCACCCACACCCCGACACACGAATAAGCCTACGCCTATCATCAAAAGCAACGAATACACACGTACGCACACCCCTGTAACCACACACTACACCCCCTCAATATAACCCGTGTTTTTGCAATTTGTCACGTTGTGACAACAGAGGGCGCTGTGATTGAAATGCATGGTGTTTTAGGACGCATAACTTTTGGCCCCTTATGCGCAATAGATGTCCTCTGATCACTGACGTTTCTATGAAAATGTCCGCTTATAGCCAATATATGTCCATTTACGTCAACATATGTCCGCTAATAGGCAATGAAAAAAGGTCCACTTACGTCAATGCATTGCCTATCAGAGGACATATGTTGACGTATAAGGACATATATTGAGCATTAGCGGACAATTCACATTAAGGACCATTACTACTACTACTACTACTACTACTACTACTACTACTACTACTACTACTACTACTACTACTTGGTACAACATATAATGTTAAATGTAGAAAATAATGTGCGTAGTTCGTGTATGTGATTGTAAAAATGTGTGATATTAATTCGGCAGGTTTTCGATCATTTTATAAGCTTTATTATACATTTAACTTTAAAGTTATATCCCTCGTTTGGTGGTATATCATTGGGATATACCGAATCAATTCCTGTACAACCGCGTGAAGTGACTTAATCGACGATGAATTACAGTTGCTATGCAGTTGCTATGCATTTGAGTGGTTTTTGTCCTAAAATTACATGTGCACTGCTTCAATATTGCCTTCTAATTATTCTGCTTATCCAGTAAATTGTAAAAATTCCACAATATAGAAATATTGTAGGAGAGAGACTATTTTCGAAGATGGCAGAATAAAAAATAAATAAATAAAAAAAACTATAATGTTAGGGTTATGGTTAAGGTTATCTCATTTACATATTGGAAATGTTTGTACCCTTTCGGGCGAATGCCAAAATGTAGTCATTGGCGGAATATTCCATAACATAATGGTATTTGGTACTTTACAATATGACAATAATGGAAAGAAAAGGGAAACGTTCATAATTTTTAGGCCTCCAGGTTTCAATACAAATATGATCGAAAGTTAATCTCCTTTGAGCATGATCGATCAGTGAGTATGTGTGACTGGCTACATTTGTGCAAAAGAGTGGCTTATCATGTAGACCTTTACCAAAAATGAATTACCATTATTCAAAAAGGTTAATCGTGTGCAAAATTTGGGATATGCATTCGAAGCAGAATGTATTTTTGAATGTGTGACACCTAAATCGGGACATCCGAACTTAAAATGCGATTTTCTTTCGCCGAAAATAAATGGCTGTATTTCTCAATGTCTATGTTCCAAACTTTAAAACAAGAGAAATGATCGAGTAGGTATTGGATAATACCAAAAATGTCTTACTTTTTGGGAACCGTGTATATTATTACTCAAGAATCTTTGGTACAATCAACACGACTACACTTGGTATTGACGCAAAATAATTTGTCTTTAAAGCCATATTATAACATTTGCTGAGGAGAACGCCCTCAAAAAAATGTTAAATTCTGGTTTTTACACGATTGTAATGTACTTTAGTAAACAATTATTCTCTGTAAAAATCAAGACTTTAGGAGCTGTAGTTTTGTCAAAATCCGAGATTTTGAATACAACGATGGAACCGGCATTTTATTATTGCGATGGAAATATTAGTCGAACACGTATGCACAGTACGTACACGGCATGCGGGATACACATACACACACACCCCGAGGTGGTAACGTATTACAACCGCGGGAGTAACATGCATGGGCGCTAGTAGTAAATTCCAATTTTCTATACTTTACCTCACTTGTTCGGCTCGAACTTAAAAGGGGACATATCTGACAGTAAAAGCTAGCATTTTACGGAAAAAAAACACTAATCTATTTGTACAGAAATGTTATAATATGGCTTTAATAGGAAAGTATTTTTTAAAAGCATGCCAATAGAATGGTGACCTAGTTGGCGGAATATTTACTTCCATGCACGGAAGTTATAAATAAAAGAGCCACTTATCTTCAAGATGTCAGTGTTGGTTCGTAAAACTAATATGACATTTATTTGCTTTGTATACAAGTTTGATAGAGGTATACATTGTTAATATATATACAGTGCGCAAAAGAATTAATGTCCACCCCTATATATCCTAAACAAAGACAGATATGTCTAATTGAAATTGGATTCAAAACTTCATTTGTTGAAATCGTTCAAGAAATAAAGACAGTATGATCCCAAACCCACGGAAGATGCACATTTAAAAGTTGCAATTTGCACCATTGCATGTCTATTCACATGATTGATTTGTCCACCAAGCGTCGTGTATGGAATTAATCCATATAAACCCGAATTAATTTCAAATATTAAGTATTATCAACACATACTGCGTACTTTTACTTTATGAACGCATATTCATGATGCAGCGGAGTAAGCCCACGTGACGACAGTTTATATTATGACAAATCCTGATATTCCTTTCTGGAGACAGAATTTATAAATGACAGGAGCTGAGACCATTAATTACAACGCCTCTGATGACTGATGGAGACATTTGAGGAATGGAAACATTTAACACTTAAAAGTAGTTTTGTTAATACTTCAAAATACGCGTAAATAAATCATCCTTTTTCTATGTAGAAATATTGTAGAAACAATTATTAGTTCTGAATCTATAGGCGTATTTATAACAGCTGCGTTACTTTTTGTGCAGACTTTATTTATCTAGTCACAAGGATCCAGAAAATGTATAGTTTGACATATCTAGGACGTACCGTTCATGAGTTATAACCGAAAAGGTCAAAGGTCACGTTTTCGGTTCTATGGATCAAAAACATAATAGTGCTCCGCTTTTGCCAAAAGAGGTGTCAAATTGTTCGTTTTGATGAATCAATTCAAATAAGGATACCTAGGTAACACATCAAAATAGGTCCAATACTATTGAGGCCTATTGACCTTGACCTATGTTGCTGTTTTTGAAACTGGCGATAGAAAACGCAATTTTCCTATTTTTCATATTTAACAGGCATCCAGGTATAATTTATAAATTTACTGATATGTACTTTTAAAGTGTATGTAGCTGGGGGAAAAGCCAACGATCATTTGAAAATTTGGACCTTTCGTATTGAAGATACACTTTTTTTTCTTCTCAGAACCTAGTTGTTCTGATTGTAATGCAAGTTATAAAGGTGAATCGACCAGGAAGCTCAATGCCGGACTGTGGGGAATCCCGGACACGTCGATTGCAGCTAAACGGAGAAGGGTGGCACTATTATACTACCTTAGGGTGTTAGCTACCTCAAGGTGTACCTCACGTGTACTACTACCAGCGCTTTGGGCCTCGCCTTTCTTTGTGAAAATTACGAAAAAACAGAAATTGTCATTTTTGACTTTTTATCTGAAAAGTGATTTATTAGCTGGGTGACAGTTAATGCGACAAGGGACACAGATAAAGTATGGATGAAAATTATGTTTGATACTTGATTGTTAGCTGGATGTATGAATTTTGGTATCTTAAAATTGGATTAGTAGAAGAAGCACTGAAAAAATAAATCGGGACCGTGAGGGGTAATCCCGGACACACATGCGTCTCTATACAGATGGGGTAATGCCGGACACTTGTTATTCAGAAAATATAGACAACAACAACAGCCCCCATAGTTGTATGCTTGAGGTAACAGAAGTACCTAATACATTCAGGGGATTATCATCCTACTCCACTTTCCCTCTTAGCAACAATCATGTGTCCGGGATTACCCCGTGTCCGACATTACCCCATCATTTTTTTCATTTTGTTTTTTTAATTATAACTTATTAACTATATATGTTGAGTTATTAAAAACGGGTTACTAGTTAGAACATTACTCCTACTTTGCATTGATATAATTTTTACTGATGAACTTTATTTAATCTTGTACCTGTGTAGCCTTAACGAAAGGTGCCCGGGATTACCCCACTTTCCCCTATAAGTCCACTGCTGGCAGTTCAACATCAGCCGTCAAGGAGCATGTAGTAATATCTAAAGGCTACCAGATTAAGGTTATCTGACGGTATCAAAAAGAGTATTCCCAGAGAGTTCTGGAAGAAATACACATAAGGGCTCAGACAACCAAACCTGAACCGTGACAAAGGAGTAGCAATAGATCCTATCTGAGATGGCAGTGGCAAAGGGGGTGAAACAACATTAATTAAGGAATTTATCAGGATGCTATTATTATTATTCGATAACAAATATATATGAGACGATCATTTACATGACAGCAGTGGCGTAGCTAGGGGGGGGGGCAAGGGGGCAACCCCCCCAATATGCCATTCCGTCGGTTCAGACGGGAGCGTCGGTTCATTTTGAGTGGTCTCACTAAGTGCCGGCCCGGAGAATGGTCGGCAAATCATGCATCTGCATCGTCGGTCATGTGAACTTGGGTCCGACTAAAAGTGTCAGTATAATGTGAAAATTTGATTCAACATTACTTAATTGTATGGTATTTAGGCACACCGGCGCACTGTGTAACCTACGTAAATTATTTCAAACTTTCAAACACTATATTAAATAGCAACCTTTCTCTTTAAAACGTGTTAAAACCGGGGTTAAAACATTATTTCCTTACCTTCTCTAGTGATTTTCACTCAATTTTAACTTAACAAAATACTATATATAAAGGTAAAAACATGCATCAAAAATGGCCCTCCACAACGCTAAAACCTCAGAGCTTCCGGGGGCTTAGCCCCCTGGACCCCTACCAGGGGCTTTGCCCCTGGACCCCACCAGGGGCCCTAGGGCGGGCCTCTGCACCCCACCCGTTGATCGCTTCTCTCGCTGCGCTCGATCATAGGGCCTGCACTTTGGCTCGTTTTTTGCAGGTTTACATGGTCCAATAATCACAAGATGACTGACATGTGGTAACAAAGGAAGCAGTCACTGCAATTTGATTATGTCCCATATGATTGGCCATTCAAGACACCCCTGTGAATATACTATAGCGGCCTTTTCAAAATATAATACCTGTTTGCTTGACTGTATTGACAATACCCGGGAACAATACACACAGTATATGCATTGGACAAACTTTTACAATAAGCATGATAAGTGATGATGTGACCTCCAAATTTATACATCGTTCGTCTCGCACACTGACAACATTTGATTGAATGGACTGTAGGCTACTGCGCCGTGATTACGGTGAAGGACACCGGTTCAAATCCTTTGTTTGGAGCCAATTGATAAAGGCATGCAGGGCCTCTATACCCATGTACAGTTTATCCCTACATAACCTATGTCTTGAATACGCTGGCAAAGTTATGTAATAATCGGATTAATACTATATAGCAGTAGGTAAAAACAAGTTTTGAATAATCCGCGCTATAATGATCCCAGCGAAAGTGAAAAAAAAATCAAATTGTTACGTTTATAAATTTGTTTAATGAAAAACAAATGGCAAAAAAAACAAAACAGGAAAACGACAGTATTGACGAAGTTGAAGCCCCATCCAAATACATGTAGCTAATTTATATACTGTCAGTACCGGTATATAAATTACAGACTCACGTAAATGCATTATTTTTTGTCTTAGACACACGGCGCGGCTTTCGGCTGAACCACTGCACTAGCAAGCTATGTTTAAGTTAGCACATCTATGACAATGACGAAAGGTACAAAATCAGCCATAGGCCTTTAGATAGCAGAAGACACAAAAGTGGTTTTTATGACCTTTGACATTCTTTTGTGGCGAGTGACATGGTCTTTCAATTCACGCCGAGTGTCCTTGACAGGTTTGACTATGCTTCAGTGGTCATGAAAGAATTCAAAAGGTAACCTCTGCCCCAATAATCCCAAGCAATTGTCTGAAACTGCTCCTCGGATCATAAGAACTCAGTCCTCAAATGATAGTCATAATAAGGTCAAAATATAAAAATTACTGACTATCATTGAAGACTGAGTTCCGCAGTCTAGTATCCAAAATCTGAATTTTGATGATTTTTACGATCGTCGGGATGAAAAAAAATCAAAAAATCACTGAATGGGCCTTTAGTTCCCTCCTCTCCTTACCCTGGCAATATAAATCAAAGAAAAATAAAGAAAAAAAAAAGAAAACAAGAAAAGAAAATTAACCAAATTAAGGGATCTGTTTTGAGCGTTTCGATAGTATTTTTTGTGGGACATGAGAGCACATCAGACATATCGAATTGCATTCTGAATACGAAGAATGTCTTTCTGATATCAAATAAATTTCATTGTTTGAAATTCACGATATAATACAAATTTTATGACAAATTATTAAAATTTGATATTTTTCACATTTTGATAAATAACAGTCCTCGAAGTAAATATCATAAATCTAATGTTATATTCTTAAACAGTCCCTGGCATACAGATACCATACATGTATAGGCTTATGTATAGTAAATTTGTCTGCTTTATCTGTTTTGTGCTGTTTAAGGGGACTCGATCTTTTGTGCGTAATTATAGAGGTCCAGGGGATTCACTCTATCATTATAAAAATCATTTGAAGAAGTCAAAGAGCCCTAAGAATAAAAACTGTAGTGTAATTCACGCCAGACACAATTTCTTTATATGACAAAAATTAATTGTTGTAATCGATCAAAAAACAAACGTTTTATATCAATTTTAAATTTAGCCTGAATCCGTAAATATGGTACCTCTCGCCCTTTTTTAGGTCAAGGCTGTTTTTACCATTATGCAGCGAACCATTGTTGAAGCTATTTCACATACATGTATAAAACATTCTAGAGAAAGAATGATGCCATATACTGTTGAAATAACTTTTGTTGATTTCGAATGATAATGTCATGAAGTCGTAAATTTTAAGGTCAAATTCCTAAAACCAAAACAAAACATTGCGACGCATGTATTCCCCGACTTACGCAATTTCATCATCACATCAGTGTCTTTATTATTTGTTTGAAACCTTTCCCAAACGTTCGTGCTCTTAATGCATAAAACGGGTAATCTATCTTTACAAAACGCGTCTTTTTTAGTAAACAAAAGGCTAAAGATGGCATTATGAGATTTATCATTTATCATTACACTCCTCCACTCAACTGCCACCGTGGCCGAACGGTAAAGCGCTAGACGCGTAATCGAAGGAAGTTTCGAATCGCTGGTTCGAATCCCAACGAAGCCTGTGGAAACTTTTTTTTCTTCAAAATTCATGATCGCTTTCCGAAATGAGTCACTTGTCGGTAAATCATGTATCGTATCCTTAAGCAAATAGTTAAACATAATTTCCATAAAATGTAAGCTTTTACTGTCAGATATGTCCCCTTTTAATTTTGAGCAGAACAAGTGAGGTAAAGCAAAGAAAATTGAAATTTACTCACTAGCGCCAATGAATGTTATACGATTGTAAAACGGTACGATGGGTGTGTGGATGTGTGTGCGTATGTGTGTCCTGCACGCGTATTTTTTTCTGCAACTATAACGGGACGCAATACGATACCGGTATGTTATAAGAATCAAACTTACAAGAAAGATGGCTCTTGTCAAATCCTACAATTCTGTCAGAGAAAATATGCATATTTGCATTAAATTTTAATTAATTGACATAATTGATTAATTAATAAATATTTTATTTAATGATTTACCATAATTCCAAATATGTCAAACAATATGTCAAATTAAAGCTAATGAAATGCTTTATAAATTGGTCAGAGCGCATTTTGCAAAATGCATTTAGTACTTTAGTTACATGATTCCAAACATTCTATTCCAATTTTTTGCTATACACGCATAGGAGCTGTACTTTTAAAATCCGCGCCTAATCAATAATAATAGTCTTTCACTCCATTGTCAAAGTACTGTGCTCCCTGTAGCATTATGGAGTGACCAGGTCCTAGAGTGTAGTCCTAGAGTGTGATGGTTTTGTAGCAGATGACAGTGCTCATTCAAGCCTGTCAAGGTCAGTTAGTAGCCACTTGCTGAATGGATGGCCATGATCAGCTATCAAAGAGATGCCTTGTGCAGCTGCCAATCACGGTAGAGGTTTGATAACATTTTGTTAAAAACCCAAATGTGATATAAGGACAAAGCTGTGCATGTTGGTACTTAATTGTTTGGATTCTTACGTTGAAATTCCCTTGTATTAGTATTTTTATGTGTAGTGTATAGTGGTCATAAATTATATAGCTTTTTAAATTTTGGGAATTTTTGCTCTGTTGCACTGTACCATTATGGAATTTGAGCAAATCAATTACCGACACAAGCAGGTATACAGTGTATTATTTTATTTTTATTTCGTATCTCAGGAGCACAGCTCACTTGGTAAGGCATCAGAATTTGGTACACTAGCGCTTCGAACTTTAAATCGGAAGGTGGTGAGTTCGAGCCTCATCACGGTCACATTAGTTTTATAAACCAAATATTGTTCGAACTTTTCATATTTGTTTTTCTTTTATTGTTTCTTTTCTTTGTCTTTTTTTTTTTCTTGTTTTCTTGTTTTTTTGTTGTTTTTTTCTTTGATCCATATTGCCAGTGTAAGGAGAGGAGGGAACTAACGGCCCATTCAGTGATTTTTTTTTCATCCGAACGATTCGTAAAAATCATCAAAATTCAGATTTTGTACAAGACTGCGGAACTCAGTTTTCAATGATATAGTCAGTAATAATCTTTTGGTCATTATATGACTATCATCATTTGACGACTGAGTTCTTATGATACACCATCTGAAGAGCAGTTTCAGACAATTGCTTGGGATTGTTGGGGCAGAGGTTATCTTTTGAATTCTTTCATGACCACCGAAGCAGAGTTAAACCTGTCAAGGACACTCGGCGTGAATTGAACTGACCATGTCACTCGCCACAAAAGAATGTCAAAGGTCATAAAACATCAACTTGGTGTCTTCTGCTAGTGGTTCAGCCCTAAGCCGTGTAGGCCTATTTAAGACAAAAATAATGCATTTACGTGAATCTGTAATTTATATACTGACAGTATATATAAATTAGCTACATGTATTTGAATGGGGCTTCAACTTCGTCAATACTGTCGTTTTCTTGGGTTTTGTGCCAATTTTTTTCATTAAATTTTTTTATAAAAGTAACACTTTGATTTTTTTTTTCACTTTCGCTGGGGCTTTGCAACGCGATATATTCAAAACTTGTATTCACCTACTGTTATAGCATTAATCCGATTATTACACAACCTCGCCAGCGTATTCAAGACATCCAATGCAATAATCACCTAGATTATGACGTATCATACCGTAAATATGGCGGAGTACTCAAATTCATTCAACAAAAGCATGATTACAAGCTATTGCAATCTACCGCGACAGCTCGTCTCACACACATAACAAATGCACAAATACGATCAAATAGGTTGACGACAACGTTTGATTGAATGCACTGCATTGTGCCATGATTACGGTGAAGGACGCCGGTTCAATTCCTTTGTATGGAGCCAATCAATAATTTCACGCACATCCTCTATTATTGCCCAATTATTGCCCGGGATGATTGCACACTGTAAAAGAGCTATTGTTATAATGTTTGATGAAATCGTGTTTAACCACCGTATTTGCTTAAGAACGGCACAATACAGATAAAGCAGACAGATTGACTACATGTGGTACATGTATATACATAATAGGGAATGTGTGTGAGTCGAGTATTACCTAATTATAATAGGGGCGTATCCAAAATGAATTCACGCCCCTTTCAAATGTCGAGCCAAAGTGCAGGCCCTATGACGCTCGAATTGTCAATATTACTTGTCGGTTTGTGTCAAAAACTTGCCCCCCTCAATATAAAAATCCCGCCTACGCCACTGCATGACAGTGTATGAACCCTATGACCATGTCACGATACTCCACTTTGACAGATGTTGATATTTGTATCTTGAAACAGATTTGATTAATTACAGGAGCTTGGGATCATCATTTACAACACCTCTGTGTGTAACAGATGGAGTCATTAGAGTGCTGAATAGAAAATGTGAACAATTAGTGCATTCTCCGGAACGATTTTATACCGCGTAAATATCTATTTTTAGATAGAGGTTTCAAGTTATGAAACCAACTTTTTTTATATTAATCACAAAGGCGAGTGGGATGGTATGAGCCATATTGTAACCATTTAACTAAAGAAACTGCTGTGCACATTTTAATATTAATACACTGATCTGATAGGAAATGAGTCAAGGACGCGAATAATTACAATTTATATACTGGAGATCTTGTAGTTTTTGATTAAAGGACAATGACATATCTAAGCGATTTACGTCTTTAATCGAGCCTTGGCATCTCCTATTATAAACCCCATACCATTTCATTTGTGCGTCACCGTTATTTGTCTCCACATTTCAGTGCAAATACCGCTGGGTCATGCTCCAACTAACCTGCCTTAAATGAAGTGTTCCATATCTCGACATTTGTTGCCAAGTAAAACAATTGAAAAGTGTATAAGTTAGATATACAAGGTGTCCCATAAAAAGATTACACGTAGAAAACTGAACTGCATTTTGTGGTGGTACAATAAAACAATGTCATTTTTTCGGATATTTTTTTTTCTTGTAACTGTTTGCTAAATTTCAATTCCGTATCTTCCGTATTACTTTTTATGTTTCTTTTATTTTTCATTGTTGAACTTATTACATTATATTAAAAAAAAAACACTTATTAAAAAATTATTTATTGTACACTGAGAATAAATCAGTTTTAGAGCTTCCTTGACTCTTGGTGGTAACAAGTAAAGGAAACTAGTCATTAGAGAAGGGCCTGTTTTTGGTGAACGCAGTCCTGTACGCTGTATCTACTGTCATCAACATAGTGAAATTAATAACAATAGTTTGCAATTAGGCCTTGCTTGGACGTTGTTGACTTGAATTCGCTGCTATGTTTTAGGATTTTCATCGCCGAACGTACAAATATTCTAAGAAAACATGGCGAAGTATACCGGCGTATGGTTGTTGATGTTATCTGTCTGAATGCGATTATTTATGTATGTTTTGTGGTAGCTAGGATAGTATGTCTGCTGGCAATTTATTTATGTGTTACAAGGACGAATAGAGGTGTATTGATAGATTGTGTCTGCAAGATGACCTGTTGGAGATTTTCTTGTTGCTGATGGGACTAAGACCGAAAACGTACAGACGTTGCCTTGCGTACATTATTAGCCTGAGAATAGCCTTAATAATTAAATGTCATGTTTGAAGCGAGGTTGAAATGTTCTTTTACCAAAGTCAGGGAAGCAAACATCAATAACCGCTACCATTTCTCTGACCTTTGGTTCAAATATTAATGCTATTGTGAACACCTATTCATCGCAGTATACAACACTGACATAGAACATCAAATGACTCATTGTAGTACCACCCTTTTAACATGCCAGCAAAATATTTTTGAACATAACATATTAACAAAGCGGAGAGATAAAAGCCTAATGTAGAGGTGTTTGAGTAAGCCAGAAGAACATGTTTTAACTGTTTGCCCAAACTCCTTTAGATGTTGGCCATATGTTGTACATCTACTCGTAGCATTCCATAAGGGCCTGTGCAATAAGGGTGAGCCCCTCGGGGGATAAAGTTTCTAAACGGCTCGCCAAAAATTGCTTGCCCTCATCTCGGTCCGCCAAAAACCGCTTGACCCCCTCTCGTTTCCCCCGCCGTTTGCGCATTTTGAGATCCCAATTTGCAAACCAAAAATGGTGTATATACTGCGAGTGTAGCGAGCGCGCAGTAAAATTTGCATATTTAAGCGTTTTTGTACTGCGTTCCTAAGCCTTTTTAGAGCGTTTTATTTAAAAGGTGCACCATGTCTGTGTGCCAAAAATCGCTTGCTCATCCTCTTGCCTTGCCAAAAATTGCTTAATTGGCTGGCCAAAAAATTCTTGCCCTCCAATTTTGCCCTGTCACCAGGGCTTATAAGCATTGCACATCCCCTAATGCGACTACAGACTACCACAGGTACCCGGTGAAACACGATTGGGTTGTGTTCAATTTTGCCGGTCATTTACCATTGTATAATATGCCTAATTAATAGTAAACAGGTGGGTTATGATACAACTACAAGTTCAACTCAACCGTGTACAAGGAATAGAAGTGAGTCAGCAATGTATATTACCTTATCAGAGTCCGTTTATTTTCCATTGTGATATCACTTGCGTGTTCTGTTTTTCAATCTATCAATTATTGAAATTATTTGAGCCCGCGTGCATTCTAGAACGTCTCTGATTTACAATAAGACGCTAAAGCCGAGAGATAGAGCACCCATAAATGAAACGGAGTATTATTGATAGCATATTGATAGCCATATCATTATCATGACGGATAAGTATTCTATAAAAGTAGAGACAAATTTGGTATTAATAACCATTTAAATAATTTTCAAATGGGCCACTAATTAGAATACCGTAAAATTCCGTCTACAAGCATATATATGCCTCTAAACGAGGTTTTTTTGACACAAGAGACAAGAGGCAGACACTCTCAGCAAAAACGTTATTTGGAGTTTGAACAACTATATTACTGATAAAGGCGGCTGTACAAACATGTATATTTGTAAGACCAATCTATTGCAATGTTTTTGAGAAGGGTATTGGCCTTTCATATCTTTCGTTAAAAAAACCCTCGTTTAGAGGCATATATGCTTCTAGAGGGAATTCTACGGTATTTGTATTATGTACTGTGTCACGCGAAACGATTTTAAATTTATTTTACAGTTTGATCACGTACGTGGTTCTTGACCTCACTTAAGAAGACATACCGTTCAAAATCCTGAGATCTAGATTAATCCGCATCCAAAATGACAGTGTTAACAGCTTTAAAAGTAATAAAGAAATACAGTTGCTTTGGGTATTATGAAACAGTACAAAGCACCATACGTTGATCATTAATGTTCTTTAATGTGATGAATAGGTTGCATCCCACCTTCCTATAAAGAAAAGTAGCTTCCTGGTTAAAAAGTAAATATATGTGATGCGATCAAGCAAAATCAGTCGGAACTCGGAAATATTAAATTTTCAGTTTCTTATAGGCTACTAAATAGCATTTACAAAGCTGCTTTTGCAGAAAAACCCATTGAAATTGGACAACCAGTTCCAAAAATATTAGCAATTAAAGTGTTTCCAAAACAAGCGGAAACAAAAGGAAATATTCGCTTTGTTTGGCTATATCTCAAAATCAATATTGCCGAGTTCCGACTGGTTTTGCTTGATCGCGTCACATATAGAGCCCAACAGTACATGTTAATGGTTTCAGCATGCTTCAGTCTATGGTACTACAAGGAATATTGTGTGTCAAAGTCAATGGTCATGAGAAGAATTTCAATACTGAAATGTGATAGCACATGTTCCTGTCCTGTACACCGAGATTTTAACGTTAATTGTGTACACACCCTCACGGGATTGAATAAAAATAGATGGCTAAAGAAAAATGAAGAGTAATACAATAACTAAACTGAAAGTACGATATCTCCAGGCAAGCGTACATTAAATGAAAGCATCAAAACTTTAAATTACTGAGGCACATGTACCCATCACTTACCAGACTTTGAGGTCTTGGGACCTTCACACCTATTTAGCTTTAGTCCAATAACTCCCACAAGAGCATTAATGCTACGATCAAATGCTCCTATCCGTTCTTGTATAGCTTTGATATCTTCATAATTGAAATTGACATAAAGTGGATATATTGCTATAGGGATTCAGGAATTTGTCAAAGCACTATGCATTTAGTAATTATAAAAGCCAAAACTAGTTGAAATAATACTATACCGAAACTAGGTATATTTACGCTAATTAGAATGAATCCGACACACTGTTTCGATAAGTGAAGAAAACAAAATACGAAATCGATAATAGATTATTTCCAATCCGTACGGAAGGCGCTTATACGATCTTGTGACATATGGGTAACTTATGTTGACGGATATTCATTTTGTGACTGAGCAAGACTAATAAAATACAAAGCACCCCAAAGCAAACAAATATGTGATGCAAATTTGTTATCAACAACGTCAATATCCATTTCAGCAAGGACTTGTTCTCACCATTTTGACACACATTAGTGCCTGAGGTAAAAGACGGAACAACCAAACTTTAACTAAAACTACATTATTGAAATGCCCGGGAAAATCAGTGTGCTGGATTGGTTTCAACATTGACGCGTGTTTTTCCGGGTTTTTTTACCCACAGAAAAAGAAGAGAAGTATGAGTACGCATAAACCCTGAGGCGAGTCTTAGTAACCAGCTAAATTATTTAAAATACTTTAAAAGTACAGAGACGAGGCAAAGACAGCTTGCATAAACACATGGTTGCGTTGACAAAAGGTTGTTGTCATCTACATGTATGCTTTACTTTACCAGGATATAAACAGTAAAAGAGGAGGAAAAATGGACAAGGGCTATGAACTATAAAAATAATACAGGCAACGTACGAATTACTTCACTGAATCAAACCTCTATTAAATTTTAAGCATTGTAATTTTGTTTAAATGATATCTTGTTTTTTTCTTCGCGTACCTCAACCTAAAAATAGAATATTATTGAAATCAACTAAAAATTATTGTCCTGTAAACATCACGAATTTTTATATCCCTGACCCTATCCCTATAACCATAACCCTTACCCTAACCCTAACCATAAATATATTAACCTAACCCTAAACCCTAATTCTAACTCTAAACTTTAAGAATAACTCTTCAAACACGACTTTAGAATTCGTGATAACACATACATGAAGTTAGAATCCAAATAGTGAACACATGAAGTGTTACTGTTAAAATACATAGGGTTTTAGAATGTGACATAATTTTGCACACTACAAAGAGTATTTCACTAGTTAATGCTCTAGGCTTCACAAAATTGCAGTTTTAAAGAAATTAATACACAATTTTAGAGTTCGGATTTTTAAAAATGTATACAGGGTGTCCCAGAAAAGATTACCGGGCAAATGAATTTTGACGTAAGGCAAAAAATAGACATCAGAATTCAAAAATCTAAAACTCAGCGGTAGCCCATCTTATTCTGCATCTTATACACCAATTTTACTGGAATCGGTTGACTGATCGCGAAGAAATGAGTGATTACATAATGCATGTGTCAATTCACTTCATTCCAAGTTTGAAAGAAAGATCATTCAACACAATGCGCACTAGTGGTTAAACCGTCAACGGGCTTCTATGAAATCCTTTTCATTCTTTTTAAACAACCTGTTTCTTGCAAAACATTTAATTAGGTTTTGTTCAAATTTGAAAACCTACACGATACTGAAAATGAACGCTTGCATATAAAATGATGCTCAGTATTTGTAAAGAACTTTTTTCGTTGATATTGATATAAATGTTGAACAAACAATTACTACATAAAGAATTCCAGCTGGCTTAAAAAAATCTCACACACATTAATGTTTCCGGAATATTTCCAAGAAATTGTAATACAAAGTATAAATCTTTTAAAACTTCAACATTAATGTAGTGAGGTATCAAACATCACACGTAAAGCTGTAAGCACTTGATCATTGTCATTCTTGGCTCAAATGTTCTTTGTAAAGTATATTTGCAAAACCTAAAGAATTAAAGTTGGAGAGCTTTTAATTGCAGAAATCAAAGTTTTCTCAGACAAACTGTTATTCATCTTCAGTGAAAGCATGAATGACATAACACCGTCGGATTTTAATAGATAATGTGGACTAAATTTAATGAGATAGACAAACTTTAGGAAGCGGTGAGCGAGTATGAAAAAGGCGCATGTTGATCAAACTTGAATGAACTGCATTGATGCACGCATTATGCAATCGTGCATTTCTTCGTAACCAGTCAGCCGAATCAAATACAATTTTTTCAGGGACACCCTGTATATAAACTACATTACGCATTGACAAACATGGTATTCCTCCGGGTAAATCGCATAATTACATGCACCTATAAATTTGTTGAACTTAGAGTAAAGTGTAGATGAAATTCTGTTAAAATTATGCTTGGAGTAACAATTGGCATATATATCAGGTTAATTAGTAGTAATTGGTTTGTAACCAAATAGGCACCCTTAGTGACATTCACATGAGATGAATTAACAGCAACCACTAATATATCTGTCGAAATGAAGAGGGTAACGAATACTTGAAATCATTATCTCTTGTGAAATAAAATGAAGTTTGCTGAGATTTTATTCGATATTAAATCAGCCACGAGGTAAGGTTATTGTGTATGGATGTATTTAAACCTAAAGGACGTGATGACACTATGCATATTTTTCATCAAACTATGCCTACCAGTATTGCTAGAAGATAATTTCCAATGATAAATGAGGTTGTCATTTTTCAATTACTCAACATCTCTTAATTGAAACGAGAAATGTGCTCGAATAAATTATCCGTCGAAATCGACATCCAATACTTTAAGTAAGAATATTGTTCGCGACATGATCAAAGTTGACTGAAGAGGTTCATCAGGTTTGTTGATTAAACAGCTATTTAAAGTTGTTTGTCAAGAACAAAGGAAAAGCTGACATTTTCACCAGAAACCTTCCGTATGGATCTCAAGAGAGGGGACCAGAGAGGGGACAACACCATGATCAGAGAAGAGGGGACATTCTTTCTAGGCCACGTCTTCGATCCTCTACTCATGACCAACGTTGGAGACTGGAGACGGGAGTACTTTTGGTAAAACAATAACATCAGGCTGGGATATCCGCTCCAAGCAGATGGATCAATAACAACATCAATCGCTTTGAGAAAGCAAGAAGTTTTCTGGTGAAACTGTCAACCGCTTTGTGTTTGACAAAATACTTTAAACAGATGACCAGAGTTGTTTGAAAGCAGGGGTTTGCTCCCAGTGTTTTACAATCGCATTGATTGAGTTGATAATTTGAATTTAATATGCTTCAAACTGATACTATTTTAGCAATATTATTGACTTCTTAAGCTTCAGTAACGATGTTACTCATGTTTAACAGTAAGTGTTTCGTAGAATCTCCTGGACTGCCCCAATTGAGGCCAGGATGAGAGATGGATTAACTTTGCACTTGCCAAGGAAGCAGTACAAACAATATCGAACTTGTCCAATTTTATTACTGCTTGTGCTTATTTTGATGGCTAATTTCCTGTGTTGATTTGATCGCACCCTGGTTTTACTCTTTTTACTAAGAGTCTGGATCCGACATCCAGTACTCAATACTCGTTATCTATTCCTTAAACCCCGAGATGATGTGAGGTGATTAACCCAAATTCATCGCCGCAAAGGAATGAACACCCACAAATGACAAACCGGAAGTGCTTAATATTTCTGTCCTTGATCAATCCCACAGTTTTAGTGATTTTGAGTGTAACACTCGTGTGTGACTTAATTGATCGGATATTGTTTAAAAACATAGATCAAAATATTTTTCATCCAGCTCAAGTGTCTCGAATAGTTGTAATGTCATGCCAAGTACCCCACTCCGAATTTCAGTTCCAGCATGCTCACACATTTTGTGTGGGAATAATCGTTATTGGACCCGTAGAACCTTGTTGGAAGGACCACACTACAAGTGCATCCAAATACACCGGATAGCATCTTGTATTTTCTGACACACTACACTCAGCGTGTATATGCACACAACGTAATTCAAATAATCGTGTGTATGAGCATTTGTTATATCATTACACCTGTCTCTTGAGTGGCAGTGAAAATGTTAGATAAACACATAGGATGTTTCTCTCTGTCATTGAATGGATCTTCAATGTGCAAATATGAGACCGACCGTTTTTCATTGCGTTTTATTATAAGAATTTGTTCTTTAACTAACAAATTTGGAATATTTCAAAAGTAGGAAACATGACAACTGTGTTATTTAATTAATATTTAAGGGTCACAACCAATGGCGAAAACACGTTCTGCTGATAAAACGCGTGCATGTTTCCAGATTGCTGGTTTTGCGGATTATATACATAGTCCTGCTGTTCAATCATGTGATACCGAAAAGTATGTTAAATAGGATAGGTTGACGTTGATGGTTGCAATTTAATTAGAATAGAAACCTAGATTTGGAGAAGTAGATCGTTTCAAATTACATAGATATTTAAAACAAAGCCCATTTCTAGTTTTATTACACGGCTTTTAACCAATGAAATGTAGTGTTGTCAATATAAGTGAAAACTTGAAAATTTTACTAAATAGCTGCATACCATGGGTTCCATTCAGGTTGATAAATGATATCATAGTTTGATTTTTAAAATATTTTAAGAATTGCATTTACCATACAAATTGTTCTTTAGCTTTAATTGAAGCAGGAAATAGCTAACTCCCGAAGCGGTAAATCGAGGACACGGTCATGAAACTGATGAGAATACATAAGAGCTGTACACAATTGCATAGAAGCTTTGGTGCATCATAGTACATCAAAAATGACATTTTGATGTGATGGGAAAATTAAAAGGTACTGAATGTTCCCTTATGACCCTCCTTATTTAGATGAAAAGCTTGGAGGCATTCACATTTTTACTTCTCTATTCTAAACGGAGATGGTATTTGTAGACGGAAGTCTAAAGTAGTATATTATTTATTTGTGAGTAAGATAAAAAAATCAAGATTTACGTTAATTATACATAACAATTATCAATTGTCAATTAGCACGAGATACACGAGTTGAGACTGAGATAAAACTTTATAAAAAAACAATAGTTGTACATGTGGATAGATGGACGGAAAGTGGATTCATGATACACATAACACGAACATACACTTTAAAGAGTTGTAATACAATCAAATGTTAAACCTTTTTTTTTTAATTTTATAGCATGATTTTTTATTTCAATTCGCTTACCTCATGCTTGCTGATAAAACTTTAGAAATAACATAGAAATAGAAAATATAATTGAAAGAATGAAATTCACTAATAATAAACAGCGCAGACATGAATTGTTGCTAAAAGCTATGAATTCAGAATGTGACCTACAATTACACAATAGAAAGACAATTCCTTCAGTTCTTCCTTTCAAGATGAATATTTGTAAAGTACAATAAAATATATATAATGTAATATTCGAAGGATATAAATATTAAATAAAGTAAAATTAAATTTAGTATGAAATTATATAGATTAACACATAGTTCAGACTATTTTTGGTCAACACAATAGAAAAAAAATCTTTTCATCCTCTAAGCTTCAAGAACACAATTTGTAGAAATATATAAAAAGCAAAATTACATGTATACACTATAACATAATGTATATCAATATTGATTGTGTGGATGTGTGACATGGATAGTATTTAAATAATATAATCCAAGGGCCATTAGCGGATCAGTCTACAAGTACATTCACATGATCAGAAACTCCGGATGGCATCTTGATTTTTCTGACACGCTATACATTCTGTCTCCCCGTGAACACGACTTCAATACAATCGTGTGTAGAAACATTTGTTACATCATTGCACCTTTTTTCTGAATGACAGTGACTATGCTATACATTTCTCTTTGTCATTAAATGGATTTTAATGCGCAATAATTATGATCGTTTTTAACTCCCTCCAACTATACGGAAATGTTTTTTGTTATCAAGAATATTGTAATGTTTTCGAAACAATACTGTACTGCTTGATTTACTATTTAAGGGTCACACAAAAAGGGCGAAAACAGGCTGCTGATAAAGCGCCTGAATAATTCCAGATTGTACAGATGACACGGTCCTGCCTTCGAAGTATGTGCTACAGACAAGTATGTTAAAGAGGATAGGTTGACGTTGATGGTTTTAATTTAGTTAGAATAGAAACCTAGATTTGGAGAAGTAGATCGTTTCAAATTACATTGAAATTTAAAACAAAGCTACTTACATTTATTACTCGTCTTTGAGGTCTTTTGAAACCATTGAAAGTGTTCTTAATTCTTAAAGCTTGCTTTACTTGAAAATGTTTCCTAATTATTATAATAGCTGCATAAATTAAGTTAGATTCAGGTGTATATAATCATGTCACATTTTGATTTAAGCATACTTTAAGAATTTTAGTTGCTGGAAAACATCGTTCTTTAGCCTTAAATGAAGCATGAAATAGCTAACCTCCTGAAGCGTTAAAACGAGGACACGGTCATACAACTAAACGAGAATACCGAAGAGTTTTGTCAAATCGCATAGAACCTTTGGTGCATCATTGCATGTCAAAATGACATTTCATGTGATGGGAAAATTAGAAAATACTGGAGGTTCCCATGTGGCCCTCCTTCTGACTTTTTATTTTATGTGGAAAGCTTAGAGGCATTGTGAATTTTTCCAAAAATAGGTGGGTATTTGTTGAAAAGGTATGAGAAAGACAAATGTGTCTTAACGAAGCTCTAAGGCATTCACATTTGTAATTCTTTATTTTAAAAGGAAGTGGTATTTGGTTGAGAAGTTAGAGAAAATACAGTTGTATCTTTATCAAGGTCTTATAAGAATCTTTAAAATGCGGCGCTTCAACAATAATATCAGAAGGCATGTTTTACATAACATCATTGTTAGTGAGTATAATCATGTTTTTTCTGGTCTATTTTGAGTTATCAGTAGCTTTAATATTATCATTATAAAAACTTTGTACTCTCACTCTCTGTATATTTTAAAATATTTTTTGTGTATTTATTTAAGAACTTATTTATTGTTGTGAAGAAGAAATCAGTTTGTGGAATCTCACTGGGCAAGGGACAAGAAAAGGACACCAAAGTCAGAGGAGACTCTGAGCTGAGAGGTCCTCAGTTTGATCCCCTGTAGAGACAAAACATTTATGTTCAAGTTTTCATTACTGCAGAACAACTTTCAGGGAAGCGCCTGGCTGTTCGTACATCCTACGGTGACCCCTGACCCACTGTGAGAACAGTCCCTCATTTCAAATCTTTAGTTTTGGTTTCTGTTTTGTTCAGAAACCAAAAATCAAGGGATTAAAAAGTAGAGCAGATCAGGTCTGCAATCATAACACTATTATGCTGGGAGGACACAGTATAGGGCATATAACCAGAATTATACAATAGCCTATTGTGCTAACATAATTATTATCATACCTCTTACCTAGGCTCCCATCTCCCCCAGTTATATAACCTCCTCTTCCCCAAGTGTTTCCTTCTTCCCCTCCTCGCTTCCCCTATTATTCGATATCTCCTCTATCTCGAGCTCTCCTCCCCCTTCCCTTTTCACTTCCAATCCTCTCTCCCATCTGCTTCCCTTTCTCCATCCCCCACACACACTCTCTCTCTTTTCCCCACACAAACTCTCTTTCCCCTCTATCTTCTCTTTTCCCTCTATCATCTATTTTAATTTCCAGTAAAATTTGCTTCAGTAAAAGTCATTAGCTTATATTGGAAGTCATATACTATAATAGCCTTCCATTGATTCTGGTACATGTGATTAAGGACATGGATCGATTTTGTTTATAACACTTTAGTCGCCACTTTTGAAATGTCGCGAGTTTGTTTATAACAACTCAGTCGCCGCTTTTGTAATGTCGAATGCAAATATTTCGATGGTCTATATCTTTTCACAGGTGAAATAGCCTAGGCTTATTCGATTTTGTAAACCACGTCTTTCAATGTAGATTACATGCTCGATTTCTCTCCTCGTGAATATTGCACTGCGAAATTTAAACATTTCTTTTGTATACTTACAGTTAGCAGCCTGGACAACCGATTCTTTAGAAATGCTTAGTCGCGCTGAAAGTCGATCGATACATGTTAAAATCAGCACAATTCAGAGATACACCTTTTTGCTATGAAATTAATTTTCTCGGTCAAATATAAAGCAATATTTTTTTTTCTTCAGTAATGTCAGTTAAAAACTTGGTGCTTGGATATACATTTTTTTACAAATCCTGGTGTTAAAATTAAGCATCAAATTGTGTCTTTTAGTGTGATATTTTTGATTTTTATAGGCCTTCAGTTCGCACGCGAGCTTTTTACGGAATTCATTTTTAGCGTCTCAAACTAATATAGTTTGCTAAAGAAAGATATTTCCCACCTCTGTAAAGCACATCGTGTGGGTCTATATATTATAGTTTTGTTAGAATTTCCGTTTTTATTTTACCCTTTTTCCTTCATACTCCGAAAATGTCTAACTCATTACTTTTTATCTCGAGAGCAACCAACAGAAATAGTCGATATTTCCTTTGTTGTTTATCCAGGTCAATTTTCCATTGAAAGCAAATTGCCCGACCAGCGATTTGGTAGCCCAAATCCCCAATTGAGTGTTCTGGTTAAACATGATCAGTAGGAGCGCTATAGGCCTGGGAATTTCTTTGCTATATTGAAGTTCTAGAAACACTGTAGCCATGCCGGTATTCCTATTAAACCCAGGGATATCGATCCACAATGCTAGTATTAGCCTTAGATTTCACTCGTTGATTTTGAAAAATGGTCAGCCGGCAGTTAAAATAGTGAAATGAAATTCTGACAAAACTATGATATATCGCTCACGGTGATGTGCGTTAGAAAGTTGGGAAAAATCCTTCATTAGCGAACTATCTTACTTTGAAAAGCTATAAGGTTGATCCAAAAAAAGGCTCGCGGACAGAGTTTAAGCCTATCAAAATCGAAAATCTTACACTAAATGACTAAATTTCACGCCTAAGTTTAACACTAGAATTTGAAAAAAAAATACAGTATCAAGCACTACAATTTTTCCTGACATTTACTGAAAAAATGAAAATGATTGCTTTTCATTTGGCAGAGAAAGTTAATTTTACATCGAAAAGGTGTAACTAAAAATTTAGCTCATTTCAACACAAAATTCGATCGTTTGTATTGCCTCATTAAATGACTGAGTGAGCCTTGCCAAACAAAAGAATCGGTTGTGCAGGCTGCTAACTGCTTAGAGTAGGTAACTTCAAATCAAATAATTTTCTTCTTCACACCATTTATAAGAAACTGAAACGAAAACCGAAACTACCTGACACAAATGTTCAGTTTTTAATAAAAGGTAGAAACAATGAGTTCGATATCTGGTGAGTCAAGTGGTTAAGCAGGATAATAGGAAACCACGTGACCAAAACCAAAACCAATACTAACTAAAACTAAACATATGAAATGACCGAGTGTTTCAACACAGAATGATTTAGCCAGGATGAATAAGACACATAGAACATAATGTATATCAATATTGATTGTATGGATGTGTGACATGGATAGTATTTAAATCGTGATTTTTATTTTACAGATTTAACCCGGATAGATTTGGGTCGTATATGATCCTGTGCAATATACTGGGGTACCCAAAAAGGTGATTTTGTTACATTTTGATGTGTAGCTTGGGTTTCAAAACACTGTCTTTTGAGAATTCCTTCACCTAGAAGATTTAATTAGGTCTTAAATTGAGGCTAAGTTATTCTATATTACTCATGTTTTTAACCTGTTTTAAAATAATTTTCAATTATTTTCTTATGACGTTTGGCATGAAATGTGCCAAGGCTGGTTGAGGATTAGGAGGAGGAGGATTAGGAGGAGGGATCCGTATCGGAAATTTGATCTAAAACCCCCATTAAAAATTTAAATCTAGTTAAAAAATGTCTAAATGAACTCCCAGACATCTATACCAAGTAAATAAATACAGAAGGTTATTTAAAAGACCAATACTTGCTCAGAATGATTGTAAATGTGGAAAAAAGAGGTGGGGTTAAATCACCTACTTTGTGATTGTTTTTGTCCGCACTCTCTCATTTTTTAACCGATTTCCATAAAAACGGTGTCAAAATGCGCGGGAAAATAAACCACTTCAAATGAGACGTGTAGGTAAAAATGTTTGAAACATTTCATTATTTTACTATGTAACACAAAGGTACCCCAGGTTGAGACACAGGACCATATACAGACTTGACATTTAATATGGAATACTTTTTCGCAAAACTCCAAGACTGATCTGGCAGAGGTCTGCAAAAATGGCACGGGCTAAATATTAATTGGGGTGTGTCGGGAGATGGTGTAAAATAATTGTATGACAGAAAATGTGCTTTCCATTAGTTTACATTATGGCGCTCATAATGTAGTAAATTAGCCTAAAATGGGGGATTTAAGGAGACTGAATTTGAATTTTGTGGGGATAAAATTTTTGAATTTGACCAACATTATTCTGATATTATCAAATTCAGTGGGCTTTGAGGCGATTTTACTGAACCTGAATACCAATAAGTGTTCGTCTGAACTGAAATGCACCTGTGATCTACCAGTTTTAAAAAATATGACTCTTAAAAGTGATACGCACTCAGAAAGTTTGAATGGTCCCCTGGGACCAAAAGTTTTAAACTTACTGTACACAAAGAAACAGTGTGAGTTCATTGGCCAACCAGAAGTCCACACAGTAGTTTTTGTACCGTTAGTTTATAACATTTGACCCCAGGGGGCCATTGAAACTTTCTGATTACGTACAGCTTCGAAGAGCCCCATTTTAAGCTCCTCCCCTGTTCAAAAACTTGGTACATTGTAAGTGTATTTCAGCTGTGATGAATGCCAGTTTCTGACAAAGTTTAAGAAATATCACCTCAAACCCTTATAAATTTGATAATAACAGAACCATGTTGCATAAAGTCTGAAATTGTGTCCTCCACAAAGCTCAAATTCAGCCTCCCTAATTCCGCCATTTTAGGCAAATTCGCTACATTATGAGCACGATAATGTAACACATGGAAAGCACATTTTCTATCAAACAATTATTTTACACCATCCCCCGACACACCCCAATTAATATTTTGCCCGTGCAGTCTATACATTTACAAAAAAAACACCCTTTCATAGCCAACTCAACAGCAATACGAACTATGTTATAAAAATCAAAGAAACAGATCTTTGCTTAACCCGTATTATCTATAGTAATAAAATAACGAGCCCTGTCTGTCTGTCTGTCTGTCTGTCTGTCTGTCTGTCTGTCTGTCTGTCTGTCTGTCTGTCTGTCTGTCTGTCTGTCTGGCTATGGGTTTCGCCGAGCTTCGACGCATCGATCCGATATTTTGGATATAGATAGATATCGGGCATTCCACATTTATGGGGTGGTTTGAAACAAAATTGAGGACAAACGAGGTCAAAGGTTATCTAGGGGCTTAATTTAAACTTTGCCCAATTGGGCTTAAACTTGGTGGGTGGAATCCTTCGTATGAGGGGAGCATGAAAAAATAACATCGAGGTCATCGGATGTTAAAGGTTATCTGGGGTCAAAATTTCGCCCAAACTTCGCCCAATTTGGCTAAAAGTATTCTCCATATCACGGGAGCTTGAACAGAACAGAATCACTCGATGTCAAAGTTCGTAAGGGGTTAAATGTTAGAGTATACCCAATTGGGCTTAAACATGATAAAAAGAATCACTGACATGTCAGGAACATATCATAAAGTCAAACAGGGTCATCAGTGGTCAAGCAGTATCACTATCATGCAGCTGGTGCCCTAATAGCTACAGTGCCATTCCAGCTGCAGGTGCACTAGTAATTTCAAATTCAGTCATCCAAGAACTGCATACTCATATAATAATCAAGTCACAATCGCTGCCTCGTGTGATGTGTTGATTAAAAATTTATAGTTATTTGACCATTATCGTTGCTTAGGAGCAATATAAAAAAATCATATTAAGTTCAATCATAATTATTATATCAATTACTGAACTACAAATTATCAAGTAAGCATGAATGGGGTAAAAAACCACGGCTGATATCAAGGTTTAAACCATTAACTATGATATTTTTTTCTTTTTTAGACGTATTTATTATACATGTAATACTAAACTATTATTTTTATACAATATTATGTTAATAATAATAATAATGATAATATCTTGATATCGTAAATCGCAATGGGATGTATATTATAATAGTGCCGACACCTCCATGCAATAAAGTTTTTAACATTTAATTATGTTTCATTTGGTAGAAAGATGATATTTCTATAGTTATTATTAAGTTAACGCGGGCATGGTGCTATTTATACCTTGACATTACAAGATTGCCTTAAAGTGCTCTACTAATCCATACTACTTACGCGGTATAAATTTAAATGAATGAAAACAAAACCACTTTGTATTATCGATGATGATTGAAACTATCTTGGTTCATTTTCAATGTACCCAATGAAATATATACCCTAAAGATGTCGGTTTAGTAATCCCGGACCATGTGACGATACTCCATTATAATTCCGCTTTGACAGATGTTGATATTTGTAATCATTATTTACAACAGCTCTGTATGTTACATATGGAGTCATTAATGTATAGAATAGAAAATGTGATCAATTAGCGCATTCTGCGATTTTAGACCGCAAAAATATCTATTATTAGATACAGATTTCAAACAACTATATAAAACCCAACAATAATATTTCATAATCACTGAAGTCGAGTTGGATGGCAGGGTCCATATTTTTTCAGTTTTAGCCATGTAACTAAAAGACTGCAATACATTAATCTTATATAATTATATTTCTTCTGTGCGTGTTCATGCAGTACTCACACCCTTGTATCAAACTTTGACATCACCTTTATAATGCCCATACCATTTCTTTTGAGTGCCATATTTATTTGTATCAACATTTGATTGGAAATATGCATTGATACCAAGTATACTAAGGCTTCCACTTTACATGTAAAATATGCTTATTTGGTGATGTTATACAGGTTATGATACGGCTACGAGTTACACACAACTGCGAATAAGGAATATATATGAGACATCAATGTTTACTACCTCGGGTGCAGAGTTTAATTGTGATGTAAACAAGCAAAATCATTCGGGAGTCATATTGATTTTAGATATAGCGAAGACAATAATTTCTTTTGTTGCATATTGTTTTGCAAACACTTCAACTGTTCGTTATCTTTAGAACTAAATATTAAATTTCAGTATTTTTTTTGTGCAAAATGTAGCTTTGCAAATGTTTTATACAGTCATGTTAAAAACTGTAAATATAATATTACCGACTTCAGTCTGATTTTGCTTGATCACACCACAATTTGTTTCCATTGTGATATCACTTTAGGCAGACGATGGTGGCCGACATTATTCTGAATCTGAATCTGAAGAATATTCTCAACGCTTCTCATTCGAAGCCAACCGAGAAGATATGGTGTGCGCAAGAATATAATTAGTCCACGTCTTTTCGCTGGCTGATATAGTTAGCCAGGGTTTCCTTGAATATATTTGTGTCCTCTATGTTTACTATGTGCTCAAGTAGACTGTTCCAATTGTTTATGGTGTTTGGGAAGTATGAAAAGTTATAGTAGTTGGTTCTGCCACTTAGTTTCTTGAATGCTTTGTTATGGTTGAGCCGAGATGAGCTGCGCGTCTGGACCGGCTGCAAGAATGTTCGCGCTGGAATGGCCACCTGACTGCTGTTGATTTTATGTAGCATGGTGAGTCTAGATGTTTCCCGTCTCTCCTTGAGTGGTACCCATTCCAGTTTGGTCAGCATGTCTGTCACGCTGCTTGTCCACCTGTAATCTTTGAAAACAAAGCGTGCCCCTCTTCGTTGAATGGATTCGATTTGGTCTACCAGATCCTTAGTGTAGGGATCCCACACCGTGGAGCAATACTCCACGTGTGGGCGTACCAGAGTCTTGAAAGCTGTGGCTCTAAGGTCACGTGGGCAAGAATGGAGATTTCTCCTCACAAATCCAAGGACCCTACTGGCTCTAGCAGTGATTTTGTTGATGTGATTCGACCACCTAAGGTCACTAGAGATCTCAATACCCAAGTAATTATGTGAGGATGTTTCTTGTAATGTTGCATTGCCCAGTGTGTATTTATGTTGTTTACGTTGTCTTGCACGGGATATTTTCAAGGTGTAGCATTTGTCTGTATTAAATGTCATCTGCCAGTTATTTTGCCATGTGGTTAAAGTGTCGAGGTCTTTTTGAAGTTGTCTAGCGTCTGTGTCGTTTTTGATGGGTCTATATAGTACGCAGTCGTCTGCAAATAACCTAACTGTTGATGTGATGTTGAGAGGAAGGTCATTGATGTAGAGCAAAAACAGAAGGGGTCCCAAAACCGTGCCCTGGGGCACTCCGGAGCGCACATGGACCCAATCTGAGTGCTCCCCATCAATGACCACCCTCTGCTTGCGTGTTGTTAAAAAGTTGGTGAGCCATGAATGTATGTTGCCTGTGATACCATATTTGTCTAGTTTGTAAAGGAGTCTGTCGTGGGGTACTGTGTCAAACGCTTTGGAAAAGTCCATTATAATGATGTCTGTCTGTGTGTTGTTGTCGAGTGTGTAAACTAAGTCATGAATTGTCTGTAAAAGTTGTGTCTCGCAAGAGTGTTTAGCACGAAAACCATGTTGTTTGTCTGTCAAAATGTTGTGTTTGTCAAGGTGCTTCATAATGTGACTATGTAAGATATGTTCGAGTACTTTAGAGCAGATGGAGGTCAATGAAACGGGTCTGTAGTTGGAGGGGGTGGTCCTGTCGCCTTTTTTATAAATGGGAGTAATGTTCGCAGTCAGCCAGTCGTCAGGTAAGCATCCGGTGATGATGGATTGGTTAAAAATAAGAGTCAGTGCAGGAGCAAGTTCGCTTGCAGCCAATTTCAGGATTTTACCTGGAAGATTGTCTGGACCTGAAGCCTTGTTCTCCTTTAAGCCCCTTAGAAGCTTGGCTACTCCTTCAGTCGTCACATTGATCTCAGGACACGATGGGTAGCTGAACTTGTTCGGGTCACGAAGATCTGACATAGGCTCCTCTTCTGTAAAAACTGACTCAAACTGTTTGTTTAAAATCTCTGCCTTCCTTGTACTCTCGGAGTAAAGCTGTCCTGAATCCTTGAGGCTTTGAATACCTGTTGTATCCTGCTTGAGTCGCTTAACGAAGCCCCAAAACTGTTTCGGGGACTCAATGCATGTGTTGTGGACATAACTCCAGTAGGACTTCTTTGTTTCTTTCTGTACTTCCTTCCTTATTCCCCTGAACTTCTCCCAGTCGGAATCCTTCTGAGTCTTCCTAGCATGGTTGTAACCACGCTGTTTCCTACGTAGTCCACTGCGAACTTTGCCAGATATCCATGGAGTTTGTTGTCTCTTGGAAATGACGCGCGTTGGTATATGGTCATCCATTACTTTTGTAACTCCACCCTTAAACTCTTGCCAGAGGTCATCGACTGAGAGAGGTGTGTTGTCTCTGTTGACCATGGTGTCACTTAAGCACTTCAGGTCTCTCTTGACGTTATCATTGTTAGCCTTATTGAATTGGTAAATCTTCCGTGGTTTAGGTTTGTTGAGTTTGGGTTTTGTAGTCATGTCGATCACCGGAATCCCGTCGTGATCGCTTATTCCAGGGATCAGCATGCAGTTTTCAACCAGCGAAGGGTTACTTGTTAAAAACAAGTCTAGGATGTTCTTGTGTCTGGTTGGTTCTCTCACTAATTGTTCAAGGGAAAATTCTTTGACTATTTCCAGTAATTTGTGGCAAACTCTAGGATTTTTACCATTCGGCTTAACAGTAAGTGTTTCCCAGCAAATGTCCGGGCGCAGCAATTAAAATCGCCAGCTAGGCAGATGACTGTACCCTGGTCAACTTTCATGCGGCTAAGAGATAATCTCAATTGTTCCAAGTAGTTTGGATCTCGCTCATCTGGTGTTTGGTAGAAGGCTCCAATGATAATGTTCTTACAACCAGTTAACTGGAGGCTGACCCAAACAACTTCACACTCGGTGTCAAGTTCTATTTGGTGTGTACGATCAAGTCGTTTCTCAGCGCCACGAATACACCACCTTTACGTCCTGTTTCCCGATCTTTACGGAAAGCCGTGAAGTCAGGAGGGAAGACTTCATTACTGGATATGTGACTCTTGAGCCACGATTCCGTCCCAATGATGATATGCGGTTTGTGGTTTTCAACACTGGTAGCCAGTGCTTCTTTTTTAGCACGTATGCTCTCGCAGTTGACCACCATAGTTCTAAGGGAAGGGAAACGTTTCTTGTTAACTTTAGATGTTTGTTTCTTTTGGATGGGAGATGAAGCACATGTTGGTAGAAACTCACCTGAACCCAAAGTCTCTAAGCTGCTGAAGCTATTTGCCAAATCAAAAGGGCTACTACAAGAAAAACTGTACGCCGAATAATCTGGGACTCCGCACGTGTGGCAGATCCACACAACACTGGAGTGATCAACTTCCTGGTAGGTAACAGTGCCCATATTCCCAGATAACATATACTTATTGGGCCAATATTGGCAAAAAGTTGCATTGGCATTACATCAGTATATAATATTGGGCCAATATTGGCTCACCATTCATTGGCAGCTGATCTCGGGCCAATAATAAATCAATCATTGGTTTAATGTTGGCCTTTTATATATCGTTTGATTGGCATTACATATTGGGCCAATCTTGGCTTTCAATTGGCAATTTTTACATTGGCATCATGTTGGCAGCCAATATAGGTTATCACACCAATTTCGGTAACAAATTGGGTAACAATATGGTAATAAATAATTATTGTGATGAGTACTAGTGTTTGGAAGACCTTATTTAAATCCTAAATATTATACTAAGTTGAAATAATAGGAAACAAAACCACGGATGATAAAACGCAGGGCAAACGCTATTTAACACCACGGATTATTTATTTTAAAGAAAATACACAAGAATTTTCGGCAATTTCAATTCTAAGACCATACTTTTAAAGATAATTTCTAAAGTACGTGTCACCATGCTACATGCTATCAAATACTCTTGATGGCTATTCAACACCACGGTGATGAGTCGTGTTCCTCTCTTACCGCGAAGCGGGCAAGAGATGATACATATCGTCTTTTCCCGAGCCAATAACGTCCAATAATTAATAAGTAATCCATTGCATCAATATTGGCCCAATACTAAAATTACATATTGTTAAAACATTGGCAGCCAATTGTTTGCCAATGAGAAATAGGTACAGGCCCAATGTTGGTTCAATAACTGTGACAAGGTTTGGGCCAAGCTGGGGCCAACATTGGCCCAAGCCCAATATTGAGCCAACCTTGGGCCCATGAGCAAAACATGATTGGCCCAATACTGTCAGCCAATGTTGGGCCAATTGAACTCAAACATTGGCCCTTCATTGGGCCACCATTGCCATGCTATCTGGGTTCATACAATCGGCATGATACCAACCCATGCAGTTGTCACAGCGAACTCCTCTTTGGCCCCATTTACAGGCCAGTTGGCAAAGTTGACAGGGAAATTTAGGCACGTAAGGACCAGGGTTAATTTCCGTGTCATGGGAGTTCACAATAAGCAAGATACATAAATAGGTTAAGTGGCAATGTGGCAACAGCCAATAGCGTAAACAAAACAGACAATATGACGGCAACACTGCCTGGACGTTGAACGACGTCAAAATTCAGTCAATCTTGGCCGCCCCCTCCTGACTTTAGCTCTGTGTTTTTCAATCCAAAATACTTTTTTTGTCCTTGTTGATTCCTATCTGAGATTTACAGTTCAATGGCTAAAGTCGAGCAATAGAGTATTTGTATGTTTTTGATACAGAATAAACATCTTTAAAGTAAAGGTAAAATGAAAATAGCAACAAATAATGCTTATTCTCCATAAACAAGGCCAAGGGCAAGAACACTTTTGTTTCAATGCCAAAGAGGTTAAGAAAATGGCAGTTGTTCCAAATCTACCTCACACAGAGTGGGCTGACATTGTCTCTTGGACAAACATTAAAATTAGGTATCGCTATAAAAATAAACAAAACGGTAAATTATAATTCCTTGATTTTTCACACAAGGTCACTAATGGATATATCATTTATAAAATGTTTTAAATAAAAATGGGTTATTTTCTCTATTGCACTTTTTTGACTCACCCTGTATGTGGAACTTGCCACGCAGGATGGAGAAATGGTACAAATTACGGGTCTACGTTGATGGCGATACATTTAACGGGATAGTATTATAACTAATATTAAATACAGGATTGCAGTCGCTTAGGGATTGTGAGACAGTACAAAGAACCATACGTTGATCATTAATGTTCTGCAAATAATGATGACTAGGATGTTTCACCTTCCTGATATAAATCACACATATGGAGCACTAAAAGACATGTTAATGGTTTCAGTATGCTTCAAACGTGAGTAAAATATTATGTTACACTCTGACGAATATGAATTTCAGGTGATTATCTGAGATAAGTCTTTAAAATCAAAGGACATCATGAAAATAATTTATAGCCTAAAAGGGAAAGTACATGATGATGCCCTATTATACACTGAGCTTTCAGAGGTAATTGTGTGCATGTCATATTAGGACTAAATAAATCTTTCGAGGAGCTGCAGGAAATTAATCTCCAACAAATGGAAATATAAATAGCAATACTGATAAATAATATCATTTACAGGCAAGCGTACACGAAATGAAAGCATCAAACTTTTAAATTACTAGGCCACAAGTAGCTTACTTACCGGACTTTGAGATCTTGGGACCTTGACACTTATTTTGTTTTTGTCCTACATGAGCATTAATGTCATGATAAAATGGGCTATTCAAGTTGAAATCCTCACTACCCCTGTGGAAGATTTGGAAAGATCTTCCACAAGGGGAGTACACTCCCCTGTATTTTGGTTTTACCTACATCCTCCACAACTGGAGTAAGTATTCCAAATGAAATTTACTCAACTGTCTATTGTATTTGAAACACATACTCCCTCTGCGGAAGACATTAGCTAAATTTTTCCACAGGGGGAGTGTGGGTTTCAAATGGAATGGCCCAATCCGTATAAATTGAAATCATAAAATGAGTAGTTTATCTAAACAGTATGTATTTAATATTATACCGATCCTATGTGCAGATTAAAATAAATCCGACACACAGTTTCGATTAATATAAGAAAATAAAAATACGAAATCGTATAGACAATTCTCTATTTTATTCTCTTCCATACGGAATGCGTTTCTAAGGGTCTGCAGCATATTACACATTGGTAACTTAAGTTGACGGCTATATATTCTGTAACATGACTAGACTAATAAAATACAAAGCAAACACATATTTAATGCAAATTTGTTATCAATAAATGTCATCATCAATTTTAGCAAGGACATGTTCTCACCTTCTTGTCACACATTAGTTTCTAAGGTAAAAGTCTGTCTTTAAGTAACTTAAAATACAAACACATTATTGAAATGCCTGTGAAAATCATCGTGGCGGATTGATTTCCAACATTGACACGTGTTTCACCATATTTTACCTGCAGGTAAAGTACGCATAAACTCTGAAGCGAGCAACCAGCAACATTATGTAACATACTTTGAAAGTACAGAGATGAGGCAAAACCAGCTTGCAGAAAACATACGATTTCCTTGATAAAGGTTGTTGATTTATACATTTTATGAAAGGTTTGGTTTTGCTCGCTGATTGAAACCACTATCATATTTTAAACATAAAATTCCAATTTCATTCTAAATATAGCACATTCTTTTATTTCCCTTTTCTTACATCAGACTGAAATTTACTAATAATAAACTATGCAGACATGAATTGTTAATAAAAACTAGGACTGCAGAATTCGACCTGCGATTACACAATAGAAAGAATATTTCTCCAGTTCCGCAAGGTTTCAGAAAGTCAATTTGCAGAAAATGTAACATTCAATAAAATGTATACACTGTAATATTCGAAGAATATAAATAATAAAACTATATAAATTTTTATATTAAATAATTGCATTTTCAGATTAACACAAATAGTTAGTGTTTTATTTTACGATGAGTTACTCCTAATATATATGGACCTATACAATTAATATCAACTCGCTTTTTTGAGTGTTTCTGTATTTGCTTTAATATGGATTTTCACAATTGTAAATATGCAAACCCCTCAAAGAAATGATCTCAGTTCAATTTGTAGAAAATGGTAAATGCAATTACACGTACAAGTGTAAGTACGAGTATGCACTGTACTATTCAAAGGATACAAATGATAAAACAAACATCAATTATATATGGAATAAAATATAAATTTAGATTAACACAAATGGTTCAGGTTCTTTTTGGTTTAATTCTAAACTACATTAACCGTTGACTAATGTCATCTCTCCAGGTATAGCTCATACTTACATGCCACCTTTTTTTATTGAATTTCGAAATGTAAAGCGTTAAGAATGTAAAGCGTTAAGCGTATTCTGTTAAAATTATGCCTTGAGTAACAATTAGTATAATATCATGCACTATTAAATAGTAATTGGTTGGTAACCAAATAGGCACTCTTAATGGGATTCATATGAAAGAAATTAAGAACAGCCACTTATAACCCTGTCGAAATGAAGAGGGTGAGGAGTATTTGAAATCACTAACTCTTATTAAGGGCGAGGAGTATTTGAAATCATTAACTCTTGTTAAATAAGATGAAGTTTGTAGAGATTTGTACGATAATGAAACACCTAAGAGGCAAGATTGAATATCAGTGAAATATATCAAACGCTCCCATATTTAGACCTAAAGGGTGTGCTGAAAAAAATATGCATATTTATCATAAAAACATGCTTATTATGCAATACTGCCAGAAGGAAATTTACATGGTATGATAAAGGAAGTTGTCATATTACAGTTACTCGACATCTCTTTATTAAAACGGCAAATATGCTCTAGTAAATTATCCTTCGTAATCGACACCTAATACTCTAAATTTGATTCATTTTTCGCGACATTATCAGAACTACTTCAAAGCAGGAGTTTGCTTCTAGTAAGTATCGTAATTTTTAATCTTCCTGATTGACATTGAGAATCTGAAGTTCATTTTTTAATGTTCTTCAAACTGATTATGTAGTAATTGTTCATTTGACACGCTTTAGTAATATATCTGCCATTTTAATCAGAATTCTATAATAACACCTAGTATCTGAACTTTTTCGAACTCTTATATTAAACGTCACTACTGCTGTTGCTGCTCAATATGCCTCGTTTTTTTGTCAATATCTTGGAAACCATTTTGAATTTATAAGTACACGATGCTTGTTTTTAGTTTATTGTTTATCTGTGTACTTGTTCTGTTGTCAACATTACAGCAATTTTACCTAAACGGTTGAAATTTAAACACTTACTGGTTTTGTTAACTAACTTGTCCAATTTGCTGTTTGATTTTTAAGAATAAACCTGTCTTGATTTGATCGCACTTAATTATACTTTTCTTAACAAGCGATTCAGGATTTCGACATCTAGTAATCACCCCCTGTTATATATGTACACGACAAACTATGCTCAGGAGAAGGTACGGGCCAATTAAACCCGAATTCATCCAGCAGTTGTGGCATTACGGAAGAGGAGTGTGGCAATTTGCCCCAACTATTTTTCCCCCCCCCCCCCTTGTCCACGCACACTTTTAAGGCAAAAACCCCAACAAATAAACAAAAATCCACTTTGTGCTGCAATTGTGTGCTCAATTTGTTGATTTTGCCTCCCCAAAATAACTTTACCCCCCACAAAAAAATACCGTCACTGACACATCGCCATTTTGGAATGTACACCTAAAAATAACATACCGGAACTGCTTACCATTTTTGCCCTTTATCATTTCCAGATCAATTTTTATTGATTTTAAGTGTAACACTCGTGGGTTACTTAAATGACCCGGATAATGCTTAAATATGGGTCGAATAGTTGATCTCGATATTTGTAAAACGGTATGTCATTTTACAGCTTGATCATTCAAATGACGGTGCGTATGATCACGGTCTTGTTGCATCATTGCACTTGAGTACCAGTGACTATGTTAGATACACACATACTAAGCTTCTTTCTGTCATTTAATGCACTTCAATGCTTATGAAACCGGTCGTTTCCCAGCAAACACAAAACGTTTTCGACACCATTCGCAAAATGTTATAAAAGGTTGTCAGAAAACATTTAAATGTCGGGTTATATAAAGGGTATATTAAGAGTATATAACGTTTTCATTACCTTAAAAACATTTTTGATAATCTACTGCTCAGCAAACAAAATGTTTTACAGATAACGTTTAAATGTCGGGTGATATAAAGGGTATAAAAACGTTTTAATAATATTCTAAAACATTCTTGAAAACTTGATAAAAAACATTCTAAACAGAATGTTATTTTGGGGTTGAACAAATATTTTGCGAAAAATGTTTGCCCACAATATTTTCAAAAACGTTTTAAAAACGTTTTCATGACCTTTATATAACCCGACATTTAAATGTTATTAAAAAAAAAAAAAAAAAAAACATTTTAAGAACATTTCTGTGTTTGCTGGGTTCAAATATTTTAACATAATGTTATTTATGTATTGACACAATATTTGGTAAAAATGTTTGCAAACATAGTTTACAATAACATTTTTTGAAAACATTTAAAAATATTGTCATAGTGTGTTTTCATACAAAACGTTTTAAAACGTTATCATGACCGGTATCAGGGCAACTGCTTGGCTAATATTAAGGGTCACAAACAATGACAAAACACGTCTTGCCGATTAAACGCCTGCACTTTTCAAAAATGTTGCTTTAAGGATAACACAGCCCAGCTGTTTAGACGTATGCTACCGACAAGTATGTCAAAGAGACGCTGACGTTGATGGTTCCAAATTAATTAGAATAGGAACCTAGATTTGGAGAAATAGATCGTTTTAAATGATAGAAATTTGAAGAAAAGAAGCCTAGTTCTAGTTTTATTTTGTGCATTGTGTTGATGCGTTAAGCTTATTTTACCCGAACCGTTAAAACTAGCACACTGTCATGAAACTGAACAAGAACAAGAGCCTTGACAAATTGCACATAACCATTGGTGCATCATGGACGTTAAAATGTATACCCCCTCTTAGTCCACGCACACTTTTAAGGCAAGAACCCCAACACATACACAAAATTTCCTTTTTTGCTGTAAAGGACATTTTTGTGATGAAAAATGAAAGAATATTGAATGTTCCCCTGTGAACCTCTTTTCGTTTTATTTAGCTTAAAGGCATCAAGCTTAATTAAAGGCATCAACTTTAATACTACAGTAATCTCAAAGTAGGTGAGTATAATGTTGGAAAAATTAAGAAACGTTGATTATTATATCCGTATCAAGCTCTATCAAATATCTTTCAAGTGCTTTGCAACAACAATAATATCAGAATGTTTCCTTAGGTTTTACTTTTTTATTCCAAAATATTAAATAGAATCTAAATTGTGTAAATAATTAATATTTTGATTAATATCATCACAGTAAATTAATTAGTAAACATATGGTTTCATTAATCACCATTATCATTTGTTGCATGCCTTGTCTTCTGGAAAGCTGCATAGTGCTATTAAACCCTCTATGTGTTCTTTTGGTACTTATTTATAGCAATTCTACCCAGTAATACCGGAATATGTACCAAAATTGCCACATAATGTTGCTATGACGTCATAACATATGTGCGCCCTCTCAACATTGGTAATTCCAGACTATGTAAAGTAAAGGCCAAAAACCATGCAATTTTACCGGAATTTTGGCTAAATATCGTAAAAGCAAATATGAATATCACTGGGACTCAATGATATCCCTACACTCGAACGTTTGTAGACCATCATACCCCGGAAAAAGGTAATATTTACTTCGCTACGGTGAGCATAAGGGATGGAGTTACGATTAGCCCAAGTCATGCGAGTGCTATTTGAGAGTTTTTAATACACCAGGAAAAAATAAATCCCGGAGGATTGATAGAAACCTCTACTTGGTAAGATGAGTGTTAATTTGCTTCAAAATAAAGAATTCCATTAAAGAATTCCATTATCAGTAATGCGCGAAAAGTACTTTAATACTTTAGTTAAAAGCGTAAGTTAAACTCTTCGTATATCTCGTCATCAACGAGGTTCATAGGATCGGCGTGGAAGCACATCGAACAATAAGGCTGAGGTCGGCATAGCCTATCGAGATACAGGCAACGTGGCTTGGCTACAAAACAATATATTCTTATAAACGCATCTATGCACAGTTCCTACCTCGATACACCTGAGCACACAACACGGTTGCTTGATGGGAGCATTTATTAGTTTTTCAAACAAAACATAATGTACAACCAAATGTTAGGCTTAAACAGCTAAAAGCGATATCATGCTAATGTATACAGATGCTTTTGAGTCATTCCCCTCTTTTCCAAATTATTAACTTTTAAAGCATTTTTAAAGCTTTTTCGGATATAAAATGTGCCTATTAATGACACAATTGGTGGCGCTATTTAGTTACTGGAAATTACTCTTTCAAGCTTTTAATACAAATAATTCCTTTTATTGTTTGATAAAATATGTTTATTAAATTTACGTGTTGCTTGTTTCACCTATTCCAGCTGCTTTAATGACAGTATTATAATCACCAACGTCTTGCAAATAACGAAATATGATTTAGGATAAATAGCGTCATCTATTAATAGTTTGCATTTAGTTAATAATGAAGCCAATTCTATATACATCAAACAACCGTGACAAATATGTCCAAAGTAAGGTCTTCGTCTCTGGTGCGAGATGTCCTCGGTTCGATCCCGGTGGAGGCAAAAAAAAATCATAATCAACCATCTCCATTATTGCATTTGATTTGTGGGGCAGTGGAGACATATCTCATAACCAGTTCCGATTACAATTAAGGAATGGAAGGTAGTACACCACGTGGTTCCTGGGTATCAAGGGAGATTAGTGTGTCAACAATGACTTATTTACCCAAAAGACGCAAAACATAGTACACTTATGTCCACGGCAAATTCACCGTGACCTTTCCAGCCATAAGCCCGCTTAGTGAAGATTAAACCGAGATATGCAGTACTAAACTATTATAGTAATCGATTGTCCAATGCAAATTTATTACCACGTGATAATATTAATCCAATGCGCGACCGAATTGTCCGCTACGGTCGACTAATCCAATCGATAATGACGCTATTGACATGTACGGCGGAGCTCCGCTGACTGAGTTTTGGGGTATTTTTCACTGGTTTGCTATCATTTACTCATCAAGGCGGTCCACCGTTATTATAAGGACTATGATAATAATATAAAAATTGACATGTAGAGAATAAACCATACTTGATTGACATAAAGTACTAAATTTGTACCTATTATGGTATAGTGACACCCCTGTTGCAAATGCGACCAAGCCAGGGCGGCCCGGTGAAGCAAAATGTGCATTGGAATAACACGGGAGTTTGGATATAGATGTTATATTTCTTTCCCATTCAAATGTATGTTCCCCGTTATTAAAGCTTGTACCGGGTTGAAAATTCAGATATTTTGAAAAGACTAAGTAATTCAAACATAGAAAAGTACTAAAATCATAGCTTTTATACTTTTTCATATATGACGCTAACTAGTTTAACTCATATATCTACAACACATCGCTACCAGGAGGGTTCAATTGCCTATTGTGAGTGCCCCTGTGTTGTGTGCATACATGTAGTTAACAATAACTGCATGATGAGTATAAATCCACATCCAATAGCGCACATGTTATTGATGTACGGATATGTGCCTTAGATAAGACTTCAACAGATTTAACCCGGATACAATCGAATCGGTATACACCTGGTGCTTCAGGATATCATTTTCCGCTAAAAAGCATGTTTTGCTATGTAACATTGTACGTCGGTTGGAATCAATGGGCTTTGGATAGAGGTTTTCATAGGTATTATTCACGGTGACTTAGCCCTACTGTCTGTTGACCTGTAAGCTCAATATCAACCGATTTTAATTAACTTTCTTGGGTTATTTCCTCGATATATTTGTTGATTTTCAATACCACCTTTCTTAGTAATTTCAATCGTACTTTGAAACAGTTTCAAATTTCCAGTTAAATTGTGAAAAATCATTGCTTAATCCTAACGCCCCCACTGCTTTGTGGCGAGATGGAAGAACAGGTAGAAAGAAGAATGAACGAAGAAGAGAAAACTTTCTTTCTCGGGTGCGATTTTGAACCCCGACCCCTCGAGTGCCAGACGCGTTAACGGGCCTACCTTGTCACGGCGATGTAGCTTGCTCGGTCACGAGGAAGGAAGAAAGAAAGAAAGAAATAATTAATAAATGAATGAAAGAAATAATGAATGAATGAATGAATGAATGAATGAATGAATGAATGAATGAATGAATGAATGAATGAATGAATGAATGAATGAATGAATGAATGAATGAATGAATGAATGAAAGAGAAGAGAAAATAATGTGTTGGCAAGTATTTCGTAAAAAAAACAGATTTTATGTTTTTTTATATATATTATTTTGGGATTTGTGAAAAGTTATATTAATTATTATTGTAGGACCTATACGAAGTCTAGTGTACAGATTAAAAAAATCCCAATATGGACAATAGAGCACGTGATACCGTTGGCAAGAACAATTATTTTGGTCTACCCTTTTTATTGAAAGCAGCCATCAATCTCTTGTTCAAATATATTGGCTGACCATCTGTTTAATTACTTCGGCGTCATGTTTTAAGCGCGGGTATAGTTTTGCACTGACTCTCATGAAAAAAAATGATTGAGAGCACAATTATTTATTTATTACTTACGTATGCTATTTACACAATATTGTACTGAAACAATAGTGTCTAGAGTAAACTATTTGAATTAAATAACCAATCAAGACTAGTGTTATCAGACAGAATATGTATAAATGCGACCTCATTCCGATAATTAAATAAATAACTCACACTCTTCGTTCAAATGACTTGTCAAATATTATTTAAGTAAAAAAAGAAACTTCCCTAAAACAGAAAGAAGAAGAAAAAGAAGAAGAAGAAGAAAAAAAAAAAGAAGAAGAAGAAGAAGAAGAAGAAGAAGAAGAAGAAGAAGAAGAAGAAGAAGAAGAAGAAGAAGAAGAAGAAGAAGAAGAAGAAGAAGAAGAAGAAGAAGAAGAAGAAGAAGAAGAAGAAGAAGAAGAAGAAGAAGAAGAAGAAGAAGAAGAAGAAGAAGAAGAAGAAGAAGAAGAAGAAGAAGAAGAAGAAGAAGAAGAAGAAGAAGAAGAAGAAGAAGAAGAAGAAGAAGAAGAAGAAGAAGAAGAAGAAGAAGAAGAAGAAGAAGAAGAAGAAGAAGAAGAAGAAGAAGAAGAAGAAGAAGAAAAGAAGAAGAAGAAGAAGAAATAAAGACATTTGATAACAAACTTTATCTGACAAATATTATTCAGAAAAGATTTCTTTGATGATTTGGCCACCTTCAAAAGATTCCCAAATCACGCATCTCATGTTATTGCTACGAAATGGACATCGAATCATGGCAGATATAGACAAAATAAACCACCGGTTACATGGAAGGAATTAATCAACAATGACTTCAAAAGACTTTTACCGGAGTTTATTAGAAGACCCATAACTTCTTGCCCGGGATTGCAGAGTCTGGAAGCTTATCACATGTACAGGAATACATGATGCTGTCCGGTTGATTGGTAAACAAAAGGTTGTACTTACGTTTGTAGGACTTACCATGTTTTAATATCTAAATGTTTTTCGCCAGCATTAGAATAGGAAACAGGTGATAACCAAAAATTGGCTAAACCCCTGACAAACATTGGTCTTACATATCTTTTACCTGCAAACCACTCTTTAATGTTATAAAATATCACAAAATATAATAAAGAAAGGGTACAAGCAGTTGTGTCTGCAGATGTATTTGCATAGTAAAGGTCACTTCTGCAATATGATTTGATATATGATTTCGTAATTATAGCAAACGACGCCAAAACTATTGAAAAGCGTCTGAAGAGCTCTATGTATATGGTCAATTCCAGCCAAAGCGGGCCAAAATTCTCTCTGGGGCCATTTTGAAAATGTTTTCCTTTTCAATTCTAGACTTATCAAATGAGACGATCATGTCTAGTGAATCATCAGGTGGAAGTGCCATCGGATTGAAAAATAACTTTTCTTGCTAGACCAAATAAAGTGTTAAATGCGCATATGCATGTTACCCACGAATTCAAGCATTTTTCACCTGTTGTACGCCATAAAATTTCACTTTCTTTAATATCTATCAATATTTTATGTGTGACTCATTTTATGGGTAAAACGTATTTGCATAAAATAATCACTTGGACCCCAGAATTATAGAACGAAACTTCGTTTCATGATATAGTCATTTATGGCATATTCACTTAACATTTTCAGAACGATCATTTTATTTTTGATACGCGGGTAACAAAAGTATTAGCCAAATTGACTTAATGGCCTCTAGAGTCCACAAACTTTGGTGGAATTCAATCGTTTTACATATGATGAGAGATCATGCAAACGTCTTTCTAACGGTAATAATTTCATTTTGATTGAAGGACATTCAATGACATATATGGTGCTTTATCTTTGAATTCGTGGGTAACGCCAATTCATTTAAGCTATCATAACTTGTCCCCTGGTATGACTTGCTAGTAAAGGCCTATATGCACAAAGAGAGCACATTGGACGTGACATGATATGCTCCATCAATAACGTGATTTCCTTTATTAATGACATTTTAAAGTGGAAAGTTAACATAGAGAGAATTGTGTCCCGCTTTCGCTGGAATTGACCATATACTTGCAAACAGTTTCTGAAGGTGACATAAATGTCGTCCTTTATTTAGGGATTCAATCATGTTTCACCGTTGTTCAGTCAGCCACCTGGACAACCGATTCTTTAGAAATGCTTAGTCGCGCTAAAAGTCGATCGATACATGTTAAAATCAGCACAATTCAGAGATACACCTTTTTGCTATGAAATTATTTTTTTCGGTCAAATATATTTTTTTTTTAATATATTTTTTTTCTTCAGTAATGTCAGTTAAAAACTTGGTGCTTGGATCTACATTTTTTTTAAAATCCTGGTGTTAAAATTAAGCATCAAATTGTGTCTTTTAGTGTGATATTTTTGATTTTTATCGGCCTTGAGTTCGCCCGCGAGCTTTTTACGGAATTGATTTTTTAGCGTCTCAAACTAATATAGTTTGCTAAAGAAAGATATTTCCCACCTCTGTAAGGCACATCGTGTGGGTCTATATATTATAGTTTTGTCAGAATCTCCGTTTTTATTTCACCCTTTTTCCCTTCATGGTCCGAAAAAGTCAAACTCAGTACTTTTATCTCGTGAGCAACCAGCAGAAATAGTCGATATTTTCATTGTTGTCATACAGGGCAATTTTCCATTGAAAAGCAAATATTGCCCGACCAGCGATTTAGTAGCCCAAATCCCCAATTGGGTTTTCTGGAAAATGAGGTGAATTTTAAAAATTTGTCTAAATGTATAGCTATGCTATATATTATTATGTAATATCATGTACATGTAGGCCTATGGGGTGGGGTGGATGCAGAGGTGTGTGAGGTGGGTAGTGGGGGTGTATGTAGGGAAACTTTGGGGTGGTACTCAACACACTTTAACCATGACTTCCAATGCAATGCTTATTGTTGCCACAAATGTTTTTTTTTTCCTTAAGGTTATTTAATAGGTTTTTATAAACTTCCATGTTTAACCTGATATTGTTTTGGCTGCTTCATTAGGGCCTATGACTTTCGGTGGGTTTCCAAAAGCAGTTTCAAACAAACACAAACAAAAGGCACCATACCCAGTCACCTTCGTGACAATTGAAACACTACGTCAAGTATTAACATCCAAGTTATTATGTTTTTAGGCAAGCAATATTAAATAATTGCTTGAACAGGTTTTTGTTTAAAAACAAAAACCTGTTTAAGTTAACAATGATAATGGTTCTTATAAGGCACAATCTCTGATGAGGAACTCAAAGCACGAAATTTACAAACAAACATAAAAACAATCAATTTATAAAGATTGGTTTTAAGCTGGCGTTTAAATAACGAAAGTCTGGGGGCGTTACGAAGGTTATTTGGAAGTGTGTTCCAAACAGTTTGCTTGATCATAAAACATACAGCGTAATATTATGTTTTGTAAAAGAAAGTTTTGTTTAAAATATTGCCCAATTGCATGTAAGATTGTCGGGCAAAGTTGTTTTGAGGAGAAGCAAATTTCAACACATTGGTCCGATGATCACGGTGATGATGAAATCAAATAATTAATCACTCACGTGATGAAAGATCCTCACCGTGCTATAAACATGCTCAGTCAGTGGCGTAGCTGCCGGGGGGCAGGGGGGCAATTGCCCCCTGGCAAAATTTGCCTATTTGGGCCCCCGCCCCTAGTGCAAGGAAAAAAGAGGAAAAAGGAGGGAGAAAGAAGAAAAAAGAGAGAGAGAGAGGGGCAGAGAGGGAGAAGAGGGGCAGAGAGATGGAGAATCCATACGATATGCAATACCATACGATTATATTCAATAAGCCTGCATGGCAAACATTGTCTATTTGGGCCCCCGCCCCTCTCCCCCCCCCAAGTGCAGGGAAATTTGGTGGATTTGGGCCCCCGCCCCAAGTGCATGGAAATTTGGTGGATTTGGGCCCCTGCCCCATACAGGCTTGCCCCCCTTGGAACAAATCCCAGCTACGCCTCTATGATCAGTAGGATAGGAGCGCTATTAGGCCTGGGAATTTCGTTGCTATATTGAAGTTCTGGCAACACTGTAGCCATGCCGGTATTCCTATTAAACCCAGGGATATCGATCCACAATGCTAGTATTAGCCTTAGATTTCACGCGTTGATTTTGAAAAAAATTCAGGCGGGAGTAAAAAATGGTGAAATCAAAACGGAAATTCTGACAAAACTATGATATATCGCTGACGGTGATGTGCGTTAGAAAGTTGGGAAAAACCCTTCATTAGCGAACTATATTACTTTGAAAAGCTAAAAGGTTGAAAAAAAAAAAAAAGGCTCGCGGGCAGAGTTTAAGCCTATCAAAATCGAAAATCTTATACGAAATGACTGAATTTCACGCCTAAGTTTAACACTAGGATTTGAGAAAAAATACAGTATCAAGCACTACAATTTGACCTGACATTTACTGAAAAAATGAAAATGATTGCTTTTTATTTGGCCGAGAAAATTAATTTTACATTGAAAAGGTGTAACTCAAAATTTAGCTCATTTCAACACCAAATTCGATCGTTTGTATTGCCTCATTAAATGACTGAGTGAGCCTTGCATAACAAAATAATCGGTTGTCCAGGTTGCTAACTGTGTTCATCACCGATTAACAACGATGCGTCCGCGTCGTCTGAGTGGTTTACTTCGCGAGGGCAGCTTTAGCTTCCCGAACGAAGTAAACCAGTTGTTAATCGGTGATGAACAACGGTGAAACATGATTGAATCCCTTTCAACAACAAAACAAGCTAAATATGTCTGATTCGCATGATTCTTTTATTCGGAATATCCGTTTGTCATTGCCACTCAACCTTACAAAAAGATCGCGATATGTCTCTGTTTATATCAGCAATAAAACTAAAGGATAACGCGATACTACAGCGTGTCCCAAAAGTAACTTAACATTGTGAATTTGCCATATCTCAAATATTTCCTACTTCATACCAAAATGGAGAACATATTCACATAGATTGATCTTTTAGAATTATTCTGATACCAAAAACAGCATTATTGATGACCCCTTGACCTTACTGTGCGACTGTGTATATGTGTGTATCAAACCCACAAAAGCAAGCTCATATATTATGTTCTTTGTTCAAGCACATGAATGATGTGCTTCCCTGAACAATAGAGTTGGTTCCCCCACTGCACAGTGCACACGCTACATTTAGGTAAGAACATTCATGGATTACCAGTGGCGTACCGTGGCCGCCCCAACCCCGGGGGGCTGAAGAAGAAACAATTTTGCCGCCCCTTCCTTATCAGCCGGAAAAGGTTGACCCAATTTTTTTCACGGTCGTTTGAAAAAGTGAAGAGCAAAAAAAAAAAAAAAAAAAGGAATTTTAGGCGCTAGCGTCCAAAAAGCGACCTTTATTAAAACATTTTTATGCTTTTTCAATTTTTGGCGCCCTTTTTTCTTTGCTAATTCGTTTTGCCGCCCCTTCGTTTTTGCCGTCCCTTCTTCTTCCGCCGCCCCTTCGTTTTGCCGCCCCTACTTTGACCCCGGGGGCTGGCGCCCCAAAGCCCCCCAAAAAAAAACAATACGCGCATGATTACATGGCCTAGCGTAAGCGTGCCTGCTGTTTTAGATTATAATTAGGATATATTGACAATATTAATAAAACAGTTTAAGTGAAGATGAATTTCCTATAGATCAACGGATTCAGATGGTATGGTTCTTTGCCGAGACAAAGTCGGACAAACTCACTCAAGCAAAGTTTAAGGAACATTTTAATGTAAATTAAAAAATGTAAATTATGCACCCAGCCGAAATACAATCCAGCAACTAGTGCAAAAATTCCTATCAACTGGATCTGTTCATGATCTATCTCGGGCAGGACGAGGAAGAACAGGAAGATCGGGTACAAACATCAAATGTCATACGAAGAGCGGTGGCGAAAAGCCCAAGACGATCAGTACGACTTTCAATGGAGAACAACGTACTGCGTACAACTGTTCATCAAATCCTCAGAAAAGATCTTAAACAGTTTCCATATAAAATCGCGATAAAAAGAAAACGAAGATTATGCATTGAAAACAAACAAACAAACAATCAATCAAACAAACACCGCAAAATTAAACAAAACAGATTTTAAAACGATAACACGTTATCGTGTTATCACGTCTCAAATGACGAGACTTATTTTGTGATTATAAAAGTGGGTTTTACGGTACGGTAGATATCCGTTAATTTCATGCCAAAGGATCATGACCACATAGGCATGTTTGGTATTATAACATTTCTAAAAGAAATATCTACATACTGTGCAATTTTTGTAACAACACTATTAACCCAACGCAAGTTATGGCAAATTCACAATGTTAAGTTACTTTTGGGACACCCGGTATTTAGCTGCTACCGCCAACATAAGAGAGTTAATGTTTACGCATACGTTCCAGGCATGACGAATCTTACTCGCTCATGCGTAACGCGTACGCGTAACCTTGCGTCCGCGTATACACTACTGCACTGTGGATTCATCACGGATTAACAACGGTTGGCTCCTGTACAGAAGAGTTGTTGAAATTTAAAATGCATTAAATATTTGACGCTTACTCTAAATACATTAATGAATATACTTTGCCACAATCAAGAAGTAGGTCAAAAGAGACCCAATACAATGGAAATGTGAACGCCATTTAAAAAACATGGTGAACATACTAGAAAGACTGCGAAGATTAAGAAGAAAATATAATACTTAGTTTTATTTCGGAGTTGTATTGCTCCGAGAATAATATGCCATACAATCGAGATATGTTTATATTGCCATACTGAACTTGTTACCCATGAGCTATATATTTGAAGTGTTATATTAACCTAATTTGCTGTCAATTTTTATAGGCAAACTATCGTATATGACAAAACGTGCCGCAAGGGAATACAGAAATAAAGCAAAAAACATGGCGTCCATTTTAGTCAAAATTATAGAACGTGACTGATGTCTTAGATGAGTTGACTTCTAACGTCAATGACTGGCAGTATGCGCACGCATCATCACAATTTCTATTATGTTTTGCCTGGCAGTATGCGCGCGTATCATATTTTGTTCAGGGCTCGTGTTTTTAAAAGTCCCGCCACATCACAATTCACTATCGAAGTTACGTAATGTTACTATGTCAACGGGATCACGCGCTAGAGTAATGAACCACGATCGAAATGATCACCACATAAAGTATATGGCACTCGAAGGCATACCAAAGTAGCGTGATCCGGTAACCAAGAGAATTACGTAACCACTTCGATGCTGAATAATACTATTGAACAGTGTAGTGGTTGCATGGGGTTCACTCAAGCATAAAGACATGCCAGTCCCTTGCCTTTATTGATAAACATTGAGGTCAACTCAACTATAATGCTTTTTGCTTAAATATAGATTAATAATTTTATCGCCATAAAGTTAACACAGCTCAGCCTACTCACATTACTACCGTTGTAATTTACAAAGCTTGTTTTTCCTTGAAACTGGAATATTTCTACGGTCACATATTTTGTATGTAAACTATTAGTAGGATCAAAATATGACACAGCTATACCCTAACCCCCAAAAAATTGCAACAGAAGGTTTGTTGGTATTTTCTTGCAGTATAGGGTCTAATAAATAACATATCAAAAGTTTAGAAAAATTGAACTTGGGCGAGGGGTCCAAATGTGACGTAATCAAAATGGCCGCCAAAAGCTGGAAAAATACCCATTAATCTACTGATTTCATACATTTTTCACTTGTTTTTGTGGGTTCCACTGGTGACAACCTTGTTCAGAAGTACATTACTGGATGTAGTAATGACTCTTTATATTGTGGTATTCAGATGGATTGATTTGACAGCCATAACGAATTTCAAAATGGCCGCCATTTTGGTATTTTGGCATATGAAATCAAATCATGCACGTAATTGTAAGGCGAAACTTAAAGCGTTGAATTTTCTAAAATAGCCAATATCCTTTGCACTCATATTCCCATCAAAGTTTATATAGAGGTAGGCATACGAACAAAATTGGTAGCAACAGTGAATTTCAAAATGGCCGCCATTTTGGTATGTTGGCTTATTGACTTAAATTATGCACGTATTGCAACTTGAAACTTAAAGCGACAGAAATTCTAAAATAACCAACATGCTATGCACCAATGGTACCATTAAAATTATACTTTTAAGTAGGCATATGTACCAATTTGGCATCCATATAGCATTTCAAAATGGCTGTCAGCTTTAATCACCATTATAAAAAGCAATATATTGCTTACAGTATATTCTTGAAGTACACAACATTCATCTTGCTATACCACGATGCGATGCCTTTGTTAACAGTAGTATACATCGACCACATTGTATTATACTTTATGTTGCAATGAGTTGTCATCATCATCATCTGAGAATAGTACTTGATCCATATTCTCACATATAGCCTATGTGTCCACATGCTCCAGTGCAATTGAGTCCATTCTTTCTGCAGCTACATTTCATTGTGATGCATCCTGCAGAACAATTGCATCGAATCATCTTCAGCAATGATTCTAGTGCTGGACTTAATTTCATCATGAGTGGAACATATTTGCCACATTGAACAATCCATCCCCAGTCAGTTGGATTCATACCATCACTTTTACACATCCACTGCATGACCTGCAGATACGCTCTCCTGGAGTGAAGCTTTGCAGCAGAGGTTGTGGGTGGAAGTCTTTCAGGTTTAACAAAGTTCTTTTTTTGAAAGAAACCTGTAGCATAAGGATTCCAAAGACTCTGATTGCTGACCATTAAACATGGCCACCATTGCTTTGCAGCCTTCACTTTATACAAATATACATAGGCCTATTGTAAACAAAAGATTTTGTTGAATACAGACTTGCCTACCCCAAATATTCTTGAAGTAGTGTCGCAACCTGAAAACGCATGGGCAAACAACAAATCCGAACAAATGTTATAACTGAGTAAGCGCTCCGAAACCTTGATATCATACACATATGGTTTATCATTGTCAGACCGAAAGTACAAGTCCTTACAGTCCTTTTCTGCATAATGAAGCAGTATATACCAACAGATGTGTCTTCTCCAATTAGGGTTGTTGATTTACTGATGCCATTGTGACTTCTGCTTTCACTATATCAACATATCTGCATCTCCTTCAGCGTGGATCATATGGCATTCTTTCTGTTGCATGCGGTCCCCAATGTATCCAAAGTATCCAAATCTTAACCCAAAGACAGCCGTGGCCTTGCCATAGTGATCAAATGTGAAAGATGCATAATTTTTTGAAGGGAAACTCCATCAAGAACATAGTGATCAGTCCTTGGAACTGACTCAGGGGCATCAGCCTCCGATAAGCGAGTCACATTATCCTGTATAGCTTGTAATAGTGGTGCAATGGTTTGGTCATCAGTGACCTTGACAGTCCAAGCAGTGGCAAGGAGGATGTTAATGTGTAAAACCTGTTCAGAGTAGGTAAAGATACAGTCAAACAAAATGGAAGGACATGCTGTCTTGTCATATAGCTACAAACGGAAGGCTAGACTTAAGGCCCTTGCATCTGCTCGGACTGTCAAGGTCACTGATGACCAAACCATTGATCCATGCAGCTCTGTTGTTTCAAAGGTTCCTGGTTGTCTCACAATCTGGAGATCTGTGCTGAGATAAGGTGCTTTATCATGAACTATCACCATATCCACCATCTTTGTTTGAGGCAACGTATGTTTTACATACCGGTAAGCCAGATAAAGCACCACTACTACAAGCCATACAGGATCATGGGTCCTCATCAGAGGCTGATGCCCCTGAGACAGTTCCAAGGACTGATAACTATGTTCTTGATGGAGGATCTCTTCTACATCGCTTGAAGTGGACAGAAGGAAGCACCTATAGTTCCCTTGCTGATAATAATGCATCTTTCACATTTGATCACTATGGCAAGGCCACGGTTGTCTTTGATGGATACACTGGTGAACCAAGCACAAAGGATAACACGAATCAGTGCCGCAAGAGTCGGGTTGCAAATAAGGTAGACATTATCAGATGCTGGCAATTTGCTGACAAGTAAGAAGCCTTCTTCTTAAATGATCTGAACAAACAGACACATTAAACTAATTGGGGACCGTATGCAACAGAAAGGATGCCATATGATCCACGCTGAAGGAGATGCAGATGTTGATATAGTGAAAGCAGTCACAATGGCATCATTTAAGTCAACAACCCTATAATTGGTGAAGACACAGATCTGTTGGTATTACTTCTTCGTTATGCAGAAAAGGACTGTAAGGACCTGTACTTTTGGTCTGACAAGGATAAAACAAAAATGTATGATATCAAGGTGCCGAAGCGCTTACTCAGTGATGACATTTGTTTGGTTTTGTTGTTTAAATTGCCCATGCGTTTTCAGGTTACGACACTACTTCAAGAATATTTGGGGTAGGCATGGAGTCTGTATTGCACCCAAGGCTGCAAAACAATTGTGTCCCTGTTCAATGGTCAGCAATCAGAGTCTTTGGAATCCTTATGCTACCGTTTTCTTTCCAAAAAAAGTTTGCACAGCAAAGAACTTTGTTAAACCTGAGAAACCTGAGAAACCAGTGGATGTGTAAAAGTGATGGTATGAATCCAATTGACTGGGGATGGATTGTTCAATGACAAATTTGTTCCACTCATGATGAAAAGAAGTCCAGCACCAGAATCATTGCTGAAGATGATTCGATGCAATTGTTCTACAGGATGCATGACAATGAATTGTAGCTGCAGAAAGAATAGACTTAATTACACTGAAGCATGTGGACACATGGGCTATATGTGAGAATATGGATCAAGTACTATTCTCAGATGATGATGATGATGGTGTTGATGTTGATGTTGATGTTGACGTTGACGTTTTATAATGGTGATTAAAGCTGACAGCCATTTTGAAATGTAAATATGGTTAATTTAGAATTTCTGTCACTTTAAGTTTCAAGTTACTATACGTGCATAATTTAACTCAATAAGCCAACATACCAAAATGGCGGCCATTTTGAAATTCACTCTTGTTACTAATGTGGTTCGTATGCCTACCTCTCTATAAATTTGAATGGGAATATTGGTGCAAATGATATTGGCTATTTTAGAAAATCTAACGCCTTAAGTTTCGCCTTACAATTACGTGCATAATTTGACTTCATAAGCCAAAATACCAAAATGACGGCCATTTTGAAATTCACTATGGCTGTCAAATTGATCCATCTGAATACCACAATATAAAGATTCATTACTACATCCAATAATGTACTTCTGAACAAGGTTGTCACCTGTGGAACCCACAATAACGAGTGAAAAATGGATAAAATTAGTAGATTAATGGGTATTTTTCCAGCTTTTGGCGGCCCTTTTGATTACGTCACAGTTGGAACCCTCGCCCAAGATCAATTTTTCTAAACTTTTGATATGTTATTTATTAGACCTTATACTGTAAGAAAATACCAAAAAACCTTCTGTTGCAATTTTTTTGGGGTCATGTGGTAACTTTACTCTACTATATTCGACACAAGGCATTGTCATAGTTACGACAGGTTTCTATAACGTTAATTTACCATTGTTCTGCATTTTCTTTTTAATTATTCAACCATACCTAGACAAAAACCAATGCATATAACAAAGGGTCAAAAAAGCACTAGTAAAGTCAATATTAATTACATTTCATCTATAATGTTTAGTTTTGTCGCTGATAAAAATAGTATACTTGTATAGACTATACTATAGTCAGCATTAATTGTTTATGTGTTTTTGACGGTCCTTTCTTTTTCTGAACAGCGCTTTTTAACTCAAAATTCAAAGACAGCTCTCAAATAGGGAAGTGAACAAACACATTGATTTAGTAAATCAGAGTATGACATCATTCTGATAGCGAAAAATACAGTAATCTATGCAACCAACATTCTTTTGTTGTCACGGTATTTATACTCCAATTCATGATAGATGTTATATCTGATGGCATGAATTGGAAGAGGAATCTGTCTTTTATAGTCGCTTTTCTATCAAACTATTTGAACTTTGGACATGCTAGACAACTGTCATGATATATCATCTACTTCAAGGTAACGTGAGTGGTAATTGTCTGGGATAATTGACAAAATTATCAAATTAGCGCGTACTACATGATTCACATTATTTTGTATATAGTACAGTGGAACTTTAACTGGAACATTAAGGTGATTGTATTCATTTTAGTTTAAATCCCAAGAAGTCATGGTTGGTAACCTGCATGACGTACAGATTATTAAAGTTTATCAACTTGCTTTGACTAAAAGAGAAGAGGAGGAAGATAAAGTAGCAGAGGAAGAACAAAAAGAAGAAGAATACGCTTGCGATTGAAATTAAATTCATTACATTTCATCTATAATGTTTTTGTTTTGTCACTAAACAAAATCAGTATACTTGTATAGACTATGCCATAGTCAGTATTAAAAGACTGCTCGCGAATAGGGAAGTGCACGCACACACATTGATTTAATAAACCAGAACAAGACATCATTCTGATAGCGAAAAAATACTACAATCTATGCGACCAACATTCCTTTGTTGTCATGGTATTCATACTCAAAGTCGTGATAGATGTTTTAACTGATGGCATGAATTGGAAGAGCAATATGTCTTTTATAGTCGCTTTTCTATCAATCTACTTGAACTTTGGACATGCTAGACAACTGCCACATTATATCATATACTACAAGGTAACGTGAGTGGCAATTGTCTGAGGAAATTGACGAAATGATCAAATTAGCGCGTACTACATGATTCACATTATTTTGTAGTACAGTGGAACTTTAAGTAGGACATTAAGGGTATACGAGGTATCGTTGGTCGAAGCAGCCAAAACAATGGATTTTCATTATCTGAATCAATATATTATTGAAAAATAACACTTTGGTGTTTTGCAAAAGTTCATTCTACAAATCTGTGAAAACTTGCTATAATTTATTGCTGTTAATGAGTTATGTACGTTTTACAAAAGTGTTGTTGTTTCAGCCCTCTTTACAACATACCCAAGAACCACAGGACCTACAAAAGTATATGTGATATTTGAATTATTCCACAAGTTAAACAAAGCAATCATTTGTGATATTAGGGGTATTTCTTGTGAACCCTTTATTTAATCAAAGGTAGCAAAAAAGAGCAATACATGGCATGCTGTTTAAATGTCAGCATCTATCAAGAATGTTGCTGTAACGACCCGTGTTATCTTGCAAAAGTAATGTAATTAAAGAGGATAATTTGACGCTGATGCTTGCAATTTAATTAGAACAGAGACCTAGATTGTTGAGATGCATCACTTAAAAGTACACGAAAGTTTAAACGAAGCCTAGTTTTAGTTTAAAATTCTATGTCTATTTTAACTAATAAAAGTGCTATAAATAAAAGTTAACTTTGTTTGATTTCTTCCTACAGCTACATACTTTTTTTTTTACCTTCGTATGACATAATATGTTACTTAACACACACTTTCAAATATGCATATATTGTAATACATATTCATTAGAGTTAAAACGAGGGCACAGTCGTGGTACTGAACAATAAACCCCACTGCATTAAACCTTTGGGGCATTGAAAAATGACGCTTTTGTGATGAAAAATTAAAGAATGCCCTCTTTCTGTCTTTTCATTTACATGAAGAGCTCGGGGTATTCATTGTTTAACAACCTTATTCTAAAACTAGGTGAGTACTTGTTAGAAATATGTAGGAAAGACAATCCCTTATTTATTAAAATGTCGTCGGCATCATTAGATGAGTGATGCTTTTCCATTTGCATATGGTATTAGACTTGCCTTTTTTGTTGTTGAATAAACCAAGAAAATTACACCCGCATTACAATTGTTTCAGAATAATGGTCATATCTGGTTGTTGATGAAAATTATATGTTAATAACTACAATACAAACATGTATTATTTGTTTTATGCCGAACTTAAGTAGCGGAATTAGTAGACAGATACATACTACATTGTTTGCTGAGACTGAACGGGAAGATAGGAAATTAACAAGTCAAGAAATCGCAGAACACACTTTAATGTGCACGCCAGTGAAAGGGGTTGCCAAAAACAGTAAGACTTTTTTTATTTACGCATAATAAATTTACTTTGATACACGTTATTACAATAACATATAAGCTCATTAACAACAAGGAACTGCACTTTCCAAGACTCTCAGAGATAATCGGATAAACGCTTCGCCGCGCTGCTACAAACAACCACAAAACGCAAAATATGGATATCCTTCAAATTAAAACCACACACCGCTAATATAAAGACTGCCAAGGACCAGAACTCAATAGGGATATCCAACTAGATTGGCTCGAAGGACACCAACTCACATGTCTACAGAGAACCACAAACCGCAAAATATGAACATCAAATAAGCTTAAACTATAAATTAGCCCTCTATAAAGGGTGTGGCTTGAAGTATAGCTATAGTAGCGAACCTGTCGTCAATCTGATCATTCAGACATCAAGGTCCGTATGTACAAACAAGTTAGGCCCAGTCTAACTTTATACCTGGTCTAACTATGGAGGTTATTTCTACGGGAACGAACGTCATGGTATTTATATACCTTATTCTATAATATTGTCGAGCCTGTTGTAAGGACAAATATATTTAGCTTAATATTTGATAGCTCCAGTTTAATTATTGAACTTTACTAGGAGTAAATGAGGAAAAGAAAATATTAAAGTTTGCCCTCCCCAAGTCTAACCTCCATAGTAAGACCAGGTTTCTGTACAGTGGTCACAACACTAAATCAGATCACCGCCAATCTAACTGAAGAAATATCAAGCAGTGGTTGATTTTAATAGAAACAAAGTTTGTAATGAAGGCTGATATGCCCAAATATAAAAAAAATGTTTAATTTCTGAAATGTTAGGAGATTTTTTTTGGAGGGGGTACAAATGGCGTCACGGCATATAGCACCGCTGTGCTGTAGAGTTTGGTATGGTATACAACATGTTAGATGCACCACTGCGAAAAATCGAGCAGCTTAACTTCCAAAGAATATGCTGGTCCTCGAGTAGAGTATAAACATTTGGCAAATGGTGTTTTGAATGCAGGATGACGTTTTAACTATGAGAAATCTGGGGTCCTTTTTAACATATTAAAGAATATGAATTTGATTTGGTGGTCTAATACCTACATTCGGACTCAAATGTTTACATGGAGCAGGAAACCATGTTACACCAGGCCTTACACCTGACTATTTTAGATCTGCTTAAACGGGACACTAGTCATGCATGAAAACATCCGACCTGGGAACTACGGTGCACAAAAGGCGGTTACGGAGAGCTGTTAATGTTTGGGAAAATCACCCGAAATAGACAAAGTAAAGTAAGCAATACAAACAAATATAACGTTAATGTAGCATTTCATTAATTACTCACGTGGCCCCCACTTATATGCGAAAATTGTCTGTTTAGGACCAAAAGTTGGAACACGAATTGATTTGATATACAATAAAGATTTCAATAATAATTAATGTGCGCAAATTTGTCATTATCATTTTGCCTTGAATATCTCATAATCAGTACGTTTACTCAACATCAAATAGCGCAAAATTACCATTGTTATTGATTGGATCGATGTCTGCCTTGAATAATATTTAATAAATTGTGATTTAATGGATTTAACCGGGACAGAATTAGGTCGACATGCTAGTGTTATCAATACACCTGTTGCGTCTGGATATCTTTTTCGCTATAAAGCATGTCACGCAATGTAACATTGTAGTTCGCTTGGAATCAATGAGCATTGGATATAGGTTTTCATTGGTGTTATTCACGTTGACCTAGCCCTACTCTCATTTGACCTGTAAGCCCAGTATCAACCGATTTTAATTATCTTTCTTGGATGTTATTCTTATTTTGTTTCAACAAAACAACAAATATACAAAACCACTTTTTTAAAGCAGTCCAACTTCGCAGTGAAAATTACATTTCTAAAGCAAAGAATAAACAAAGGTGGAGTAGTTTGGAGCATTGAGAAAAAGACGGAAAAGAACTTGTTTTACATGCAAATGACGTAAAAATTGCTGTGCTGATTCAAATTATGATACAATTAAAAAAAAGTTATACTTAAAGCTGTAAGATACAGAACAATGTGCATGTAGCAAAACGTGAAGTGTTCCATATTTGATAATAACAATAGGTAGAACACATAGTTCAGCATTTGTTTAGTTTAAAATCTATTGCACAATGTTATCGATAGCTCATAATAGCATTTCACTTTTTGTTTTAAAATAATGCTTGGAATGACAATTAGTATTGAAATAGATCCATAGATGATAATTTTATGTAACCAATAATGTTTAATAACATGCACATTTGGCAATTATTAAAGCAGTCACTAATATTCTAGTCGCATATATGTGACGTGTCATGTCAAAAGGAGACACTTTTGGGCAGGATCATAAATGGAGAAATAAAAATCTGCCGGTGGGTGATTTTTTCACAATTTGGGTCGGTTGCAAATTTGTGATGTTAATAATGCTAACAATATTGTCTGATAGTTTCAGATCGGAATATAACTGGCATCTTGTAGTTTTGAGACATTTTCAAGTTAATTCCTAATCTCTACATTGTCAATAATATTTTTAAAGGCCGATATCTCAATTTCCAATTTTATAATACCATAACTTTCGAACTCAATATCTTCGCTTAGGAATGTCTGATTTCATTGGGGAAAACGGCGTTGTGGAGCAAAATATCTCTATATTTAAGATATGTAAAAAACTCAAAATTTATAACCTGCCCAAAAGTGCCTCCTTTTGACATGACACGTCACATATATACTCGCAGAAGGAACGTGAAAAATAATTATATAAAATCGTTTACTATCGTAAAATAATACTAAGATCGCAGCGATTTGCTTGATATTAAAACACCTTAGAGGTAAAATTAAAGACCCAAATGTTCACTAAAATGCATTAAGCGCGTCATTATGTTAACCTTAGGGGACAGGTTGGGAAAATAAGCATGTTTATCATCTTAAGTCGTCATATAAAGTAAATCCGTAACTTTTCTTTCCAATCATCGATTTTTATTGATTGGTATTTAGAATTAGACATTCCTGTTTCACACTATTCGACCTGTTATATAGATCTCAGTAATTGTTCTCTTCACAAACTACATAACTTTGCACTTTAGCAAATTATACTCTAAAATGTGAATTTCTGTTCTTAAAACCTAACCACTTATATTTCCAATCTATTAGTTTAGCTCTAGTTGTTCTCCCTGATGGGTTCTTTATTCTGTTCAACACGTCGTCTCTGATACATGTTTGTCAGTTCAGTTTCAGTAAATCTGCGTAGTGTTGTGTACATAAAAATTTAGTTGACCTTTGAATGTTGTTTTTGTTTCTAGGTTTTTTTTTAAATTTGTATGCACATTTGTTCACATTTTAAAGTACCAATAGGCAAATGAAACCCATTATGTGATGCGATCAAGCAAAATCAGTCGGATCTCGGAAATATAAAATTTTCAGTTTCTTACAGGATAGTAAAAAGCATTTACAAAGCTGGATTTTGCAGAAAACCCCATTAAAATTGAACAACCAGTTCCAAATATATGAGCAAATAAAGAGTTTGCAAAACAACAAGAAACAAAAGGAAATATTTGCTTTGTTTGCCTATATCTCAAAATCAATTTTCCCGAGTTCCGACTGATTTTGCTTGATCGCATCACATATCGTGACTGTAAGTATTGACTGGACACAATTGGTAACAAGTCAAGGTAGATATACGAGTATATATCTACAATGTTTTTAAGCGAACCACGCTGTATAAAGTGCGTAAACACAATAAAAACCCTGATGTCGTATTCTTAAGGGGGTACTACACCCCTCGATAAATTTGTGTCTATTTTTGCATTTTTCTCAAAAACTAATAACACAGTGGTAAAAAAGTTATGTATATTATAGGGGCAAGGAATTCAATTACTACCCTGGAATTTCAGTGACCCAAGACAAGCGGTTTGTTATTTATGATCAGAAATAAGGTACTGCTATGATGTACCTCATTTCCGATCTTATATACTGAACCGCTTGTCTTGAGTTACTGAAATTTCAGTGTAGTAATTGGATTCCTTGCCCCAATAATATACATAACTTTTGTTACCAGTGTTTAATTATTTTTTGAGAAAAATGCAAAAGTAGTCACAAATTTACCACATGGGTGTAGTAACCTTAATCCCAAACTCTAAATGTTTATTCTTCGCGTGCCCAAGATCGATTTGAAAACTAGTTGTCACACTTTCATCCGTTTCTCGAGCGTCAGAGAATAATTATGCTATTAAAATAAACTCATAATACATAATGACGAATTTCTTATACATGCAACTCTCACAGCGGAAAGTCGTTCAAGTGTAGAAGGATAAATCTCCAACTGATCAAAATGCCAACATATGATGATGACCTGATGCTTTTCTTGTTTTAAAGCAATGAAGTGTAAATGAAGACCACAACTTTACAGTGCGCCCTCCCTTTTGGGATTGAGATAAACACGCCGGTAGGGTGTGAAAGTCGATATTTAGCGGATACATTACTGTAAATTAGTGATGAGAAATCAGTGCATGATGCGCTAGAATGTGCATATTGTTGACTATATAGCTTGGTATTTTTTGGTGAAGCTTCGAAAACATTCGAGCCAGGTATACCTACTTGGTGTGGGAAACAAGACAAAGACAAGATAAGCTTTAATAAAATAATATATCGTTTGACCTCAAAAGATATTCTGAAGCGGAGTTATGGGTTTTTTTTTACTTTCATCCTTCCGCAAAAGGTACCCTATTTCAGTGTTACCCAATTGGTGTTACCTGTGTCTATTGTTCTACATTGATGGCATTAAATATCAAACAGTCATAACTGGCGGTCACTTCAAATCATCTTCAAGTCAACGAGATCAAGGAATGTCCTCTCATTGTTAATTGTTAAAAATCCTACCACTTGAACAGGATTTAGCCAAAACAAACAAAGACTAGAACTATCAAATAATTATATACATAGATAGATGCTTGTTATCCTCTTCAACAATAGGATTAATGATTGGTTTAAACGGTGTCTGACTGGCACTTATAAAAGGAGAGACACGTCGCACCATTATCAGGTACATATGAATGCAACCTTTATACACATTTCGCGCTGTAGCTCAGAAAACAATTTGTCGACTTAACGAGCGGTTTGTGATGAACGTCACATATTAACCTTATTTCCTTAGTAACCTTAATAAAGTTTTGGATTATAAAATCGCAACATGGCAGTACCATATTTGAAGGTGTAAATGTCGTGAAACAAATAAATACGCGAATACATAATATAAATAAATCAACAAAAAACTAATAAAACAAACAGATACATTACATGGAATAACGTGTTTTAAACTGGGGCAACGTCAGACCAATTCGCTCTTGGATTCGTCGGTGCTTTTATGTATGGGCTCATGATACGTGTCATTTTATTAGTTGTAATAATGTTCTTGAACAAGAAACGTGCTGGTAATTGCATTTTAAACATCGGCAAGGGAGCAGCTTGTCCCGGCCGCGAGGGTTTATATAGGTCGATTAATGCTGGCGTATCCCTGATGTAGTTTATGGAATAAATTTTGTTGCTCCGAGGTTAAGCTACAGCGTAGCAGTTGTACGAACAATGAATCCAAGTATTTACTTATTTATTTACCGAAAATGCACAGCGTTATTCTCTTGATTTTATTATAATCATTAATTGTATCACGTTACATACGTAACTCCCCTTTAATATACTAAAAACCATATTTTCATTTTCTCTGCAGAAGTTACAGTGAACTTTTTTTTCATAATAAGTAGAAACGTTTAACGTTCGTTCATCTGTTTCACTGGTCTAATTTATACGATAAGGCTTCACATTGGTTGAAATACTGACCAACATTGGACGTATGTAGCACGACTCTTATGGGCAAATATTAAAACTGAATCGGGAACAAGTGGTTTTGTCTGCATATGTATTTACTTAGTAAAGGTCAAAACTTCAATATAATGTGATTTATTTGTTCTTATAAACGACGACTAGTATTGCTCATTAATGTCTGAGAATAGATGGTCTGACAAGCAGTGTGTGACAGTAATATTTTCTTGATACTTAAAGAAGGAATAAAAGTCGTTTTTAATATCTAAAACGTTTTGAACGCATGGGCGTAACATGAGTATATATCGAATCAAATATTTTTCATTTAGCCAATGCATGTTGTTGCCATCAAAATGACTCATGTAAGATTTTAGGACCAATGAAATAGCAGAATTTATTTTACATTCAATGAGTAAAATTAATGATGGTAAAAAATGGAAGACCAAGAAAGATGTGAAACAGAACAAGAAGAGCTGAAAGAATAAAGAGACAAAACAGCAACAAAAGGAAGATGAAGAACTTGATGGAAGATAAACCAATGGTAAACATTCTTATAGCATTTATAATTGCAAACAATAAGAATTTTCTATAATGAAGTAATATTAAAATAGTGTCCGAAATAAGACAATATGTTATGAGAAGAACATAATAAACAAGAAGTAGCATAAATACATGCTTCTTGAACAAATTCATCAGGACTGTGCACAAATTGTTTGTTGTGATTTCATACGACAAGTCCAATAAATTATATTATGTTGACGATAATGGTTGCATTTTATTAGAAAAGATATCTAGATTTGTCGACGTATATCGTTTACACAGAGAGCACCCTTACTGTCCGATATATTCGTAAGACCGAAATCGACATTGTTTGAATCATAATCGACTCTTATCCCTGAGTTACATAATAATTATTTGAAGTGTTATTTTAATATATTTCGCCTTCAGCGTTAGACCAGATGATAATACGATAACACATAATTTTATCGCCCTAAGCTATATTATATCTACACACGTGTTATCATTGTAGGTAGAAAGCTTGTTATCGTTGCACCTAAATATTTCTGCGTCTTAGCATTAAAATGTTCTATAACGTGCTCAACAATCAAACCATTGCCATTGTTGCCAAAAGCAGCGCGAACGATTCTATATATAGTCGTTCATATACAGTTGACTTTCTATTTAATTACCAACCATACAAGACAAAAAACGATGTATATGAAGAGCCAAAACTAGCACTGGTAAAATCAATAACAATTGCATTCCAACTGCAATGTATCAACGGTCACTGAACAGAAATACTACATATACCATCAGCATAAAATGTCTTACTTTTTTTAAGTTAGGCGTGCAGCCTAACTTATTTCTTTCTTGCCATTTCTTTCTTCTTTCTTTCTTTCTTTCTTTCTTTCTTCTTCTCACAATTTGCTACTACTTCCACATCCTGGATCGGATTTCGACCAAACTCAGTCACAAGCAGTATTGGGTAGCTGGCTACAAACATCATGGGTTGTTTCACGTCAGAGGTCATCCAAGGGGTCACAGGGGTCAAAAAAGGTCATTTTAATCGAAAATGCTCCGATTGAGCTGAAATTTAAATGCTATGATCCTTATGACATTCTAAACATGTTTAAAATATTTTAACATTTATTTAAGGTCATTAAGGGGCCCATAAAGGGGTCAAAGGTCAAGTTTTTCAAAATGCTCCAATTGAGCTGAAATTTAAATGCAATGATCCTTATGATATTTGAAACATTTAAAAAATATTTTGAAATTCATTTAAGGTCATTAAGGGGCCCATAAAGGGGTCAAAGGTCAAGTTTTTCAAAATGCTCCAATTGAGCTGAAATTTAAATGCAATGATCCTTATGATATTTGAAACATTTAAAAAATATTTTGAAATTCATTTAAGGTCATTAAGGGGTTATAAAGGGGTCAAAGGTCAAGTTTTTAAAAATGTTCCAATTGAGCTGAAATTTCAATGCAATGATCCTTATGACATTCTAAACATTTTTAAAACATTTTAAAATTCATTTTAGGTCATTAAGGGGTCATAAAGGGGTCAAAGGTCAAGTGTTCCAAAATGCTCCAATTGAGCTGAAATTTGAATGCAATGATCCTTATGACATTCTAAACATGTTGAAAATATTTCAAAATTCATTTAAGGTCATTAAGGGGCAATAAAGGGGTCAAAGGTCAAGTTTTCAAAATGCTTCAATTGAGCTGAAATTTGAATGCAATGATCCTTATGACATTCTTAACATGTTTTAAAAATTTTAAAATTCATTTCAGGTCATTAAGGGGGCCATACAGAGGTCAAAGGTCAAGTTTTCAAAATGCCAGCTTTCCACGATTAAGGTTTATTAAAACGACAATCTTATTAAAATTAATACTATCCAACACAGTGTTGCTGCTTGTTCAGATCATCACAGTCATCCGCCTAACTTACCTCGTGCCCTTGCAAAGGGCACAGTTGCTCTAGTTATCCATTATTTTTTATTCAGTTTGCGTTTTTATCATGTTAAGATCCATTGCAACATTTTTCACATCAAATAATGTCCATGTGTGTCAAAAGTAATTTCTTAACCCCTGAGCACTACCTGCCGATCTAACATTGCATCTGATTGGTCAAATACATGATATATTTATTTTAATCACCAATCAGATTGTAACTTTGCAAATAATTCACCCCAATTTTGTACGTGGTCAAATTATTCCAACATAGTTGCTGAGTGGTCTAATTGATAATAAAAACTTCCTTTTGACCAATAGGCAGGTAGTTCTCATGGGGTTAAAAGACATCTCTAACATGATTTGTGTACACTGGCATTAAAACAGTAAGGGTTGCGCGATCACACGGATATCTCTAAGATGAAGTGCTGTACACTGACAGTAAAAGGTGATTGTTACGTTTACACGCGGTCATAGATTTAGTAGTAATAACAGCGTAAGACGTCATTCTGATAGAGAACAAAACCCATGATCAATGCGACCAACATTCTCCTCCCATATTGCGTTGTCATGGTATTCATACTACAATACATGATAGATGTTAACTGATGGCATGATTTTGAAGAACAACAATTTCCTTTATAGTCGTTTATCTACCAACCTACTTGAACTTTGAACAAGGCGACTGTCATGCTATGGAATAACGTAAAATATTCAAAAGAGCACATTCTACTACATGTTATACAGTTGGAAGGGCTTTTTACTAGGACTAGGTTTGCATTGGTAAAATAAATTACAACTGCATTCCAACTGCAATGTATCAACGGTCACTGAACAGAAATATACCATCAGCATAACATGTCTTACTATTTATTCATTATTTTGTATTCAGTTTGCGTTTTTATCATTTTAAGATGCATTGTAATATTTTTCACATCAAATAATGTCATGTATGTCAAAGTAATTTCTTAACCCCTGAGCACTACCTGCCGATCTAACATTGCCTCTGATTGATTGATTGGTCAATTACATGATATATTCATTTTAATCACCAATCAGATTGGAACTTTGCAAATAATTCACCCCAATTTTGTGCGTGGTCAAATGATTCCAACAATGTTGCTGATCGGACCAATTGATAATAAAAACTTCTTTTTGACCAATAGGCAGGTAGTTCTCATGGGGTTAAAAGACATCTCTAACATGATTTGTGTACACTGGCATTAAAACAGTAAGGGTTGCGTGATCACACGGATATCTCTAAGATGAAGTGCTGTACACTGACAGTAAAAGGTGATTGTTACGTTTACACGCGGTCATAGATTTAGTAGTAATAACAGCGTAAGACGTCATTCTGATAGAGAACAAAAACCCATGATCAATGCGACCAACATTCTCCTCCCATATTGCGTTGTCATGGTATACATACTACAATACATGATAGATGTTAACTGATGGCATGATTTTGAAGAACAACAATTTCCTTTATAGTCGTTTATCTATCAACCTACTTGAACTTTGAACAAGGCGACTGTCATGCTATGGAATAACGTAAAATATTCAAAAGAGCACATTCTACTACATGTTACAGTTAGAAGGACTTTATACTAGGACTAGGTTTGCAAGGCCTTTGTATTGAATACTAGCTTTGTAGGTAAAACAGAAGATTTGCGAAAAATATTACGCAATCACAAAAAAATGAAATATTTGTTATGTTTTGTAAGAAAAATATTTTGGACAAATTTCAGTCAATCAATCAACATTCGTAGAACGCCAATATCTTGAAAAAAAAACTTTAAATACAAACAAATTATATAAACAATGAAAGATCTAATGTACTTTCAAAATATTATGAAAAGCAATGGTGAATTCTAATTCTTACAAACGTATTTGTAATTATTCATATGCGCCGTCGTATAAAGTGAGTTTTTAAGAGTGTTCCCAAAGTACACTGTGAATGATTTTCAGAAGTATTCATTGGTAGAAATGGGAAAAAATCCCCAAAAACGAAGCATTTGATATTGATATTGTCAAAAGACGTTAACAGACGTTAATTGGTGGGGGTAGTTGATAATTTACATCCAAGTGGTCAGACCAAAAGCGACCAACTATGAATAAATTTTGACATTGTAGTCAACGTTTATGTGTGTACTTGCGTTTACTTCAACACCCAATAGAATTGTGACAGCACAACTTCTACTTTTCTTCCATGTTTCTTTTGAAAACAAGATCTAACGAGATTTCTGCAGATCAATCCATCACTTTCTAATGCTGTACTACTACTGATTTTAAATAACGTTAACGCTCTCGCTGGGATCACTGACAGTCGCTTTATTCAATGAGATCACTGACAGTGTCTTTATAATGTCTTCAACGTTAAGTAACAAAATAATATACTAACACGTGCCACTAAGTAATTAGGCTCCGTATTTTTCCCACGGTGTTTAATAATTACCATGTTATAAAATCGAAGTCATTTAATTATTACTAACACATATAACATATTGAACATGTCTTGATCAGTGTATGGAACAAGGAAGTGCGCATTTAGCAAAAGACCTCTGGAACAGTCTGTTTACAATACAAAGTGTATACAGTTGAACCAGGCTCTAATGACATTTACAAGTAACCTATTGACTGGTGCAAGACCTTAAAAGGGTGTCTTACTTGTTCAAATAAGTGCTAAAGCAAAATATCAAAGCGCGCAAACAACTATCGGGCCGCGACGACAGAGAAGCAAGCTGTAAAATTCAATATGAAGATCAAGATACGTTGGGATTCGGATGAGACAAGTATTAGGGTCAGATGGGGATAAGTAGAGATCAATCTAACATACCTGTAAATTAACTAACTTGGAAATTTAACATGTTAAATTCTGAAACTAAAAGAAAAACGTATATTAAGTATGACATTAAGTATGATAACTGTTTCCTTAATAAATCATCATAGTTTGATTAGATAGTAATGAGTTCAAGGACATCTCCAAGGGTATTTGAACCCTTGCCTACTCTCTAAATTCCAACGATATAAAAATAAGTCTAAGAGACTTATTAAAATGACAAAACTTTTGAAAGCCTTAAAATTCAAATATTTATTAGAGTATAATTCAAATCCATTAGATTTGCCTTTTTAAAGGAATTTAGAGAGTACCTTAGACTGATTTTGGCACACGAACTAGGATAAGAGAGAGGCTGTTGTTGTTGTTGCAACCTCCTATAGTTTTCTATTTAATTGAACGTTATACAATTATATTTGGTACCATGTAATAGATATCATGGTATCCACTACCAACTGATGTCAAAAGAAGTACAGATATACCTCACGTGATATGTTATGGCATCATAAAGTGAGCGTCTGCTCCAACAATATGATAATTCTTCATATGAAATATGTACAAAAGTGTCGTCATACATGTCATAATTGATTTTCAGCTAAAAATCCGTTTTAATAAATATGTTTAAAAAAAAATTATATCCCACAAGAGTTAAATAAAAATCATAGAATTTACGTAGAAAGAAACTTATGGTGGACCAATGTTTAACTGTGATGGTGCGCCTGTTTCACATCTAGGTAAGGTAATGCGTTAACAGTCCGGTCCGACTGCCTGATCAGGAAGTACTGCCGAATCAGGCAGTATGTTGCCGAGTTAGACAGTATGGTATCCCACAATGCAATGCTCTATTTCAAATAGAGCATCTTTTGATATACCGTTATTTCTTGGTTTAGAGTAAAGAAGTAGGTAAAATATATAAAATTATCAATGAATGTACAATTAGTAGTAATTTTTCATCAATTTTAGTTAAAATAAAATTAATTTTCATATTTTGATCCAATTTTTAAAAAACCGTTAGAAATTGTTTTTTTATTTAAATTATTTTTCTCCCGGTGGAATTTTTTTTCGCCCGGTGAAAAATTGTCAAAATTGTAGCTCATGTGTGTCAAAGTAAAATTTCCCCCGATCTTTTATAAAATCACCATGAACAATTTAGTCCTTAGTCTGTCGAATTCGGAAGGGTTATTAAAGCCTGTGTTGCCTAACTCGGCAACATACTGCCTGATTCGGCAGTACTTCCTGATCAGGCAGTCGGACCGGACTGGTTAAAAATGTTAAAACTAACATAAGCGCAAAGGAAGAAACTGTTTGTAGAACGAGGATGAGTGCGCTTTGATGATTGTGCGCTTAAAAGATATTTGTACAATGCGTTGTCGAAAACGGTAATGTAACGTTGCTCAATATAAAAGTTAATCATGATGCAGTCATGTCTACAGTAGAATTCATCTCGACCTTTGCAGGATTTAACCCCATTAAAAGCTATTAAACCAAGATAACACTCATTGAAACAGCTCAACTGATTAAATCGGATCTTCTCTGGTTGTGCACAAGTGACTGTTTTCATGTGCGATATTGCAATAAAGCTGGTATTCATAGCTTCAGTTGGGTAACCGATTATAAAGGAAACGAAAGGAAACAATGTTATGTGTGGCTTTGTTCACGAAATCAGACAATGTCGTGCTTTTTGTAAACCAGCATTCTTGAAAATGAGCAACATAATGATTTTTGACTTAACACGGTTTAGAAATAATTTCTTCATATTTTTGGTGTTATCTGTCGTTTACATATCCTTCCTAAAACACCAAAGTACGAGTATTTCCAAACATCTAAATTTGCTAAAAATTTAGGACATGTTACAAAACTATATTGTCTAGAATTTTAGAAGAGTACTTTTAATATTGGCCGGTTATTTTTCACACAGCGACGTTAACTAGGCAATGTACTATTACCTATAACATTAACTAAAACACCAAAGTACGAATATTTCCAAACATCTAAATTAGCTAAAAATTTAGGACATGTTAAAAAACTATATTTTCTAGAACTTTAGAAGAGTACTTTTAATATTGGCCGATTATTTTTCACACAGCGACGTTAACTAGTCATATCCCCATACTGTTAACGTAGGGCTATTTGTAAAGGTCACGCGTCAATGGGAAAGAGCACTGTGTATTGTGTATAGGAAAACGGACAGTAACTGCAGTATGTGATACTAAATTTTAGTTTAGGAACACAATCACGCACAATTGATGCCATCCATGCAAAACACAAACATTACAATTTACACCCACACCATTATCCATACAGTCACCCTTCCCCCTCATACCTACAAACATATCCCTAATACACAAACGCACCCACCCCTACACACCCCGCGCACACACCCCACACACCCCATACACCTTCTAATTTACCCAGATTAGGTAGCAATAAATTTAAATTTGAGTTGTTCAACTTGTGTTCTACCAGTTGGTATCTACAGCTGTGGTAATGAAAGGGATGAACACCGAACCGAGACAATGGGAAGATGAGATTGGTAGTGAAAGAGCAGTAAAAGGGGACCAATTTGTCGAGATAGGGCATTTAGTTAGGATGGAGTAATGAGCAATGCTGGCACTATAAAATGTGACAAGAGTAAACCACCTCTGCGCAAGTGAGAGTAAATTATATCTGAAATTCATTGCTATAGAGGGAATACGTATGTATATTCCTGAGTATTTGCTATTTGACATAAAACTGTTACGAGTGTGACATTTGTATTTCCACAAGCCTCCAGATAATATGTCACTGGAGGCGAAGAGAAAACATTTTGCCAAGTTTCAGTTCCCAAACAGTCTAATAACACACTCGATGACAATCTGCACATTTCGACATGATGACGACAATATATCTAAAATATTGTCTCCAATCGAGACATATAAGCTCAAGAGCTCTCATATGAAACATTACTCTATTTAACTCACCTTACAGGCTTGTTTATCCTAAATCACACCAAATTACAAATCAGGGCAAGTAATTCCTGTATATGAGACACTATAATAATCCATAGATACAGAGCCAGTGAGACGCATACCCTTGCCACGTCCGTCGTGAGCGGTGTTCACATTCAGTCTACATGCTCATAAAATAAAACAGACGCTTTACTACACAGTATATGGTATGGTATGTCTGAGTGGTCGCTGCTATTGTAAAATCATCGAGCGCGCATATCACCATTAACTCCACCTCTTCTTGATTGGTTCTGCCTGCAATGCAACCTTCACAATGCAATTTCACGCTGTAAAATGATGATCGATCAAAATCATTTCCCAATTCTGTTCACTGAAAATGTTGTATCATACATTCACTCAGTCATCGAATTAACGCTTTTAATATTACCACTGGAAACGTGTACTCACGTTCATTTCTACGTTATTTGCTTTCATCGACTTGAGAGTATATGCAAGAATGCATAAAATGAGGAAAACAAGTTTCCGTTTGATTTCCGACATTGTGACGACGTTGCCGGTTCTTTATGACACTCCAAAATCCAAATGATAAAGTATATGGATGTAGCGTTTGTTGCCATGTATTATGAATGGACAACTTCAAACTATAAAACCAACTTGTTAAATTTTAATTTGAACGACCTTTGTTGATAATTATGTGTGTGATCAGCAAAGCATGTAATGGCATTATTTTTATTTTTAGCATAAAATGTCAATTGGTGACCTACATATTTGTATAGTGTTTACACCAAATGGCATACTAATTGATTATTGACTAAATAATTACCATTTTCGTTTGTATTAAATATTGCAATAACGCATCCTGACCTGTATCACGTTCGTGTGTTGGTTTATTCATTAACATAATTATATCACACATACTCTTGCAGTCTATGTAAATTAGTACATTAATGATGAAATGTGCTTTTTTTCATTGATGAATATTTTCATCCGTCTATATCATTGGCAATTAGAAGAATTTGAAATAATAATTCCTAAATAATGATAATAATAATAACAAAATTATGATGAATATAATGATAATAATAATAATAATAATAATAATATTATTAATAATAATAATAATAATAATAATAATAATAATAATAATAATAATAATAATAATAATAATAATAATAATAATAATAATAATAATAATAATAACAAAACATCAACTCAATATTGAAGAACTTTTATGTAAACACAATTTATTATATTTTTAACACAAATGCCCATACCAATTTTAACTTTTGTACTTGCTTTTCATGTCGAATTCGCTGTTTTTTAAACAACTTGTTACACGCTTTCCTGTTCAAGGATACACCTGGGAAATAGCAACAATGTAGTCGTTTCAAAAGACCATATCATGTTTCTTGGTGTCTAATTAGCAACACAATGAAGAACAAGCCAACTATAGTCACTTATTAGTTTTGCCTGGTGAAAGACAGTGCTGCTGCTATCTGACACCCCTGTTGTCGGATGTTTGCCCACTTGTTACTGTAGTCAATGTCCACATCTCTGGTACAAGGTATGCAACAGCAATATCATTCTTACACATGCGACATTACTGGACTGTTAAGATCAGTGGTAAACGTGTGACTATTTGTGCATTTTTCTCAAAAAATAATAACACACTGGTAACAAAAGTCATGTATATTATTGGGGTAAGGAATCCAATTACTACACTGAAATTTCAGTAACTCAAGAGAAATTCAATTTTCACGATATCTTAGCTAAACGAATTAATCTGCAAGAACTATTTTGTAAATAAACATTATGTAGCCAGAGGTTTCCAGTGATATAAAAATCTCAACTCTTTTTGAGAAAAGTGTGTGTGTGTGTGGGGGGGGGGGAGGTGAAGCTGTGGATCACGAAATGCACTTTTAAGGACAATGAGGTTTAGTATAACAAAAAATAACATTAAAATTAATCTTTATGTCTTTCTATTCTCAAATGTAAGCATTGATCTGGATTATGAAGATAAGAATTGAAGTGTCTCATGTAAAATGTATCCACCAAAAAACGTTGACAACGTAAAGAAAGCAGCAAGTTTAAAAAGCCCCACCTCGGCTCACTTTTTGAAACTTGGTCCCATTTGTAAAAGATACTGATTTAATCTTTGTCATAATTATCAACTTAAAACATTTCCAGAAGTGTTATGTATCTTTAATGTGCCGATGCGATATTAAGTTGTTAGCATTCTAGACTATGCCATAGTCGAATTTTATTAAAAATATGTTATTATTAGTCATGATGAACCCATTTCGTTGAACTCAAAATTATACTGATGCTTATTAAAATTAAAGTATTCAATAGTAAAATGGTCATAAAGAGTTAAAAATATCAGACGATTAGTGACAATAAAAGTAATTGAATGCAACATTATCTTGCATAATTATAACGGCTCACTTTAATACTGAACAATTCTGATTTTGGAATCTACCAGTTTATTGATAGCGAACCCCGAAACACACTGTCAAGCACACTTGTTTATCCATTAACCACAAGTACTAAGCATGGACGCGCTAGATGTTTGATGAGAGATTAACTTTCGCGTCAACACAAAAGCGCCGCAAATACCACAGACAGTTGTTTACGGTGTAGTTAATGGTAATGGCGCGGGCCCAGACGATTTAAACCATAGCGAGGTAGATCCATTTAAAGATGCATTACATCATGGACAATTTTAGTTAGGCCAGAAATTGGCCTAACTCTCCATAGAGTCCCGTGTTAAAAATCTTAACCGCAAGGCAATGTCAGTAGTCCACTTGGGAAGCTAACAAACAGAGGGAGTAGGGTGACTGATCAGATGTGAAAATCTATCAATTATGCACACATTAATTAAATCAGAGTTTTAAGCTTAAATACAATATCCAGAGTATGCACAATGGGCAAGTGGACTACGGGGTAGTCTATTAGCATTCTGGAACGATCAGAAAGGTTATTATGTTGTTCTTGGCCAATATCTATTATGTTTTGTTTTATAATAATTATTAAGTTCATGACCAATGATTGAATTAAACGAATAACAAGTAGGCATGTTAATGGCAATGATGCTATTGTTTAGACGTTAAAAACACCGATTTGCTGTTGATATTCAAAATGGGACCAAGTTTCAAAAAGTGAGCCGAGGTGGGGGCTTTTTAAACTTGCTGCTTTCTTTACGTTGTCAACGTTTTTTTGGTGGATTTTCTTTCTTTTTATGAATGTAGCCAAGCAGCTCTAAGCTTGGAATGTCATCGGGTTACGAAGTACTCCATAAAACGAATAAAACGAAAAATAAATGTTTGGAATTATGTTATCCTTGATTTATGACAGTAAATAATTTAATAAAACTTTATCAGCCGTTTATTTTGAAAACTTGCTGGTCACTGCTATTGCGTGACTGTAATGTTAATAGGGATACATATACATTTTAATATACTTTAATTATTCAAGGCAACTAAGAAAATGTAAATATGAACAACATATACCCAATGTTGACATTGCCAGCGAGACACAGAGTCAGTCCGATTTACTTCAAATTGAAACTATGTAGCAAGGCTTATACTACGGAAGCGTCTAAGTGCCACGACTGATTGTGGTTTTTGTAGCCCTGTGGGGCAATCTAGTTGGATATCCAAATTTCGCGGTTGATAGTTCTTTGTAGTTCGCGGTTGATAGTTCTAGTTGGATTTCCCTATTAAGCGGCGGTCTTTCGCGGTTTGTAGTTTTAATTTCCCTCATTCTTCATGCCCTACCCTCTATCGGGGGTTAATTTATAATTTAAGCTTGTTGGATAACTATACTTCGCGGTGTGTGGTTCTTTGTAGCCCTGCGGGGCAATCTAGTTGGATATCCAAATTTCGCAGTTGATAGTTATTTAGATTTATAGATCTAGTTGGATTTCCCTATTAAGCGGCGGTTGTTGGCGGTCTTTCGCGGTTTGTGGTTTTGATTTCCCTCATTCTTTATGCCCTACCCTCTATCGGGGGTTAATTTATAGTTTAAGCTTGTTGGATAACTATACTTCACAGTGTGTGGTTTTTGAAGCCCTGTGGGGCAATATACCTGGATGTCTCTATTGAGCGGCGGTTGTTGGTTGTCTTTCGCAGTTTGTGGTTTTAATTTGTTGGATATCCAAATTTCGCGATTTGTGGTTCTTTGTAGCCCTGCGGGCCAATCAAGTTGGATATCCCTAGTGAGCGGCGGTTTTTGGCGTTCTTTCGCGGTTTGTGGTTTTAATTTCTCTACTTGTTCAGGCCCTGGCCTATATCGGTGGCTAATTTGTCTTTTAAACTGAGTGAATATCGCGGTTTCTTTGTAGCCCTGCGGGGCAATATAGTTTGACATCCCTATTGAGCGGCGGTTGTTGGCGGTCTTCGCGATTTGTGGGTTTTAATTTGCCTCGTTCTTCAAGCCCTGCAGTCTCTAGGGGGGGGGTAATTTATAGCTTAAGCTTGTTCGATAACCATACTTCTTTGTAGCCCCGCGGGGCAATTTAGGTGGATATCCAAAATTCGCGGTTTGTGGTTCTTTGTAACCATGTGGGGCAATCTAGTTTGACATCCCTATTGAGCGGCGGTTGTTGGCGGTCTTTCGCGGTTTGTGATTTTAATTTCCCTCATTCTTCAAGCCCTGCTCTCTATCGAGGGTTAATTAAATAGCTTAAGCTTGTTGGCTATCAAAATTTCGCGGCTTGTGGTTCTTTGCAGCCCTGTGGAAAATCGTGTTGCACATTCCTATAGGCTGTGCCAAGTTGTTCTGTGTGTCTGTGGTGGGGACAGTCCCTCCTTTCAATAGGCATTTGTGTATTTTTGCCGCTTTGCTAATTTGTCTTTACGTACGACTTTAATGGCCTTCCATAGTTGGTTGTCTCTTTTTGGATACGTTTTTGTCCCTGTTGGCCTTCCATATTAGTGCAACAAACCAACCGGAACGGTATAACAATTGAAATGACAGTCATGTAGGAATACAGTTCTACGATAGCTGAAGATGACAGGGGGACAGGTCTCTAGATCGATTCAACAACCATTCATACATATTACATGTTTTATTGTCCTATTATCATGATTATCATGCGAATCGCCCCGTGGTAGGACAGAACTTTATTTAAATGAGATTGGTAACCTGATCTAGTTTCTTGTGTTATTCAGATTGTTGTGTTGTTCAGATTTAAATAAATAAAGAAAGTAATAAAGAGATTTTTTTTATTATTTTTTCTGTGATAGCGGCTGCACTATAGGTTTTTTTTTTTTAAATAGGCCCTTAATATAATAAATAATAAACCTGAGAATCAAACATCTTGCTTTGATAAAAAAAAAATAACATCACAATAGCACTGGATGATTAAAATTGTGTTATCCTTGATTAATGACAATAAAAGTATTGTTTAATACAATATTGAAAAAAACAACAGTTGGTCATCGGGTTTCGAACTCGGATCCCCGGATCCGGAGTCGAACGCCGAAACCATTGAGCTACGGGACTCTGATATAAAGTGCTGTGTCGAAGTACATTATTTATTATATGAATGGGTGCATCGTCCGGAAAGAACAAAAGAATTGTGAAAAACTTGATTTTTTGGCGAATATGGCTCCGATTTTTTATGTAGGGTATCTCAGAAAATGCTAGGGTATAATTGGAAGTAAATCTGAAAAAGTAGTGTGTAGGTGATTGCCCGCTAGTGCTGTAGCCTTGTCCAAAAATTCTGGATCAGCATTATTTTCCACTAATTTTCGCTATGAAATACTGGGTGAAATGAAGCAAAAGTGTTTGTTTATTATTAAACAATGGTTGACTGTAGGATTGGTGTCCCTTTTGAATTAATGAGTTGTCAAGATATTACATGTGGGACTCTAAATAACATTAAACATGGTTTTAGATACACTTTGTACCCAGCGAAAAATATCATAGAACAATAGAAGTCAAGTGTTTTAATGTTAGGTGTAAATATAGTCTCGCGGGAGCATCTTATTAGTCTTCTTTAACAGTCTTTTTTTTTTAAACTTGCTGGTCACGGCTACCGCGTTACTCTAATTTCTGTGATTCAGTATGAAACGACAATTTCATTTCAACATATCGGCAAATGTAATTAAAGTTGATGCACGGGAAGAATCATTTACTTTGTTTTCAGTATGAAAGGACAATATATTACAAAATATCAGTAGATTTTATAAGATAATATAGTTTCAAGGTCAAATACAATTAACGTATTACAAGAATTAGAATTAATTATTATTTTGTCAGTTTAATTTTCAGGTTTTTACAGCTTTTATTGTCCCGAAGCCAAGCCCAATCATCGTTACTACCAGGACACTGACGGTTGGAGTTTGAAGTCACATCCCTTTCACAATAGCCATAATACAACCGTTCCGTATCTATATGGGTGTTTCAAAAATTTGATAAGAGGAATGAATTGGTTATAAAACTACAGAAAATGCGAAGCCACTAAGGAGAACAAGTTTTTTAATACAGATACGTAAGCAATATGCAAGCATATCTTGAGTTTACTTGTGATATCGGTATAGTCGATAGATATCGAATTCTGTCAAGGGGAACATTAGTCGAAATACTTGACAGGTCTCTACAAGTCTTAATCGTTAAATGCTGTAAAGTTCGCATTTTATGCATTAAAACCTGGATCTCCAACAACTTAAAATGTGTTTTATTGGTCATTCAGTACAAAAATAGATTACCTTTAATTTAGTACATGTTTGTTGTCAGTACCTAAGACGTTCAAATCAAATGATGTGATCAACGTTAGCCATTTGTGTTGTAAAACTGAAATACTCCTAAAGCAATTTTTTTAGGTTTGTGGTTCAATTATGTGCATACATGTAAACATTTCCTTGCTCACGACTGGATCAAAACACAGGCAATATATTAACTACTGAGCAATATGTTTGTAGCACGGACTACGGAGAGGGGGTGTTGCAACACCTAATTTTCCATTATAAACCTCATATACCGTTATATTTTGTACCAGAGTATAGCTATGAGTCTTCTGTATCCAGTAATACCAAAGTAAGTACAAACATTCCCCACATAAAGTCACTATGACGTCATAATATGAGAGTGCCCGTGCAAATTTTGGCAATTCTGGCTATGTACAATAGTATAGGCAAACTAGATTTTCGGCTAAAAATTCTACAAAAATCAAATTTTCACCAAATTGTATCCTTAATATAAAAGGAAATGAATGGAGATGTGAACCTAACTAAAAAGAAAAAAGTCAGTAGCTCTTGGAATAACTTCACACGAGCTAAATGAAAATCATTGAATTTACTGTAGAAACCAATGGTGGGCCTCACCCCCCTGGTAACAGTGGTGTTTAAACCTTCCCAGCATTAAAGAATGCCGGTACCCATTTATACACCTGGGTGGATAGGCGTATTGAGGTGAAGTACCTTTCCCAAGGGCATTTCACACATGAAAACGGGGGAGCTCGAGCTCACGAAACAGAGATGATAACAAGGGTGACTTATGGTGCTTAACTCTATCCGTATCCATGATCTATTCATTCCTTATGTCACATAAGAGATCTACTAATAATAAACAAGTTTTTTATTATTAATATTATTATTATTATTATTTTGCAGGTCCGCAAATTTGCAGGTCCGCACTTTGCGAATTCTGTGGTCATGTAACTAATGCTGAAAAAGGAAGCAGGAAAAAACATAAAAAAAGAAGATGCAGAACAAGCAGTGATAGTTGTATACTGTAGTAATTGCATCAAAAGTAGAAGCATAGAGTGGTAATAGTTAAACAACTTTATTAGAATGAATTATGCTTCTCAACCCCGCATAAGTATGTGAATTCCATCTTAGAATAGGTGATTCAATAACGATAAACCACGGAAATCCAATGTCCCGGTATCCTTGTCGTTGAAAAGATGGAAGATGACGTATTATGCCTTTAAAGTCGACTGTTGCCTCTGAGCTATATACTGTATTTGAAGTGTTATTTTAATCTAGTTCGGTTTCAATTTTTATAAGCAAACAGTCATAACAAAAACAGGTGCCGCAAGGGATTCAAGGAATAAATCAGATAAACTCGACGTTAAATAATGTTTTTTTAACTTACAAATTAAGCCGTTATGCTATTTTAATATCACGACATTCCGAATATTGCTTACTAAATTTCTTCACATATGCTATATTTTACGCTAGCAGAGGTCACCTTTGTGATTATAGAAAGCTTGCTTTTCCTTACACCTAATTAAATTTACTATTTCCAAATATGTATTAAAATATTATGTAACGTGTTCGGCAAACAAGCCATTCCCAATGGGTTATACCACTAACAATCCACAATTCCCCTATGGAAGATGTGACCATATTCTCCCATACTTGTATTTAATCACCTACCAGTTAAAAGTCTTAAAAACCTATTGTTTTGTTATATTTTGTTGGAAGTGAAATACCAAAAACGGCACACAAGCATGATAAATAACCCTATTCGCCCTGAATGCTACAGAGCGCTAGAGCACAATAAAATATATTACAGTACGATGTAACTGCGAGTCTAAGCATTCCGGGTGATGTAACTGCGCAATAATTCGAGCACATAATATAGGCAAGACATGCTGGCACATGTGGTTTGCTATAACGGGGAAGGTGCTCCAAACCCAGTGGTTCGGTGGTTCAAAACCGGGAAGAAACGACCAAACAACCTGTTCATATTTGTTTCTTCAAAAAAGCTATTAAGCCTGTTTTGATCAATGTTGGACGTTTCTCTACCTCTTAAAATGTACAGTATATGTATTTCTTGTTCAAATACTAAAGTACTAAAGTAAGATATTAAAGAACGCAAACTAGTTTGGAATGACGACTCGAAGGAAACTGAAAAAAAAAACCCGGAAGGTCAAAGACGATGACGACACGTTAGGTCTCAGACTATAGCAACCAATAGGGTAGCAAGTTATCCTACAAATCAACAAAACGTACTGGATAACTTGCTACATGTGGGATATTCTCATTGGCAAAATGGTACATAGAATTTGATGAGGTTGTTACAGGAAATGATGTCGATTAACTATCTCGCAATTCCTCATCCCTAAACCAGTTAGCTAATTCCCTCACAAAACTCGTGACATACAGAAAACTCTCTCTATATACGATATACATACCCAGTACCCATCCCTACACTAAAGAACTTGGGTTCAAATTGCATGAAGACGATACGAGCGTATGTGTAAGATTGTATATATAAACAAGTTAAAAAATTGACAATTTCGGACACAATCATGCGCGGGTTTTAAATAACATACGCATTGTAAATGTAAATATAACCACTTGTACACACCCCTCCCAAATAAAAAAAAACCTACCAACGACCCCGCACACCTCACACTCGCCCTATTCGCTGGAATTCTACTAGACTTGCAGTCAATTAAATTGCTCAACCTATGTTTGACCGTATGTAACTAGAGCTGTGATTGTAGTGTGATAATAAATGAGTTGAAGACAGAAAGGAGTTCAATGGAAGATAAAAGGTGGGTAGGTAATAGAACGGAGAAAAGAAAACAGTTTGGCGAGATGGGAAATGTGTAGGGTGTATTGAATAGGATTGAAGCTAGTTAGAGGTACACTGGAGTAAAGTAGTCTTTTGCAACATCATGAAATAAATAATATCCACAAAATACATTGGTCATGTTGGTAGAGAACGGAAAACATATTCTACTCTGTATTTGCTATTTCATATAACCTTAAGGAGTACAAGAACCTAGTAATATGTCACCGTGGAGAAAGAGAAAACGTTTTGCCAAGTTACAGTTCCCAAGCAGTCTAATAACACACTTGAAGACAATCTGCACATTTCGACATGATGACGACATTTTTTTCTAAAATATTGTCTCCAATCAAGAACTCTCATATGAAACATTGCTCTTTTTAACCCACCAGACAGGTTTGTATTATCCTAATTCACACCAAATTGCGAATCAGGGACAAGTAATTCCTCAAAAAAAGTTTGGACACTTTCAAAAACGGATGTATAACAGAAATTTTTGAAATCTATCTCCATATTGTTTCAAATCAGTGAAAACATTTTTCTTTCCTGTCAACAATGACACCTAATTTGTGACGATAACGCATTCCACGCCTGAGTAACTTCCTTTGAAAGACAGAGAGGTCTCACAGAAAATGTGCCATACTGACCATTGTCTGCGCTCATTGCTTGAAATTAATGAATGAAAAAAATTGTTTGAATATCATTTTGAATGAAAAGTGCTAGGATGGGATTAACAATTCTACAGGTGGATCGGAATGGATCAACGCAAGTCAATCTCTCTTGCTGGTCACTTCTTCATAGTGGTTATTTGCAAGAAAGTTCTAATCAACCATGGTTCGATTATCAGATCTGGATAAGGCTCGAACTATTGGTCCGCTTGATCCTGGCATACCTCAGAATTAAGTTGCGTCAACTTTTGGAGTAGTATATAGTATGATCTCCAAGCTAAAAGCATAAATTTTAAATTTTCGTCAGACCGGATATGTCAAAGACAGACCCAGATGTGCCCTCCCATGAAGAACAACGGCTGCAGAAGACCGGTACATCAGGCTGCCAGCACTTCGAAACCGTAGACCAATGAAACAGTGTGACATTCCACCCTCATTTTTACTGATGCAAATGGCGCAGATAAAGGCAGATTTGGCACATTTTGTTTGAGACCTCCTTGTCTTTCAAAGACAGTTACTCAACCATGCAATAAGTTATGGTCACAAATCTGGTGTCATTTTTGACACGAAAGAACAATGTTTGTATTGATATGAAACAATATGTCAATAAATTTTAAATATTTTTGTTATACAGCCGTTTTGGAAAGTTTCCAAACTTTTTTTGAAGAGTTTATATATAAAGTCAGTGAGACGCATCCCCTTGCCATGTCCGTCGTGAGCGGTGTTCACATTCAGTCTACATACCCATAAAATAAAACAGACGTTTTACAATTCAGTGGCGTAGTTTGTCTAAAGGGGGTATCTTGTATTGTAAATTCAACAACTCTACCTGTACAAGAGCCAGCCGTTAACTTTTACAGTACCATATATGTACACGCAAGTTAGCGGAAGCGCGCCTAAGTGTTACGCGTGTCGCGTGAAATTCGTTATTTTGGAATTTACACGTTGAATTCGTTTATTTGGAGGAAGTGGTTAAAAATGTCCGTTTAATGCGGTTTCAATGTTGATATTAACAGATAAATTATCGCTATTCTTTTAATGTTGAATGGACATGACTAACTGTCATTCCTGATGCAATAATTATGTGTGCAATAAGTCCGTTTTGATTTCCGACATTCTCACGACGTTGGCGGTTGTTTGCGACACTCTAAACTACAAATGTTTAAAAAATAATTAGTCTTTGTATTTTAAACGAATAGGTGATGGATTTAGTTTAAAATAGTAGAACAAAAATAATTAGCACGACCTCTATTCGTTATTATTGTATAATATATTAGGGGAGCACGTGTGGCCGAGTGGATAAGGCGCCCGACTCATAATCCATAGCTTGCGAGTTCGAGCCCCGCTCGTGCCAACGTGTTGTGTCCTTGGGCAAGGCACTTTATCATCATTGCCTACTGGGGGATTGGGTGGGGTTAGATTGGATGTTTGTATAATTATTAGTTTCAATGTTGCAATATTGGCGCTGATTAAGCTGCTGCCTGCAAAATTGCATTGTGTCTGTTTAGGTGTGTTTAATGTACAATTCTAGCAATTTGACCTGCGGGTCACCATTAGAGTTTGAAATAAAAACCTTCCTTTATAAAGCAGTAAGGCATATATGGAGTTATATTTAAAATCAATCTTCAAATTTTATTTTTAGCTCATATATCAATTAACGATCTGCATTGTGTGTATAGTGTGTACACAAATGGTATACCGTATACTAATTGCCTATTGATTAATACAAATGTCCTTATCGTTTGTATCAAATACACGTATTACAAAACTACATTCTGATCATTTCTATTTCCATGTTGGTTTATTCATTAACCTTATGATCATTATCGAGTGACGTATGTCAGATGCACTTTTACAATGTATTAATATCAAAAATCAGTTAATTATTAATATTAAATTATATATATAATTATATACATATTTTAAAGACCCCAAATATGTACTATAATTTATTACAATAATGATAACATATTCTGTATTTCATTCATGAATATTTGTATCCATCTAAATATTTTTTTATTTTATATTAGTAAGTCGGGGAATATTAATGTGAGTCAAGCTGTTAGGCAAGATAAATTCTGTCGATTCATTTCTGGACACTGATATATTTACAAAAACATATCTAACAATATAATCCAAACCTTTTAAAAAACAAATTCATATAATTCAACAACTCTACCTGTACAAGGGCCAGCCGTTAACTTTTTACAGTACCAGATATGTACACGCAAGTTAGCGCAAGCGCGCATACGTGTTACTCGTGACGCGTAAAATTCGTCATTTTGGAATTTACACGTTGAATTCATTAATTTGGAGGAAGTGGTTAAACATTTCCGTTTAATGCGGTTTTACTGTTGATATTAACAGATAAATTATAGTTAACTCAATCACTTGCCCACTTGAGCATCTCAAGATGAATGGAACCAGTCCACTTCAGTTATCAAGTACTGAAACTACTCAGGTTCAGCCCAATGCTGGCCTACTGCAGTATAGTAGACATGAACTCATAGCACTACGTAAAGGTGTTGGTAACTGGATAGCTCCTACCACCTATGCTAATCTCAAGAACTTTGGCATTTTTCGACCCAGAGGTATTCGTGGTGGTGTACGCACTCGTCGTCAGACCCCAAAATTTGAAATAACAAACAGTGCTCAAGAAAACTCCTCAGAAAGATCAATACCAGTTTTATCATCTCATAGACCCCTCTCCACTAGAACTGAACATGTTGAAAAAAGATCTGATCAGAATCTAATCATTCCCCATATTAGTCGTGAACCAATGGTGAACATTGGCTTGTGGAACTGTCAGTCAGTTGGCAATAAAGTTACAACCTGTAATGACTACATTATTCAAGAAGATGTTGATGCCATGTTTTTGGTTGAAACATGGATGGCTCCTGATGACCCAGTTACTATTGGAGCATTAAAGCCTAATGGGTACTCTTTCCAAAACTTTGCTCGTGGTACTAGTAACCATGGTGGCATCGGAATTCTCAGCAAGACACAACTTGGTTTCAAGACTCAACAGTTGAATACAAACTCAGTCACTTTTGAACATGCCAGTATCCTGGACCCTAATAATGGAGTCCATTACATTGTAATCTACCGGCCTCCACCATCCAAAACTAATACATTTACCATACCTGCATTCCTTGAAGAATTTGAGGATTTCCTTCAAGAGGTTTCCCTGTTGCCTGGCAAACTGATCATGTTAGGGGATTTCAACTTCCACCTCAATAAGCCTGATAAATCCGAAGTTACTCGTTTTTTGAACATTCTTAACTCCTTTGGTCTAGAACAACATGTCAACAAACCCACCCACAGATCAGGAAATATCCTTGATTTGATCATCACCCGTGAGAGTGAAGATTTGGTTAGATTCTGGGATGTTGGTCTTTATTATGGCTCAGATCACAAAATGACCCTTCAGCCCTAACCAAAGATCTGCAGTCTGAAGTGAATCTTTTAGATTTAAACTCTGGTGATGTGAATGATCTTTACACATGCTTTAATAATGCTTGCAGTAGTGTCCTTGACACTCATGCTCCTTCAACCACCAGGTCCCGTATCGTTCGTCCCCGCCCTCCTTGGTTCACTGATGATTTATTAAGTGAGAAACAGGAGCAACGTCGTCTTGAACGAAGATGGCTTAAAAGTGGCAAAGTGGATGATAAGGAAAACTATCAAAAACAACATCTTCGGTACATTAAAATGTTAGACGACTCTAAAAAGAAGCATTTTACTGATGCATTATATAAAGCTGAGTCAAAAGAGACTTTTCGGACACTGGGTATTTTGCTTAACCGCAATGAGAAGATTCTGCCTTCCCTATATACCCCTGATGTGCTTGGTAATAAATTCGCTGATGTTTTCATTGACAAAGTAGATAATATTAGAAGTAGTCTTAAGTCAAGTAGATATAGTAAAAGTAATACATGTGTTAGCTCTTTGCCTACAATTGAGAGTAATTTTGACCATTTCACAGAGTTGACTCAGGGTGAGGTTCAATCTATCATCACGAAATGTGCTAACAAAATTTGTAGCCTTGATATTCTTCCCACTCCGTTGTTGAAAAGCAATACTGATGTTGTGCTACCATGTATCAGAAATATTGTTAATTCCTCCCTAAAAGAGGGCACTTTCCCTGAGGATCTCAAGCAGGCCATGGTTACCCCAATCTTAAAAAAGACCAATTTAGATTGGAACGACTTGAAAAATTATAGGCCTGTCTCAAACATAGGTTTCATTGGCAAGGTAATTGAAAAGGCTGCGATAATCCAGGTCAACGAGCACATGCAGGTTAATGATCTCGATGAGGTGTATCAATCGGCATACAAGAACATGCATTCCACCGAAACAGCATTGCTCAAGGTTACAAATGACATTGCGATGGCCCTTGATGAAAATAAGGCAGCCTTTTTAATAATGCTTGACCTCAGTGCTGCCTTTGATACCATTGACCATGATATCCTATTCCACCGGTTAGAACATGGTTTTGGTATCAAAGGCACCGCTCTAAAATGGTTCCATTCGTACATGACTGGTCGTCAGTTCCGGGTATCTGTTGGTAATGTGTTCTCTGATTATTACGATCTTAAGTGTGGTGTCCCACAAGGGTCAATCATTGGCCCCAGAGTTTTTATATTGTATTCACAAAATGTTGCTTCAATTATTCGCCGTCATGGCTTACATTTTCATTGTTATGCTGATGATGTTCAGATCTATGCATTTTGTAATCCAAAGATTCCAGGTGATGCAGCTTGTGCGATTTTCAAATTAACTAGGTGTGTTGAGGAGCTCCGTAATTGGTTGAATGAAAATATGCTCAAACTTAATGACTCAAAAACAGAGTTTTTATCGCATCATCTCCCCACAATATGCACAGACTTGCTGACACAAAGATTCAGATTGGCGAGGCTGAAATCACTCCTACATCCACAATCAAGAATTTGGGTGTTCATTTTGATTCTGCAATGACCATGTCTGATCATGTAACATCTGTGTGCAAGTCAATCAATTTCATCTTATGGAACTTGTCGAAAATACGTCGTTACATCACTAAGGAGGCATGCTCCAATGCCATGCGGGCGCTCGTCCTCTCCAAGCTAGATTACGCAAATGCGCTTCTAAGTTGTTGTAGAGGAAAGGATACCACCAGGCTTCAACGCCTTCAGAACAGAGCTGCCCGTATCATTTTCCAGGTTCCCCGTCGACACTCATCGTCACCGTTGCTTAACTCTTTACACTGGCTTCCAGTTGACAAACGTATCCAATTCAAAGTTCTTCTTCATATCTACAAGACATTGAATGGTCTATCACCGATCTACCTTGAGGAATGCGTTCAAACCCACAAACCGTCACGGGACGGTCTACGCTCATCAAAAGATCAGTGCCGCCTTACCATTCCAAGATCTCAGAAATGTATCGGTGATGGCTCCTTCAGTGTCTTCGGCTCACGCCTCTGGAATAACATACCACTCTCAATAAGATCTTCTCCATCTGTTGACATTTTCAAACGCTCGCTCAAGACACATTTGTATTAATCTGTTGTTTTTTGTGTGTAGTTTTTAATATTGCTTGTTGCATAAGACCATGTAGTGTTTAAGTTCTTATTTTGTAAAGCGCAATGAACATGTTTGGTATTGCGCTATAGTAAGCGCCGTATATTATTATTATTATTATTATTCTTTTAATGTTGAATGGACATGACTAACTGTCATTCCTGATGCAATAATTATTTGAATTTGATCAACTTTAGCTTGTTTTCGTTGTTGAAAGGGAAAGCTGCCCTGGCGAAATAAACCATGAAAACAAGTGTCTGTTTTGATTTCCGACATTCTCACGACGTTGATCAATAATTATCATTACAAAAGGCATTTCCAATGTGCATAATAAATAGTATTTTCATACCTTAAAAATGTATATTACTTCTGTAGCTCAGGTCTTCATTGGCTTAACGTGTTTAATAGCCTCTTTTTGTAATGGAATCCGTTTTACTATTTTGAGTTTGGGAATACGAGAAACCCGTCAAGCATTATTGATATCTCTTTTATTTTTACAAACTCTTCAGACGAATTGAAGTAAGTGTTTTTCTTCCAGTGAAAAAAGGAGTTGTAAATGAGATTATGATAAGTGAATAATTAGAGGCGTGCAAAGGTTTTGTTCTTCAAAACCTCGGTATGTAACCTAATACAGTGGACTGGCAACACGCTGCATTGTAGCAAAGTTTGTTTTTTTGTCAGGTTATAAAGGTCATCTGTTGAGGTAAATTATGAGCACCATTTTGAACACAGTGTGTTTTTATATTGCTTAAGACATTTGCGAGTTGGTCTATATTACGTGTTCTTGAACCAGAATTTGGACATAACATCAAATATGTAAAATAGCTTGGGATATAAATGATGTTAAAACAATTGAGATAGTGAACTGATTTTGACAAACAACGGTAAAACAGATACATGAATCACAAATATGATTAAAACGGAAGCTAATGATATGTGTGTGATTTGACTCGATGGTGGGAAGAAATGTTATTACTTTTTATCACTGCTGTAGTTTGGACATACAAACTTTGTACCTATGGTGTAAGAACGATTCTGTAACATATTGCAGCAAGTTAAAAATACAAAAAAAATATAGCTGAACAATGAAAATGTAAGAACTTCAACGAATTAGCTTTTGGCCAAGTATGAAGGGCTAAATATCATCAAGTTTGTGAAGTCATAAAAACATTAGTAAGCTTTCAAATGAATTGATTCAGAAAAAAAGCGAGTGTCTGAATATGATACAAAATTCAAACATATGCATGCAGCAAGTGTTTCAATCTGGAAATAATACTCCTCAGACCATCACATCTTTTAAGAGCACTATAAATGTTCTTCTTACGATATTTATTTTAAGAAAAGAAAATGTTTAAAGGTGGCTACATGCATTACATTTTAATCATTTTTTTGACAAAGAGAATGTAGCCTTTACATTTTTATATAAAGAAAGAAACGTGGGAGTTTATTGCGCGTATTAATTTAATAACGCATGCAATAGACCAAATAAGAAATATGACGGCTTTGTTACAATGGCGAATTCAATGTAGGTAAAACAAATATGTGTGCTCCACAAATTACTAAACAGGTATTCAATGATTCTAAAGATGTGTATAAAAGGTGGTTCTATACATACACGTGGATATGTAATATAATAATGATGACCTGGTTTTGGTTAAATTATAACCTTGTAAGCTGATTAATAGAAAAAAACGCGTTTTAGACTGATGTTGATTAAACTTAAAATAGGCATCAATTAGTATGTAATGAGTCTCTAGTCGTTACAGTGTTGTTTCCCACAGACATAATTACGAAGTACAGTATATAAATGGTATTATTCTTTCAACGTCTTTTTGATTTTTGATTTGTTCGGGTGTTTGACAACACTGGATAACCCAAATAAGCCTCTATTGGCGATTATTTCCATTGGGGTCCATTTGAGCACCGGGACGTGTTGGGAACAGTCAGGGGTTAAAACCATACTATCTTTGAAACTGGCTGTGGGATACATGTACAGGTATGGCTCTCTGCACACGGGATCGACGGCTTAACGTCACCCCCGAAGGACGGAGTACTTTCATGATTCTACAAAGGTTGCCCATTAATTTCATACTTTTTTTTTCAAGTAAATATCCCAGCAAATCGTCACCGCCGGAAATTGAACCCGGGAACTCATGCACTAAAGGCACATATCCTAACCATTGATCTGCGTGTAAGACGCAGTTTACGACCAAGAGGTTTGAGTTGATGAGTCTTCGTTGAGCTGTTTGCTGACATCCATGCCTTCACACTGCAAATACACTGTTCAAGTTGGGAAATTGCATTGGCTCTCTCAGAAGGCTTCGTCAGCATATAATTCTGAGTATCATCCGCGTACACCATAAGTTGGATGCCGTCGAAAGATCTAATAATGTCTTCGAGCGGTGCCGTGTACATAGAGAAACACAAGGGTCCGAGCACAGACCCCTGTGGGACACCATCACTGAGTGGTGAATATTCGTTAACATAAAAATACATCTTTATAATTATTTTTACCAAAAATTATTTCGGTGATTAATTTTTACTAAAAAGGTGAATTTTACGTGGTAAAACATGGAAAAATGGAAAATAAATTTCAAATATTTACTAATAAGTATTCTCCGTTGTGTACATCAAAAAAGTGAATCATGGCAACTTCCTAAAAACAAAACAAGGGTTTTTGACCTATGACCTCTTGAAAATCAAAGGTCAGCATAAAATGCTTGTTTAGGACTAAAATATGGCATTTTTTAGCTAAAAAGGGTAATGTTTCAATTTTTTATTGTTTACTTGCTATACACATTATTCGTAGGAACTAGTACCACAATGATAGGACACTTGCAGGAGTCACAGGTTGGTCAGTTACCATAGCAACCACATTACCCGCAATTTTGCAGTTGATTTTGATGGCAAAACTTTCAAGAACGATAATTTTATGTTGAACTTCGATTTTCAAGAGGTCAGAATTAATTAAGTCAAAACACTATGGTTTCAGGAAATTGCCATGTTTAACTTTTTTGATGTGCATATTCATCTCAATGCATTGGTATACATTTTATTTCAAATATTTCATTAAAGAAAAATCAATTTTTTACCATGTAAAATTAATTTTTTTGGTCAAAATTGAACAAAATCATCAAAATAATGCATTTTACCCAAACTATTGCATAAAGATAATTATAAAGACAAAAATTTGTGTTGACAAATATTGAATACACATGTGACATGTATTCTCCTCAGCAAATTTGAAATTCATACCATATTATTTTACTTTCATGGTTACATCTGTTTTAATAATTGACATTGATTGGTAAAACAAGGGGAAAATCACAAAAACTGCACTTTTTAACCCAAATATCTCAGGTCACGTCACTTTTCAGAATTGCCAGCCGGGTTTATCAGAAACATAGAGACTCGTATGGTTAATTTTAAACCGGCTGACACATTTGTACAAAATTGTTACACGAAAACCTTAACTACAACAGATAGACCAATATTGCGTCTCTACTATTAAGCAACAAGCAGTATTCGTCCAAGTGCTTTCTAAACTGGAAACGTTAATGCCATAAATGTCCGAACGAAATGAATATGATATTCGTTATAAAATCTAGAGATAACAGAGAGATTGCGATGTTTAATATGTGCTGCGTGAGTCGTGCATTAATACGGCGTTCCAAGCTGGATTGTGCTCATTCCTCACGAAAGAGAACAAGGCGGCTGGAACAAAGACTAACATCTCGCGCTTTGTTCCGACGAAAATACACCAAGCCCATTCGCCGCTTCTGACTTCCCGAGCGCCGGCCATTGGTGGAGTTGGAAGGCATTCCTTAAGCTAAATATTAACTTTATCGCTGAGCGACGAGTGATTGGTTTCTAGCCAATGAGCTGACGCGCTTTTTGCATTGGTCAAATACCAATCACTCGTCGCTCAGCGAACTAACTAGTATACATTCAGCTTCAGGTCGTCGTAGAAAATTCCAAATTTGACGTTAGCCAATGCTCAACCATACCTTATTAACTGGACCTTTGCAAATTTGAGAAAAGAGCACTTTGAAGCTGTATTTCCATGTTTGGTTAATTAAGTAACTAAAAAGAACTAACATATTGTATTAAGTAACTAAATACTGAAGAACGCTTAACTTAACCCTTTCGAAACTTTGCGGAACATTCAACACTCATTAAATTTCATACACTTAATGCCTTCAAATACTGATTTGCAAAAACATAACATGATCTTTGTGTAATGTGTGTAGGTATACAGGTGGATATCAAATTACATAAAGGGATCTTTAGTCGGAACACCTGCTGCGTATTTACGGATACAAAGTCTTAACTAACAAAATACTAAAATGTTATCATTATTTGATTAAACTCGAATCTCTTACATTCTTAGGTTGAATGTTAAAGACCATTGCATTAGATAAAGAATACAAAAATGGTATCGTGTCTGTTTGGTGTTAATACCAAATATGTTCAAATCAAATGAAGCCTTCACAACTTGTAAATTAATTCGGATATTGGATGTGGCAACAAAATGCGCGTAAATAAACCACTCTTCTTTCTATGTTAATACACATATCATCAGTGCCGCCGAGAGCCATTATGGGCTCTGGGGTAAAATGAACACCCGGGCCCCTTTTTACGGGCCCCTAAGGTATATTTTCTTTGAATTTATGGGCCCATTAGGGTATGTTTTCTTTATTTTATGGGCCTCCTAGGACCCCGGGGGTAACGCACCCCGTTACTTCCCTTGTCGGCGGCACTGTATATCATGAACAGGCTTACTAGTTATGAGGGGCTGTATGCATATTATATCGGCTGCGTTAGTACTTGTGAAGGCTTTACATCCCCCGTGATCAGAGTAAGACCTTTGCGTGGCACAACCGAAAATCGATTATTGTAGGTTTAAGATTCAAATATATTCATATACGTGTTCAAACATTTTCACTTGTATTTCATACACAAACTCACGACCAGATCGAAACACCAACGATAGATTAAGGCACATAGTTCTATATTGCAGTTTTATTCGTTAATGTTTTCATTTAAAGAAAGAAACGTGGGAGTTTATTGCTAGTAGTAATTTAATAACGCATGCAACAGAACAAATAGGAAATATACTGGCTGTAACAAAGATGAATTCAGGTAAAAACAGATATTTGCGCTACACAAATTACTAAACAGGTATACAATGCCTATAAAAAATGTATAAAACGTGTGTCTATAAATACATACGTGGCTATGTAATATAATATGATGACCTGATTTTTGGTTAAATTATAACCTTGTAAATTGATTAATAGAATAAAAGCACGTTTTATACTGATGTTGATCAAACTTAAAATAGGTATATGTGGCTGCAATTTGTAAGTAATGAGTAAACAGGCTAGGTTTCTAGCCGGTGGTCAAACGTCGGTGTTGTTTTCAACTGTCGAATGGTCCATAAATAAAAGATATCGACTAGCTGAAGATAACACTGCGTACATAATGATGTTAAACATGACACATATAATATAAGCTTTCTTACACACTCTGTTGGTGTCAATATATTTGAAATAAAATGAAACATTGCGGCTACATAATGAATTTTAATCCCCAACGGCAAAATAACATATGCCCCATAAATTATTATTGCTTATAATTAGTAACTAGGTCTGTTTTTTTTTATTTCCTTTTTCTCTTGTTTGCCAAGTAAACAATTAATGGTTCCACAGATATGTTTAAAATTAATTAAGCAGCGCACTACCTACTCTGTACTCTTCCATAATTTGTTCAACGAGCAAACAAAACAAACTTCAACGTTTGGGACATGTTTTACTCTGCGGAAAAAAACAGCAGCGGCAGTTTTGTTTGTCCATAGTGTTTTTTCCGCTGCGACAAATATTACCTCAAATTCATGTATATTTTCTGTTGATTTGAAGTAGTTGGTCATTTAAAAGATTCAAAAGTTAAAGGTCCTTGATCCGATCGACAGCATTATCTACCATTTGCTTTTCTCACATCGCATTTTTCACAGTAAACTTTAACACCCGAGATATTTTTATTCTTAAAATGGTGTGAACAAAACACGGAATGATTTGTGGAACCACACTGGAAGAGTATACGTTTAGTTACCATCTATATGGGACATTGTTGTACATAACTCTGCTTCTCATGCCAAACAAAACCGCTGGAGTAATGCAACTCAAAATTCGGAAATTATACTGTAATAAAAAAAGGCTTAATCTAAAATAAAAACAGAACATGAAAAAGCGGACGACGATTTAGCCCGGCATCTGTGTCTCTCTATTATTTGCCATGCTGAGCAACTAAAACATCTAGTTTATCATGATTAAGCGTCACAATATTGTTCCGATCACAATGCTATTCTGTGGCCTAAATTCTCAAGTTCTGTTGAACGAGAAACGACAATAATTAGAATTATTATGACAAATTATGCAAGAAAACCATTTCTCAAGATTGCATTTCATTAGTTAATACATGTAATAAAATGTTTAGATTATTAACATGTAAGCAGTGACTTCAGCGTGTGACGCCGTGGCGTGTTACGCGAAAGAATGATTTCCTATGCGCCAGATCAGTTCACGCCCGCACAAGTACCGTATTTACAAATAGCGAATTTTCGCTGATGTTAGCGGTAAGTCCATTTTAGGCTGTTCGGTTTTTTTAAAGGCAAAATGTAAGCAATTTACGCGATGCAGCTAATTTTTGGAAGGGTACAATGATACGGATTAAAATAAGTTTTACAAGTCACTTCGGTATTTTGGTGAATTATCTTATTACAATAAAAAATATGGTTATAAACCTGAATCACTGGAGTAGTTTTGGCTTCTGGAATACAATCCATGCTGTTGATATTGGGCTGGCTATTCCAGATAACAAAAGACCTGAAGAGGACACACTTTTTTTTTTTTTTTTTTTTTTTGAAAACGGGCTGGAATTCCAAATTCGTTTTGGAATAATATCTGGAATTCCAACCCCAACTTCCGCAAAAAGTATGGAATTCTAGCCACATTCCACCGGAACCCTTATAGAGGGCAAACTTCCTAAAAAAATAAAAGTCTGGAATTCCAGAAATTAAGAGTAAAAAAGTCTAGAATTCTGACGCGTTGGAGGAAATAGTCTGGGAAAAAAGTCAAGAATTCCAGACAAAGTACATACAAAAAGAATATAAATTTCAGTGCCCTCTATAGGGTGTGGTTGATTATTTTCTGGAACAGTCCATTGTTGATTTTGTTATAGAGTACGGGTTTATATTCGCGCAAAATTGTATAAAAGTGATATAGATGAACAAGTTCTGATTTGTTCTACCATGTATCATTGCGCTCACGTGCACTATAGCTTTCTGATTTGGAGTTCATTTACTTTTCGCAGTAAGGCAGATTGAGTGATTGCCGTCACATCTGGTTTCGTGGAAAACAAAGTAATTACAAGATAATACAATATGCTGACAGTTAAAATAAAATTATTGAATCTCACGCAGATCAGATAAATTGTATGTACCCATGAAAAATAAAAACGGTAAAACCAACACTCCATTCCACTGTATTTTATATAAATGTTTAGCAGGGATAATGCGGTTAAATAACCCTATATAGTCGCAGAATGATTGATTTTAAGGCGATGTATAATAAACCGGTTTTATAGGCCCGACCGATTCAGATTTATCGGGTTGAGAAATGTTTACCTGCTGTGTGCATTTGTAATCAGCTATATTTTGGCGGGAAAATAACTGACTTTGTCTATAACGCAATAACGGTGTCGAGGAAAGGAAGTTGCTCATCTCCATCTTCCGCCTGGTGAATTGAATGTTATTGTTCTGCGTGTCGAAATGTCTTGTGAATTATGTTTGAATTTCCAAGAAAACGTCAGAGCTTACATATCGGGTGATGACGAAGCTCCATGTAAACGAAATCAATAAGTAGTAGTAAAATATTTAAATCATTCTCATTTTGTTTTATAAATATATATTTGCAATTCTATACGCTTATTTTGATCACATGTGGGTTCGTTTAAACGGAACCTATACCTTGGAGGTTAAAAATACAGGTTTTCACACACCGTGTCCAAAAGCCTCCTAAATGAGACGGCTTTGAAGGGATTTGACATGCAATGACCAAAATCATTACGTATCTGGCATATTGTACCTTAGCAATTTAACCCTCTCTGTATCGTCTGCCAATTCCTTACAAACGTATGTTCAATTCTAGAAATATGTTTGTTTCTACTTATAATATATTTTATTGTCATTAGAATCAACAGGAATGTCTATACAAATGTTTGTTTTATTTATAAGCCTTAAAACACACTATTTTTGCTAGGGTTATAGTTGATATCTCAAGAGGAGAGAAATTGTAGAAGAAGATAAGATAAACGCCCGTGTGCATGTAATTTTGACGAAATTTATCTCATATTTGACCATTTTCAGAAGGCAAAATTAGGCACGCTTTGCGTGAATTTGTCCCATTTAAGCTCCAGTATTTTATATTTACACGTTTCATGACCTTTTCGAGAACCCACCCCCCTCCTCCGGTTGCTGAAGTTCTGTATACGCGCCTGCAATCTATGCAGAATTAGCTAGCTGAATATCGGCAAAATCGCTGGTCTCAATCCAATGCCATCATGGTTACACATGCATTAGTATCAAACATATGAGAAACCATTTGAACTAAGGCTTATGTTACAAGTATTAATATTTATAAATAAAAGATGTTATTTTCTGTTGGGAATTTTGTCGAAAATATACCATGATCTACGTTTTATCAAAACAACCGTTTTGGCTGTGTAGGATAAGGCTTCAGGACGAAATATCAGTAGATTTGATTGCTGAATACATTAAGAAAAGGTCAACGGAGACAAAACAAAATTGGTCTGAATTGTTGTTCTTTAACGCCTTTGTAAGTGCTAAATATAGCTACACATTACACTTACTGTTAATTGAATTCTATACTTAGGATCTTTTGGGATGTCTTACTACAATGGTTTATACTTTGGTCGATAATGACGAGCGATAATGTGAATCCAATAACTTGGAAAGAAGATCAATACATATAGCAAGAAACAATGACACTGATTAGTGACTATTCTTGGGTCTAAATATCGCTATTAAACAATAAGCAATTATCATAAACCAAGTTAAGAAGAATAAATAATTATATTGTATTCTGTCCTGTTTGCCCAACTTATTCTGTGTAGTAGCTACATCTTTAAATGTATACACTTAACAGCCATCATCAACTCCAGAAAAAATGGGGAAATGCGTAGCAAATATGCATATGTATTGTTACCCGTATACATGAGAGTAGTGGGCATAAGTTTAGAATAATAATAAACATGATAAAATAATTTAAACAAATATATTAACTCGAATTGTCAATAACTTGTAGCTAATATAAACGAAATTGATAATAAGACTCATTAAAATTCTATAAGCAAACCTCACATCCTATTCCAAGTACCTCTTTTGGTTGAAGCCCACTTCTGTGATTTGTCAAGTAAAGGTTTTAGTGCAGAAGCGTTTGAAGAGTGCGCGTTGCGTATTTGCCCCGCTATGTTGATTTCAGTGGAGGGCATTGTCTTACTAGACCCGACAATACCTTGGATTACAACGTCCATGTCATAGCATATGTTTTTTCCCTCCAATATGTATGTTTAAAGTGTTGTTTATTTCGAAATTATACACGGGATCAACTGGGTTAAAGATAAAGCAATTCTTTTAGCATGGCTCAGATTTAAGAAGTATTAGAACCAAAGAGACATCAAAACACATCTAAATTACTGTCTATCTTAATTAACTGGCTACAAACTACCAGAAATGTATTTGACGTAAAACGACTAAACACATATATTTGTCATGAACAGTTGGACCAAGAATGCGTTACTACTCGTTTAGTAACGGGTGGTTATTGTACAGTATTAAAATATTTGATTGACATGTCTCAAAATTGCACTTATTCCATTGGTACAAAGCACTGAATATGTATCTTTAAAAAATGTTTCATTTTATACAACATAACATTTGTAAAATGTATTGATTTGAGATTGTTCACAAAATAATAACCAAGGTAAAGATATGTATAAAGTCCTAGCTAGAACATTTTGTTATGGCAACTGAAAATTTAAAGTATAATAGCTTTTAAATGTACAATTATTTGGTTAAAACTTGTTTACGCTGCGGAAAATGTAGATATTTGAACAGCGGTTCTCTCCTCCAAACTGCTCATGAAGTAATAGAATTACCCAGTACCCTTGTTTAACTTCAAATAAATCACCTTTCCATGGTATGTCTTTTTCAAAATTAAATCCCCGATCTCCTTTTGTTTAATACCTCTATCAACAAGATTTGCACTTTGAATGTCTATTTACCCTTGGTTATGAACTTTGCATCCGATATTTACCCTAAAATAGAAACACTTTCAATTGTAAGGGTATACTAAACGTACTGCAACCTTACCATTATATTAAACTAGATTTGTGACGACGCGAATCAATATGTCAAACGGTGCATATAGTTGAAATGTAAATTTGGCTTAACCTATAGTCTCGAAAATAACTTGATATCGGTACCTACCGATTTGTCGTTTTTGTCAGCTTTGATTGATCATCCAAGTATGTTCACATATTCTGTTGAATACCCGCTAGGCTGAATGTTAGCAATGGTATTAGTCAATCACAAGTCACGCTAAGTATTCCCATCCCTGGTATTTCAGAGGCTTACGGCGCTAAAGATAGTATAAATTTTCGCGTGGGCGTATTCTAAAATTGTTGATCTACAATTTTCGCCAGTGCCTGCTAATATCCAGTTTCTTTTGTCAGAACTGTAACACATCGGATGGGGTTAAACCGTTTTCCTCTGATTTTGTTTGTCTCCAGTTCTTACTGCGTGATTAAAATAAAATGGCCCGGTACCGGTGGATGCGTCCTTGTGTCGATTGGTGACACTCTGACCATGGTTACCCGCGATGGCAATACAATTTTAACTAGACAGGGCTGTGGTCTAAGACCACGAACACAGCCGTGGGTGACCCCTTAATGACCTTTGACCACAAAATCTCAGAACACCCCATAGACATTGGCTAATGTCAATACATGTGTGCACGTGGCATCACTTTGCTATGTTATTTGTGGCAGATGGGGCATTTTGAAGATTTTTCGTCTCAGACCGGAAGTGACCCCTTAATAACCTTTTACCCCCCCCAAAAAAAAAACCAAAACACGTATACACTGAGTAACATGAATTCATGTGTGAATGTACCGTCCCTGCTATATTTTCTTGGCTGATAAATATTTTTGCAGGTATTTCGTTTTATACCGGAAGTGGCCCCTTAATGACCTTTGCCCCTAAATAAAAACAAACAAACATATACATTAGTTAAACACAATTCGTGTGTGAACATACCATTACTCTCCTGTTTTTCTTGGCTCATAAAATGTTTGAAGGTATTTAGTTTTATACCGGAAGTGACCCCTTAATGACCGTTGACCCCAAAGCTGTGAGGACCCCATACACACTGGGTAATAACAATACATGTGTGCAAGTGGCGTCACTGTCCTACGTAATTTGTGGGAGAAAAAGCATTTGAAAGGTATTTCGGTTTGTACCGGAAGTGACCCCTTGATGACCTTTGACCCTAAATAAAAATACCACATATACACAGGGTAACTACAATTTATGTGTGAACATACCGTTACTGTCCTATGTTTTTCTTAGCGAATAAGGCGGCAGTGCAAGAAGAAGAATCAGTGCAATGCCAGATATTCCATTTTTAAATGGAATATATTTTGTAACACGGACTCAGAATGGGGGGGGGGGTTACACCCCCTAATTTCAATTATAAACGTCATATACCGTTATATTTGGTACTAATGTATACCTAAGGATCTTTATTATTCAGTGGTACCAAAATAAGTACAAACATACCCCACATAATGTCGCTATGACGTCATAATGTATGGGCCCATGCCACTTTAGGAAATTCTGGCTATGTACAAAGGTATAGGCAAAAGTGATTTCGCCTCAAAATTCTACAAATATCCTCAACCCAAATCCCCCCTATTGTCATCTTTCATCTGATCCTAAATCCCCGGGTAGGGTGATTGGGTAAACATTTTATCACTAAAAGGATGGATCTACGATTAGCTTTGGTCGTATGGGCGTAAATGTGTGTTGTTGTTTTTTATGACGGGTAAAAAATCTTGGGGGGTACAATACAACACTCCTTCGTAGTTCTAGGGTTAACGCATGCTATCTAACGCAATACTATATAACCCATCTAAATCCCAAAATATACGACTCCATTGAAATTCTAAAGATCCGATTGATGCCAAATGAAGGAAAATATTTACCAATTTCATCTTACATGCATTTTTACCTACATTTTGTTCCTTATTCTGTTTCTAAGATATGAAGGTTTTAGTGTTAAGTGATCAATGCGTCTTTCTAATAAGAGTTTGTCTCCTTGGAAAACAAAACAAACCAACTCGGGAAATTACCTTTCGGGGCAATATTTCTCTGTGAAAGATTGAGACAATCGAAATATTTGCTCCAGAGAATTTAAAGCTATGCGATTTATATAGTTTGATATTTATTCAAGATATGTATTGAATGTTATGACAAATGGGGAGAGACCTTGATATTTGGTTTCTCAAATTAAACATAAACTAAAATGTATAGCTTGAAAGAAAACAATGTGTATTTAGCATAATATACTTTCAGACTAAAAACTCGTCGAAATATCCGATCCGACCGATCATATCTTTGGAAAAAATGCCGGTGAACAAAAATACTTCAGTATATAACATCATAATTTATAACTTATCATAGCTCATACACTTATTTCCTAACGTCAAATTTCATTTTTTATTAGCAACATCCGATTAAATTAGGATTAGGTCAAAATATATATTAGTTCATTGAACCTATAAATGCACGAACCTCAAAGAAAATCACACTGCTTATAAAGCGTCTTCTAAAATATGTTAACCGCGGTAGATTCAAGTAACACAAATAACGAACATAATCTAACATAATGGAAATTACATTATTTATATTCTCTCTAAAATAACTATAGCCAATCATGTTGATACTGCAAACCCAAAATTACAAAGTTTTGAAAGCAGCTTAGTCAATGAATCACTTCGTATAAAATGCAACACCACATTTATGCAATAGTGTACTGTATGATCCAGTTTGTTTTAAGTGGCCAATCCTGAACACCTTTCTATGAATTTCACAACTATTTGATAAAACAAAATAGCTGCAATGGCTGTCTCTCAACGCCGACAAAACCATACTCTGAATGAGAACATGCTGGTTTATGTATGTCATGCGAGGTTGATACTGTTTTCCTGTTTGTTACACGCAACGCCGTGACAAAGTGGTTACCATGTGATTACAGGTCATCAGAGTAGTCCAATGTACACAATCTAGCCCATTTAGCGGCATTTCAACACGGAATGCAAAGTCGATTCGATGATATCGTTTTTCAAATCGCACTCTCGGTACGTGCGTATTTTACGTAAAACGTCTCTCTTGGTTATACGTGCAGTGACTGCTGATATTCGCGTTATGTTTTGTCGTCGTTAAGCAGGCAACCCTCCTATGTGTCAGTGTCCCCTAAACATGTTTAAAGCAAAACTTCATATGTGAGCACTTGGCTGTTTTGTTTTAAACATGTTCAACGGCCACAAGTATATGAGGTTTTCTCTCTCGGGAGGTGAGTTGAAATTTGTTTCACTAAAATACGCGCACAGGATGGATTTACGATTACTAAAAAAGAAACACGTTTACATTCTGCTGCCTGCATTACAAAGTATAGTGTTCAGTCTTAATGCTTAAACAAAAAAGCCTTAACATCATTTGAAATTAACATGAGAAAAGTAACATGTGCATACAAAATTATTGTAATAAAAACACTGACTAAAACGAGCTATTTGATCAACGTTTTTTCCCCTAAAACAAGTCCTTCAAATGAACAGCTTAACGTCCTTAGCCTGGTAGGGTTAAAGCCTGCATCATTTCGTTAAGGCTCAGTGTAGATAATGATCATAAAATCTTAATTTACAAAGTGAGGAAAGTCTAGGACATTAATTGGGGCCATTTGAAATTAACATGAGAAAAGTAGCATGTACTGACAAAATTATTGTAATAAAAATACCGATCAAAACGAGGTAGTCGATCGACGCTTTTTCCTAAAAATATGTCCTTCAAAATAAACACCACATGCCTTAGCATGGTCCAGTTAAAGCCTGTATCGTTTCGTTAAGTCCATGTCTCAGTGTAGATAGTGAGCATAACATCTTAATTTACTGAGTGAGGAAAGAGTAGAAAATTAATTTGGACCACTAGTGTCCATCCTCAATTTAGTTTGCCAGAGAGCAGCACGCAATAATGGAACAGTTTGGTTAGTACTTGTACATGTGAAGGAAAATGTGAAATCAATTTCGCTTGTTTGATCGTATTTATAGATATCTATTTTATGTCATCGCAAGGTATGATATAAGTATGCAGATATGTCGAGCAATTTTATTAGCGCTGCTTACCAAAAATGTTAAAGGTCAATAAAAGGGGGTTTCAAGTATTCTTTTATCGATTGACTATTTGCTGTATTTCAGCTTGTAAATCCAAGCATTTCCATGCTTATTCTTACAAAAATAAATAATATTAGAAATAATATCACAAATAGCAGAGTAACAGTACAAATAAGAACATATTTCCGTCAAGCTATTCTAATAATTCAATTTTGAATGCAGTCATTACTTACTGGTAATATTCTATTAACTCTAACTGTAACATATGTAAGTATCTTCTTCATTACATTTTAAAGCAAATATTGTAGATGCCGATGCAAAATAATTCAAATGCAAAGAATGCGTTCTAGGCTTTTGGAGGCCGCAATATTCACACACGTGTGGCTATCCTAAGCAAAATGCAGTTTCAGTTTCAAACAATCATCCTAAATTAGCTTGTTCAGATATTTTTGTAAAACACCCGACAAGGTATATTCATGCGTGCTTGGTTGCAACGGGAATGAAGATGTGAATGAAGTCATATGTGATGCGATCAAGCAAAATCAGTCGGAACTCGGAAATATACAATTTTCAGTTTCTTACAGGATAGTAAAAAGCATTTACAAAGCTGGATTTTGCAGAAAATCCCATTGAAATTGAACAACCAGTTCCAAAGATTTGAGCAAATAAAGAGTTTGCAAAACAACAAGAAACAAAAGGAAATATTTGCTTTGTTTGGCTATATCTCAAAATCAATATTCCCGAGTTCCGACTGATTTTGCTTGATCGCATCACATATAGAGGTTTGGCTTATGACATATCATACCGTGGATATGGCGGACTACTCAAATGCATTCAACAAAAACGTGATTGCAATCTACTGCGACAGTTCGTCTCACACACATAACAGATACACTACAATCAAATAGGTTAATGACAACATTTGATTGAATGGACTGCACTGCGCCATGATTACGGGGAAGGACACCGGTTCAAATCCTTTGTTTGGAGCCAATCAATAATTTCACGCACAACCTCTATACTAATCATAAGCAGAAAAAGTCACAAAAGTGAAATGATTCACATGATAATACTTTTATGTGTTTCTGTTTCATTGTAGGTGACTGTACTCAATATATGGATACTTTTAGTAGGTTTTTAGCGGGTTCGCCGTCGGACAAGTTTAGAACTGTCAAGCTTTCGTCATGAGTAGCTCTGACTTCTTCAGGACAAAGTACCTAAGAATGAGACATGTAGACCGCCCCTTGTCTACTGATGACTCTGAAAAGAGCCGTTTGCTGAAGACTGCCCCTTGTCAACAGAAACTAGCAGATCTCGCCTATCTGCTGATTTTGTAAGTTTTGGTGGGTCTGAAAAGAGCCGTTTCATTGAAGACTGCCCCTTGTCTACAGAGAACTAGCAGATCTCGCCTATCTGCTAATATAAAGGTTTTGGTGGCTCTGAAAAGAGCCGTTCACTGAAGACTGCCCCTTGTCTACAGAGAATTAGCAGATAGGCGAGATCTGCTAGTTCTCTGTAGACAAGGGGCAGTCTTCATTGAACGGCTCTTTTCAGAGCCACCAAAACTTACAAAATCAGCAGATAGGCGAGATCTGCTAGTTTCTGTTGACAAGGGGCAGTCTTCAGCAAACGGCTCTTTTCAGAGTCATCAGTAGACAAGGGCGGTCTACATGTCTCATTCTTAGGTACTTTGTCCTGAAGAAGTCAGAGCTACTCCTGACGAAAGCTTGACAGTTCTAAACTTGTCCGACGGCGAACCCGCTAAAAACCTACTAATTGTTATGAATTCCCGTCGTAAAAGCCTATCCCACAATATGGATACTTTCTTAGTTACGTCTATTTCACGTGAATGAATTTAGACGGAAATGCCAAGAATTACAAAATCTTGATAGCCTTTCACCAATCACCATAATCATGTTTGGGAAACCTCCATGGATTTCTCATAATTGATATATGGGATACTCTATTACGCAAGATACAATGCATGTTTTGCAACTAAACCGAAACAATAGATCATTGAGGTTGGCTAATTTTTGCACCTTTTGTTGATAACATTACATTGTTGTTAATTATGACACCTTGTGTTGATTATAAAAGGCATATACAATATACACGTTTAATACAACTGACATAAGAGCAGGGCTTTTGCAATTTTTACACGTTTTATTATTGTTGTTTGTCAACAAGTCAAAAACCCAATACCTTAGGGCTCGACAAAAACCAGATGTTTAAGTTATTTTCTACCATTTATTATTTAACTGGCTCCCTAGCTTAAGGCGATATAATACCCTGATTTTCATCAGTACCCATCTTCTTTTTTTTGTTGCAAATTTATGAAGTATATAAATATGTTCATCATCTCATGTCCTGAACTTATAATATATCTCTTACATACAAAGTGGTTTTAAACCATTTTAGAAAATCCTTTTAGCCCTATATATTTTTTTGTTTACTGTATCTTGGTAACTGAGATGTGTGTTTCATAACAAACCATAATTTATTCTATTGAACATGTCCAAGTAGAATACATGAATAGAATACATTAAATCCTTTGTTATACTATCTATAGAAATGTACTCACTGATTATAACACTGAATAAATTAAATAGGCCTAATCTCTTCCACATAGACAATTTAATACTACACCATGTATGTATCTTCTATAATGTGTTGTTAGGAAAAGAGATTAAAAAGGCTATAAGGTCATCAAAGGTCAGGTTATAGGTCAATTGGTTCAGGTCAAATTCAGGCATCAATTTTGAATACATGTGATAGTCTGTGATATCATACATGTCATAAGGAGGCATCAATTTTGATATTTTGTCTGTTATTGGATATATAATGGAAATGTGTGAGGTGGATATACTAAAATACCTTGGGATGTAAATGGTGAGTACAATTTAGATTGCCTAGTTGAGATGGATTGGGCAAATAAATATAAAATAGTTACCAAAATCACAACAATGAAGCTTACGGAAAACTACCTAATATGGTGGTATAGGTGACAAAAAATACAATCTTTTTCAACATTGCTGTAGTGTGGTTGTGGCGTTTCAGTGACATAGTGTCGCAAGTTCAAAATACAAAATATAGCTCGACATTGAAAATAGAAGCATTTTAACCGGTTCGTGTTTTGATAGTTGTGGAGCACCAAGTTCATGAAGTCATAAAAGAAATCAGGGACCACTTAGCAACACATATCCAAAATTTTAACGAAATCCGTTGATAGTAAGCTTTCCAAAATGAAGTGAATTTAAAACATCAGTGATGTACCACTTTTGGCTTATACCATTAGAAGCATGTACGCGTCATTGATACTGATGCCACCAATTGAACGAGAAGATTTGCCCCTTCATTTTGCATACCACTTTGTCCAATTTCTTTTTCTCATTTCTTCACAAAATGCAAAAAAATGAAAAAAAAAATGCAACGGGTGTAGTACCCCCTTAACGGCTACGTAAATACGGAATATGCGTCTTATCATATGGTTTACTTTTCGTGGTAAGGCAATCTGAACATTTGCCGTTACATCTGGTTTCGAGGAACTAAGACTAATTATAAAATCTACGAGCCAAATTGTTTACTCGTAAACAAGGGAATAAAGCTTAATTGAACTACTCATCATGCTCGCCCCATGTATCTTTAAATCGGTCAATTTCGTTATCATTTGGAAAATGCGATCTTTACACACAACATCTGTAATTTGCAGATCTATTTTTGGAGATAAATGCATTGACCATAAAATAACAAATTAAATAACTGGATTTACTTAGAGGGGGATTATTTAATCTATACTAGTTCACCCGGTAGCTGTGAGAGTAACTGATAGCAATGCTATTTAACCCCTGATGACCCTTTTGACTTTTTGACATGTTCCCGTCATATTGAGGATTCTTTTTACTACTTTAAGCCCGATTGTGCATACTCTAACATTTGACCCCATATGACCGTTGACCTCGAATGACCTCGGTTTGATTTTGTTCATGCTCCCGTGATATGGAGAATTACTTACACCAAGTTTAAGCCAAAACGGACAAAGTTTACAATTTAGTCCCTGGATAACCTTTGACCTTTGATGACCTCGATTGTATTTTTTACATGTTCCCCTCATAAGTAGGAATCCACCCACCAAGTTTAAGCCTGATCGGACAAAGTTTGACATTTGAACCCTCCGCAATGATCTTTGACCTCGGTTGACCTCAATTTTGTTTCGCGCAATATATTCCCCTCATATCAAGGATTCCACCCACCACGTTTGAACCCGATCGGACAAAGTTTGAAATCCACGACCTTTGACCTTGACCTCCGATGACCTTCAAAACCAGCCGAAGGACATGCTTTCCCGATACCTATCCATATCCGAAATATCGGATCAATGCGTCGACGCGCGGCGAAACGCATAGCCGGACAGACAGACACACACACTTCGCTGGTTATTTTAGTATAGTAGATGTATATGTATGACACAATCTGTTCCATAGAGGCTAAAACCGGCAAATTAAATTGACATTTCAAATTGAAATTAAGGGAAAAACAGGGAGTAAAAAAACACCACACAATAAAACACATAAGAAAATATACGACATAAATCTTTAAACCTAGTATAGTATGAAAGTGGTGTTTGCTGTATGTAATAACCTAATATTGGTGTATTCATGTCCTACTGTACCGTAACTCATTGTTTTAAAATGCCCCCTTTTGCCTCCTTACCCAGATCATGTGGAAAAGATCATTCCTGTATTTAACAGGGTTGCCTTGTGTACCATATCTTCAAGTCTGTATGCTATGGTACCAGTCAATATCTCTAAGTTGGCTCAATCGATGCAGATATGAATAGTTGAGTTTTTGGGAAATACTTGCTGGTCTAAATTCAATGTATTAATGGTTAAATATAAAATTAAATAAATAAGTAGCCTAATATAAAAACGGCCTGTCTCACATTTGGGTGAAAATAGATGGAGCTACTGAAATAAAGGCCATCATGAATGTGACTTGCTAATTAAAGTTTTATAATCAACGTATTAAGGGTAGAGACAATAGAAATTTTTACCAAAGGAACATATTCTTGTTTATACCATGATATTGTTGTATCTCAATACTATCACAACTTCAGCTGTGTAACTTACCTAAAAAGTGGTTCTTTTAATTAAAAAATGCAATAAATAAAATCACTCTGCGCTTTTAGTACTGACCAGACTATAGTAATATTTTTAAATCACTCTGCGCTTTTAGTACTGACCAGACTATATTTTTTCCCGATAGAAAACGCTTTACAATATTATGCAATACTAGCAGCTATTAATCATGCTTCAGTGGGCAAGTACCACTAGCTTTAAATGGTATTGAAATTTGTCCTGTCCGGGGGGACTTCCATAATAGCTCAGTGGCGTTATTTTCTAGGATGGCGAAGGTGACTGATGCGTAGTAGGCCTATGTAGGGCTGTAAAAGCCTGTTCAGTAATTTCATCCGGAGAATGTAGAAATCCATGAATCAGCAAAATTTAGATTTTAGCACCTTGCCCAGCACCTTTGTTAGTTTCGATGTGCAAACATTAAGCCCTGTATTAGACAAAATAAGTTATTTTACATGAATCTGTAATTTCTCTACATAGTAGAGAAATCAGATATTATTATTATTATCGGTATTTTATTTTTCACATGTCGTGGCCAAACGGCCAAATTACATGTAAAATTACTTATTTGAACATACATATAAATATTAAAAATATGTGACCGTACAGCACGAATGAGCCGTAAATTCCCTAAATTGTATTCTGAGTTACAGTGTAAAATGTGTATGAAGGTCGTATTCATCGGTAACTTAAGCTGGCGCGACATCTATATCATTTTGATAGTCAAACACCAGTCAATAATCCTATTGTTGATGTGGATAATAAGCTTCTACCTTAGATGGCTATAGAATTTTTAATAGCGCTGGTCTTTGTTTGTTTTGGCTAAATCCTGTTCAAGTGGTGGGTTACCAGGCATTGTATTTTGTATAGGTATGTATACCAAACAATTAACAATGAGGGAACTTTCTTAAGCCTCGTTGACTTGGGGATGATTTGAAATGACCGCTAATTATGACTGTTTGATATTTTTTGCTAGCGATGTGGGAAAAGAGACACATGTAGAAACGAAAGAAGCTACCATTTGGTTGAAGGAGCAAAGTTTAACAAACTATAACCCCGCCTCTGGATATCGTTTGAAGTCAAATGATATACCATTTTAAAGCTTATGATGTATATTTTCTAAACACGAAATAAAACAGAATTGACCGGGGGAGGAATTTACGGCTCATTCGCCGTGTACGGTCACATATTAAACACTTTAAGAAATTTTAAAATACATCAAAATTTGCATCTATAGGGAAAAAAAGTATTGGATCAGAAAAGCACCATATTGCACGCAAATATTAATTTGACCAAAATACTATTGCACTATGAAAAACATCAAAATATACTAAAATCCACAAAATGTCAAACATATTATAACAGTTGTACCAGACTATAAAAAGCAATCATGGCATTGGCAATGAAGAACAATCCCAAGAGGAGATAACTGATTTAAAAGATTAACAAAATATAGGACAGGGCTCAGCATTTGAACGGGGCTTAAACTTTATCAATACTGCTGCTTTCCTCGGTTCTTGCCCCCCCCTTCGCTATCACCCAGATCACATGGTTTGTCATCCACCCACCCCCACACACACACACACACACTTGTTTCCCATTGGATCTATCGTCATCCTGATTCAGACGCTTTTATTGTTTCATTTACAACTTTTATTATATTTATCACTGATTATGTTGCCGAATAGTCTTTTGACATTAGTAGGCGTCATTAGTAGATCTCATATAATTGAAGTGCTCCCCCGAATAGCAAGATAATGACAGGCTTATGCTTAGTTTTGACATGTAAGAATACAAAATGATTTCCTGAGTTCTTAATGGGGAGTTATAAGCTCCATTGCAAAGTGAAAGCAGAGCGAGGTGTGTGGATGTGACGGGCATGTGTTGTGTTTATGGCCCGGGGTTTATGGGGGAGGGGTGGGTTAGGCAATTAACAGCTGCCTGGTATCATTCAACATTTCTGATACTGTTACGGCTTGAAATTTTAAGGCAGCGGGACTTAAGATGCTCTCAGGAACAACTTTTACTACTTGATGAACAATCTCAAATGCTCTACTTTGCACCAACATGACAGTATAGATTAGGCCCATGAAAGTCAATTCCGAGTTTATCGTCCCTTTTTTTCCAGGTAGGTGAGGTGACTTTTTCATTTTTCATTATTTCATCAGATTTCATTATTGACCCAAAATGCGTATTGATTTAAAGCCAAACTCATACATGTGATTTATAAGCATGTTTTATAGGGGTAAGGACTAGGAAAGTTAGAAAAGAGCCTGGTTTTGCTTCCAAGTTATGAATATATGTTTTACAAACAAAAATATATGTTTCCAATTGCTAAAACTGGTGAAAACACTGATACTTTGGAAATAATGAAATATTTTGGAATTTTTGAAAAAGTGACGCGGGCGGGGGACGATAAACTCGGAATCGACTTTCACGCGCCTTATAGGAAATATATTCCATAAGTTAATGGTTTTATAGTTTATTATTTCGGTTTACCAAAAGTGAAGAAATAATATCAGTAATAACTGTAAAAAATGGTTTATGTCCATTTGAAGCCAAAATAATAGGATGAATTAAAAAAAATAAAACGCACTATATACTATATCTTGGAGCTGTGCATAGCTATAAACTAAACCAACAAACCTATATAGAACTCACGATAATAAACTCTCTTTATTTCCCATTAATTTATCTAATGTAAATAACAAAGAGACGCTTATTATACGCCAGACTGAGCACAGCTGTTGCAAAATTGATCAAGATCCAGGTGGTGGTCGCCGTGCATTCTCTAAATTCAGTAAATTTCCATCGTCAACCGTGTAATTGAATGGGATTATTTTGAAATTTTAAAACGCTTGAAATATCACAAACAAACATGCTAAAACCGTTGGGGTTCGATAATGAACCCCACAAAACTAACCGAGTATATGGAAAATACCATGCATGCCATACGGCCGGGCGGTTTCACAAGTTGCCGGCTCTATCATCATGCCACTCGCCGCCTGTCAAGATCCAAAAACTTCTGAACACATTACCACATACATTACAGTAGGATCAAGGACGTTGGTTCGAATCAATTGTTTAAAATCAATCAAAATGGGAAAGAATCAGAATTCCAATACGCTCACTGCATTCTGTCAGAATCGGAAAGGACAACATATTGACACGTTGTAACTAGGTGTTAACGTATGACTGGTGGAGTGCTCAGTTTTGCAATATTTTCGCCATTTTACAAAATACAAATATGCTCATAAGTTTGCCAATAGCAAAGATCAAGGATCTGGAATAAGTCATAGTTGAACCGGAATATATTTGCCAACTATGTTCTACGTTGGAGGTAAGTTCATAATGTTCTTCATAGCAAGAACAGAAAAAACACTGGCAAAATGCAACTTTTACTAAAACGCCATATTCCGCGATAGTCCATATTTACATGACTTTGGCGAACACTTTTGGTTCTCGTTTAAATTCTACCGATAGCACAGTCGATCTAATGTTATCTGCGGTTAGAGGACAGTTTAGAGAACTCTTTTGGCTGGTTGTTTGGTGTAAAAAAACATAATTTTTAAAATATCGGGATTCAAGCAGGCGACCCGCATGCTGTGCAAAAGACGGTCCAAATCTACATTCCAAGCGGAAACGCTTTTCAGAAACATACCCATCTTTTTTCAGCAATCGCTGAAACCTAAATATGCAATTCCAGGCGATTTGTAAAAAATAGCGTCAGCATATTTGACTATGAACTTGGGACACCGAAACAAATGCTTGCATTGGTGCCAGACCTATTATAATGATACGATAATTAGGCCCCCAATAATGGCTTTCATTTTAGCCGTTATTTATTAAACTGAGATTTTTACTTTTTGAGAAATTAATGAATGTATCGAAACACTTTTCGGAGATCGTCACCTTAGTTGCTCCACCCCTTAAGAGGTGAAAAGTCTGTTAGTGCAGTTAAATGTCAGGTTTGTTCAGATTAGATGCCACAAGCTTTACGTTCTGTGGCTTCGCGACAACCTCATATCTTCACTTTTCATGTTCTTATTGTTTTGTCTAAGTAATATCATAATATATGCTTAACCTATCATTTTCCATTTCTTATAACATTTATGTGCACTAAGAAGAAAACAAATAAGCTTGAACTTGAACTTGAAATAGATGTCAGTGAAGTTATGAATGGTTACATATATATGACGTTGGAGTTTTATGTGTGCAATCTTTCTAGTTTGCAATCTTAAACGTTCAAAACAACTCTTAAAATGCTCATGATAATTGTGATACCAACATTGTAAACAAACCATCGCTTGTTTTTGTACCTCCGTCTCTATTCTACACCAAATATATGTTCGTTACAAAGACAAACACTCACCATGCATCTTAACTTGATTTAAGATTGATCATCAAACCACAGAAACGGGAATTTCTAAAAGCCCTAAGATTCGTCAAGGCTCCTTGGAATATCATCAAATATAAAGTAAAATAGTACGTTAACCGATGGGAATGCAGTTATCTAATTTGATAACTATCGCTAAAAAAAAACCTATTTTATTTAATATACAGTAAACCGACCTATCCCTTTGGTAAGTTACTAGTATCAAACTCAGATATGCGACTGTTACTATTAAGTTATACATTCCCTACATGTACTTAACTTAATATTGGCTTATTAATTTTATTTTTATTTTTAATAACACACACTGTTATATGTTGCTCATATTCAATTACTTACAACAAAGACAATATCTTAAAAAACACTCAAATGAAGTAATCAATAGATTGATAATTTTATGATGCGCAATTTGATACCTCATTTGCAACGATGCGACTTTATTTCGCTATGCCGACTTGATTGGAAAAACGAGCATTCCAAATGTGAGAAATGTAGGCTATATCTTCCTTCAAGTTGGCTGGCTGTTCTAACGGGTTAATTCGCGTTCCAAGAGAAAATTCTGTGTAAATATGAAAGGCTTAATTTCATATTCAAACTGGTATAACTTTGGAAATAAAGTTGCACCGTGCGGAAAGAGGTATCAAAAATAAGTGTTCGGATGCTTTTTGTGCGCAGTATATATGCAAATTATTAACTTTGTAATTAAGTTGAAGTTTGTGTTAATTTTCAAAAGGTAATAAATCCCTTGTTATAACATGTCAAGATAATTTATCTTGCCATGTGGTCAAGTCGGATGGCACTTAGACGCTTACGTACTTCATGCTTTGTTATATTTTTTCAACTTTAAAAAAGAAACAAAATTAAAGATAAATTACGCGAGGTACGTGATGAGCATGGTAACTGGGTTTCACAGAGTGTATTTTTGGGGTATGTGGTGTGTTACGTTATAAAAGAGAAATGAAATGGTAATAATATATCAAAATGATAATCATTTAAATAGTGGCTTACAGTTAATTAGCCTCGCCCACCTGAGAATTTCTTTTGCATTTTTTACTGAAAGATCTAATTAACTTCTTTTTTTTCAATTTTAAGATGATTGGAGAACAATAAATCTTATGTTGTAAATTCAAATTCGTTTCCGTGGAGCGAAATAAATATTTGAATAATTATGTGACTCGTTCCCACCGGACATAACTTTACTTTCAGTTTAAGAATGTCATCGTGTAGCTTTAAAAGTTAAGCTGAAAGTTATTATTAGGTAACACATAGCATATGATGCATTAGAGTGTTGGTTCTTTTTGTATAACAGCCAGCGTAGTTCTGATAAGCTATAAGCAAATAATTATACTAATGTAACACATTGAATGTGAAAAGTGAATTGAACGCAGGTAATTAAGGGCTGGGGTATGAGCGACCTTGAAGTTCCGGTATCTGGAGAGGGGAAGCAATGAGCTACCCCGATTCACAGCGGCAGGTAGTGACTGGGCCGCCGAGTGTTAATATATATTTATTTTGGAAGGTTCGTGTTTGTTTTAAATTTTGGGGCGTTTTTCCAAAATTTGATATTTTTGGTCATATTTCAAAAAAGCGACATGCCAAAGACAACTCTTTGGGCACATAGTTTGTTATTGTTATTGCAGTTCTTTTCCACATGCCTACGTTAACATTCGATTGGGTGATTTACTAATATTATATATTTTATGACTGCAATTTGGCGTTTTCAATGCGTTTTACACGTATCATGAAATTAACGCAAATATCTAGTCACGCTGATTTTAACATTTTTACCTGATCGTCGGCTTTTGCAGGCAACAGAATGCAGATTGGCTCACGATAGATGTTGTATTCCTCTATGTGGTTCACTCATTGATAAAATGAGTTTGCATTCCTTGTAACAACACACACATTGCCGTCTGGAAACCGGGTCTGGTACTGATTTTGGGACAGCCAATAGACTTCAGCGCCGTATCAAATCTCATAAAAACCACACGACTGACGACTATGTGTTTATGTTTCCCGCACGAAAGCTTGTGTCTACATCTATTACTATACTTCTTTGGAAACGTTGACCTTTGACCATTCTTTGTATAACGCCCTGATATGACCTTGATATGTTCGCTTGATTGGGTACGTTATAGCATCCATTTCATTGAGGTGTTAGGACTTGGTCAGTAGATAATACTTGCAGGGATACAATAGTTTAACATGGTGTGTGAGCATGGTGAAAGACTCATTATTGATTAGGCGCGGACATATTAAAGGCACAGGTCCTTTGCGTGTATAGCAGAAAATTATAATAGAATGTGTGAATAGAATTTTTGGATTTTGCAACTAAAATACTAACTGCATTCTGCATTATGTATTTATTTATTTATTTAGACCTATGCCTATTTATTTATTTACTGACTTATTTATTTATTTTATTTAGTTGGTATATTAGTTAGTAGGCCTAGTTAGTAATATTCCATGATAGGCCTACGTCGGTTTATTAGTGATTGTTGATAACTTGACAACTTGATTGATTGATCGATTGATAGTCATTTCACATTATATTCCTAGTTTATAGGCCAATTTGAATAACATCGTACATTAGATAAATAGACCTATCGTATTGATTTATTCTATTCAGCAATATCAAGGATTACTATCAAACTTCTCATAGCTGATTGTCAGTTGGCTCAGTGGTAACGCAGTATGTTCTACAACATCGAGGTCCCGGGTTCGATTCCCACCTCTGCCTATTTTTTGCAAGGCTGAGAAAAAAATGAAATTTCTGGACTGCAAACTGAGCTGGTCCTTTTCTGGTGGCTGTGTCTGTTACAGGCACACTCCCTCTGCATCCAAACCAGGTTCACGCTCATTACACCTCCCTTAATCATATAATTTTGTCACCTAACCACAAAATCCTGTTATCCGCATACAGTCTTGTCTACGAGCTGCCTGACCCATAATACGTTTACGACGGACACAGTGTAAACTTCATCAACATTATAATAGTGTAAATTTTGTGTTGGCCTAAAGGAATGGTAAAAGTAAGAATGGCTGTGCCAGAATTACAGAAAACCATGCATGTTAATCCGATTCTGTAATCATTAGAGTCCTGCGATCGATAGTAAATGCAGTGTCTTTAATGTCCATGTAAACATTTCGCTCGCATAAAATATCATTATCATTTTAGTAAAATGAGGGATATATTTCTGCATATAAATAATTGTTCGATCGATTATGAGTTATTTTGAATAGAACCTAACCTACACACAGGAGGTAAAAATCCAGGACTTTTACAAAATATTGCACACACACACCCCCACACAAAAAAATACATACGTGATACCGCATTCAAGGGATTTGACACAAATTGAACTCATATTATCTGGGCATGTTTTCCCACGTCAACATAATGTCATCTTCCACTTTTCTCTCTTTTTAGGTTGAATTATAGAAGAATTTATTCAATATAAGTATAATTAAGATAAGAATGCACGTCTGTACGCCGATAAATGATCATCTTCTCCACCATTCCGAGTTACCATAAAGATCTATGAAATGAAATATTTTTGGAAGACGACGCGTCGGGGTCCATGTCGAATTACCAACAGTAGCTCAATTAATGCAGCATTGACTGACTGACTGTTGGGAGATGATCGCCGGCTTCAATCCAATGTATCTATGGTTAAATATAGTATCAAATAAATGAGAAACCGTTTGAGCCAAGCTTCTGGGTACAAGTATTAATCTTCATAAATAAAAGATTTAATTTTCTGCAGATTTGACGGGAATATCGGGGATATACCATGATCCACATTTTATCAAAACAACCTCCTGTGCTGCGTAGGATAACACAACAGGGCGAACTATCAGAGGATTTGATTTCGGAAAACGTTCAGCTTAGGTCAGCGGAGATAAAACGTAGTTGTTCTGAATTGTTGTTCTTTAACGCCTTTGTAGCGCTAAACATAAGTACACGTTACACTTACAGGCACCATTATTAATTGAAATCTACTCTGAAGACCTTTGGGATGTCCTAAAATATTTGTTGATTTATACCCTGTCGCTAGTGAAGAGCGATAATGTTAGTCCACTAACGCGGAAGGGTCTCGGCACACAGCAAGAAACAATGAACGTGATTAGTTAGAATATATTGCAAACTACAGATTCAGATTTCAAATTCAAGGGATATAGTTTGTAAAGAAATTACAACAATTGTTTATGCGCCTAATTGTCGCTATCACCAGGATGTAAGTATTATAGACACGGTTAAGAATACTCCGCGATAATAAATAGTTGGGTTTTTTTCAGACTGCTTGGGAAAGTAGATGCGCAAATAATTTAGCCCTTTCATTTGTGAAGACAATAAAGGACTCTGGAAATGAATAGTGTGTAGTGCATATCAACAAAATTACCCCGTCTGGTGCAAAATAGAAGAGGAAATGGGACATACTCCTTCTTTCATTACCAGTTGTTTGCATTAAAGTTGTGCAAAACAATTATGTGCGCGTTTCTCCCGGTTAGGGAACTCTGCACTGGGAGTGGGTCAGAGAGAAGACTCATTCCCCCTCGAATAGGAATGAAGGAACGAACGATCGGAATTAATTGTGGGTAGGAGCATATAATATTAAAATACGCACGCAAATTGATTTTTTTGAAACATCAAAACTTTGCACCTAGTGGTAGGGGTGAAAGAATATCAGTAGGATCCATGTCTACTGGGCAAAGTCATGTTTATGATAACTTCATTTTCAAAAGTGCATCTTTTGGCGTTATTGGATCAAATCATGTCACGTAACATTAAAACGTCGAGAGTTGCTTTCAACAAGCCCTCTCCGTCGATACAAAAATAACCCATAAGGTAAAAATCTCATTTGGCACTGCACCAACAAGATTGTGTTTTCAAGTGGTTGTAGCGGCCTAGCTAGTATTCTCTGGCAAGTCTGCATGTCTCAAGATACGCTCTTGTCTTGTAACTAACGACATCCGAAACTTTCCTGGCTCCAAAAGAAGCAGAAATAACAAAAAAAATCAGACAAACGACAAATCTACTCTGGTCTGGTTTGAGCGTCTGTTACAAGATTCAACAAAATAAAACAAACTGAAAAATGTATTTTATGTATTAGTATCAAGTATCTCATCTGATTGAAACCACTTGTATGAATTTTCATATTAATATTTTAGTTGTAAAAGCGTTTAAGAGTTGTATTGTGCGTGTGTGTATCCCCCTGCATAGAATTCCGTTAAGTACATTATCTCATCAGACACCGCACCGCCATTGATTTTTTCTATTTTTTTGTCATATGTGACCGTACACCACAAATCGCTCGAAAAGTCGGAAAATTGTATTCTGAGTTACAGTGCAAAATGTGCATAATGGTTCTAATCATATGTACCTCAAGTTGATGCTACATGTTTTTCATTTTGCTAGTGCAAGTCAAACACCTTTTAAACCAATCGTTAATCATATTGTTGAATAGGATAATTAGCTTCTACTTATGCATATAAGTACGTCTAGTCTTTGCTTGCGTTGGCTAACTCGTGCTCAAGTGGTAGGTTAACCACTAATTAACAATGGGAGGACATATCTGAGCCTCGTTGGCTTGGGGATGATTTGAAGTGACCGCCAATTACGAGCATTTGATATTTAATACCAGCAATGTGGAAAAAAAACAATGTAGCACCGAAATAATGTACCTTTTGCTGAAGGAGCAAAGTTTAACAAACCACAACTCCGCTTCTGGATATCGTTTAAAGTCAAATGATATATCATTTTAAAGCTTATGATATATAAACATCTCAAAAGTAACTACCCTCCTCCCCTTAAATAATGACCATTATTAAAAAACGGGTGATTGTATTACAAATCTGTAAAATGCGTCGGAAGTAGAATTTATTTCTGCACATTTTGACACCTCATTTGTAGCAAATTGACAAAATATTGACGTCACTGCGTACATTTAAAACAATTTAGCCCACGATTTGAAAGTTGCAGTAAATTCTATTGATTTTGCATTCAGTGGAAGGAAATCTGTGTAATGATATCTGATTGTTTTTGTATTGTACACATTTGTATGTAAGAGTAACTTTCAAATCTGGACCTCACCACATTAAATTGACCGGTGATTTATTGTTTTCTGGGCTTAGCCTATTGTATCAAATGAGGTGTCAAAATGCGAAATAAATTCTGCTTCCAACACATTATTCATATTTGCAATACAATAGCCCCTTTTTGAATAATGGCCATTATTTAAGGGGGGGGGGGGTAGTTAATTTTTTGAGATGTTCATTTTCTTAATACAAAAATGGTGGTGGACGGTCACATTTGTTTGTTTTGATCTGTTATAAAAATATGATACTATTTTGTTTGCTATGAATTTGAATGTTGTTAATTAATTTTGAATGATATTTATTATTAAGACTATTATACAATATCTTTTTATTAAATTATAATTTTCCCGTTGACACATTAGATATAATGAATATCTGTTACATTTCACTAATTTAATAAATATCGTAAACTTATCAATCAAAATATAAGTACATTGTTGTTTATCTTCAATTAAACTTTCACTACAAGCTACCGGAAAAATATTTGATGTAAAAACCTAAATATATATAACTATCGATAGTGAACAATTGAACAATGATAAGGGTAATAACGTTACTATGGCAACGAGGTGCTTGCCGTAGTGAAATATTTTGTTAGGTGATTGAAATGTGCCTCAACTGCAACTATTGAAATGATGAAAAGGTACAAAACACGTTACAGGTCAATAATTCAAAATTTCTCAAAATATTATTATTTGAAGTTTGGATATTATCAATCAATTTAGATTGTTCCCAAAATAACAGCATCGATAAACGTGGTATTATTTTGTGAACAATACTTGTATAAAATTCTAGACGAAATTTTTATGGCAACTGAAAATTGAAATAATAACGGCCTTAATGTTCAGCATATATTTAGTTGAAACGATAATTATTAAACTGCGCATGGGGAAAATCAAATTACCCGGTGCCCTGTGTTTAAGTTCAAACAATCACCGGTCCTCGGTATGCATTTAAGAAAATTCAATTCCTCGATATCGTTTTGTTTAATTCTTCTATGATACACACAATTTGCCCTTTGAATGTCTATATTCCCATGGTTATTAACTTTACAACTTCTAATTACCCAAACATGAATCTCTTAAATCCTGCATTAAACAATATTTAAACTAGATTTGAAACGATGCCATATGTCAAAAGGTGCAAAGAGCAACAATGTGAAATTGGTTGAACCTAAATAACTTGAAATTGGTACCTGCCGATTATTCGTTTTTGTAAGCTTTAGCTTGATTGATCACCAAAGTCCACTATTCTCTTAAATACCCGCTAGGAAGAATGTGTTGAATACCCGCTAGGCTGAGTGTTACCAATGGCACGTTGTCCAATTTGTGAGTTCGAGTCTGTCAGCTGCATGCCCAAAGGATCACGTCAGATAAAATGTAGTAACACATTTATACAACAGCGTTACTGTATGTCCCTTGTGCTTTAGTGTAAAGTCGTTTTAAGACGCCTACCCTGGACACTATTCTAAGAATTTCCAACCCATTTTAAAAAAAAAAGCAACATATTACTCTAATTCGAAACAATACACTGAGTTAGAGCATGCAGTTTTAAGAATGTCACACGATCGGTGATATTGTTTTCCTGTTTGCTACAAGCAACGCCATGACAAAGTGGTTACTATGCGATTACAGGTCATCAGAGTAGTCCAATGTACACACTTTAGCCAATTTAGCGGTATTTTGACACGGAATGAAAAGTCGATGCGCTGGTATTGATGATATCGTGTTTCAAATCGCACTCTCCGTACGTGCGCATTTTACCTCTTGCCTGCAAATACCACAACATTGTTACAACTTCAGGTGGCATGCATTTATTATAGTTTTATATTGTATCTTTTAAATTAATGATGATAGGTACATAACAGTATACATTTTTAGAAAGGAAATGATGCAAATAATCAAACACGGGCACGGCAAATGAGCATTTTATTTAGAAAAGTGCCAGCTTTGATTTTCTATGCCAAATTTTGTTCATCCACCACAACCGGCAACCACCCTAAAGTTCGATATAAATCGATGAAAATTGCATATTTATGTTCTAAAGACACAGAACTAAAAAAAAATTAGGTGCGAATTTGTCGGTATGTGTTCTTAATATTTTAAAAGCGAAATATGATTTTATGGTCAATTAGCCTAGTTATTGATTTATAGAAAGATAATGGTAGTTAAAGATGATTGTTATACTTGATTTATTACAGAAAAATAAATAGTGGGATATGGGATCCATACAGACGTCTTTCGGGTTTTGTGGGAACTGAATGGTCATATAAAAAACTTTATAAAAGGGTCAAAATTTGAAATTGGTTTCATGTTGATATAAAATTGGTTCGATTGAGCCCATATTTATTGGTCAAGCTACGAATATCAAAATATCGGAAGAGACGTAGTCGAGTCAAATATTTTAAAACTCATAGCGACACCAATAAATATTGGGTGTAAAGCATCCGATTTTATCATTATCATGTTTTGGATCCAATATTTTTACACACTTTCATCCATCAAAGTTGGTCTTTACATGGTTCAAAACAGAAAGTGCACATATTTTGTTGAAAATTTCTCAATATAGTTCACCTCTCATAACATATTATGAAATAAAATGTGTTATTTCCTACGTTAAAATAGCAAATATCTACACCAATAGTACGTAGTGCACGGACAACAACATACAATTTCTTTCGGATATTCTTTCTTCTTTCGGATATGGTAACGAGTAATTTTTTTCTTTCGAATATGTTAACGAGTATTTCAAGGTACTACAACCCGCGAAAAAAATTGTTGGCACACTTGCACTAAACAATGGAAATGCGTGCCCTATTAAAATTGGGGAGGCGAGTGAAACATGCATGCAATATATGTTAAGTACAGACTCTCCCTTATATCTCACCCTTCCTCGCTCCCCATCTATCAATGGTGGAGGGTCTCAAGGACCTGTTGACAACATGGCTTGGTCCAACATTGAATTGGAGGAGCGGGGGCAGAGATATACCAAAAGACCGGCAAAGTGTGCCAACCTTTTTTTTCGTGGATTGTAGAAACTAGTCCTTATTTCATTGTATGACTTCATTTAACAAGAGTGTTATTGTATATGAAATATTTAAGCAAAATTTGAGCAGGTTTTGTAATTTTACAATATATACATTTTATACTGGAATTGCCTATTGATGACAATTTTATACCAACCAGAAACTTTTCTTGTACCACCTAATATGTAATAATCGTCAAAGAAATAGGTCCTGAATGTCAACGGCAAAACCCTCGAAACTTGTCCTGCTACCGAACTAAGAAAACATGATTATGGTAATGTTGTTTTCTGTGACTGACGACTCCATTATACACTCTCTCCTGTGTATTTCTAATCTATTGGCTTGAAGGCAACCTAATTTCTTATTAGGTGGCAATTTCTTTGCCCTACATATAAACTACGACACTGTTTTTCTTTGTATTATTTATACTACTGATGGATGAGCTATGCCAGTGTTCGATTCGGCAATACAAGTTTGTTTGCAATATAGATTAGGATCGTCTAACTGTCCTACCAATGAAAACTGTAGTATCTGCAAAGCGTAACGTGTACAACGTGAGTTACGACAAGGTAAAAACCACGAATCACTGTGTCTCTATATCAGAAGGCAGTATCATCTAAGAACTAACAAAGATTGCGCGCCCTTGCGCGGGACATCATTTATGGACACCAAGGATGCAGATGCCTAAGGCACTACATGAAGGCAGACTGTGAGGAGACTTTGGACACAAATAAATAATACCCTACAAGAAACTGTTGATATAATGACCAGTACAAACATTTTGTTTAGCTTGCAACTTGTAATTAGGCTAGAGACAAGACTGATTCCAACCCGAATGAACAAATTCGACATATACATTAATGACCAAGGATTCTCAAGTAGGCCCTACTAATATACTATAGGATAAGCCACTCGTTTGCGCAAATGAAGTCAGTCACACACTCAATGCGCGTTAATGCATGTGATGGCTTGCGCTGTGTAGGAGTGTATCACCTGTGGCAGAGATGATGCATGTCATCGTTTCAAAAAAATTAAATTGCGAAAACTGACGAACATTTTTTTTTTCCATTACTATCATTTGTGAAAAACCAAGTAGCTGAGAAGTTAGCTCAATATGCTAAGAAAATATTATCTGCGATTACCCCATGTTGACTTTGGCTAAATCAGCTGTATTTTTGCTGGAAAGAGTACGTAAAATAGCACTCGACATCCGCCATCTTGGATACATGTGACAGAAGTACGCGCAACGTTGTTGTGCGAACGTGCGTAAATTTAAGCTAATGTGCCTGAGCGTTACCAGGGCGTTACTATATGTACTGAAAAAGCCTAGCAACTGTCACTCAAACGGCCGGTGTGTCAATTAAACTGCCGTGGTAAAGTGACTTCACTTTTCATACAGGGTTTGAATACGAGTGCCACGGCCCTGTTATGACATGATACAACACAAGCCATGTCATGCGGATGTTGTTGAGCTTTATGGTTAGAGGTGGTGTATAAGTACTTCTGAGTATGCCTACACAGACCCTATTTATCAGGGGAGGAGGGTTAAAGACCCCAGGGTTAAAGATGGTTACTTCCCTGGTTAAGCGCATAGTACATATCAATCTTAATATGTGATGCGATCAAGCAAAATCAGTCGGAACTCGGAAATATTAAATTTTCGGTTTCTCATAGGATAGTAAAAGGCATTTACAAAGCTGGATTTTGCAGAAAATCCCATTGAAATGGAACAACCAGTTCCAAAGATATGAGCAATTAAAGAGTTTCCAAAACAAAATGAAACAAAAGGAAATAATTCCTTTGATTGGCTATATCTCAAAATCAATATTTCCGAGTTCCGACTGATTTTGCTTGATCGCATCACATATGTGTCAGCCAGTCCCCAAATATTGTATTTTAGTACGAACTAAGTGTCGCCTTGATTTATGAGACTTCATAACAACTGACCCAGTCGAGACATCATCAGTATCATAGTGTCAATATTGTAGTGGTCTAAGATATGGTAATTGTACGAATGACCGCGCTGGAAGCGTAGAAAGAAACTCATTAGAATATTATTTTAAATGGAATAGATTGAAAGGGTTTTTTTTTTCAACATAATATATATTTAAACCTTTAAGAACAAATGTAGAGAATAATCTTGTGTCGAATAACCATTTCCTTCACTTACAATGGTATTTACAAAACGGTACACAGGCTAGAAACATTTATTCTTCCAGAAAATGTGAAATATTCTGCAGTGTTAACTTGCTAATACATATTCAAAGGCTGTCAACAACTAAGGCATTACCGCGAAAGTAATACGAGTAACACGTGCTTTATTTAACATTGACCATATATTCTGGCAAAAACAACAAGAAACTCTCTTTTTTAGTTTGTAAGCATTTAGAATGTCGCTTGTTTGATCGTATTTATATCTATTTGAGGTCATGATTTGTGATATGCCGAAATGTCGAGAAATTTGATTAGCACTGCTTATCAAAAACGTTAAACGGCCATTGAAGGAGTCAAACCCCGGGAATCACACACCTTGCCAACGCAGTTATACTTCAACATCTGCAGCCGACTTGTGGCCAGCTTTTTTTTTTTTTACAAGTATTGGTATATCTTATTAAAATGAAATCACAAACAGTTGAGTGTCTCTATCAAGAAATCTTGCCTCCTAATGTGTAAGTGTTAATGACTATAACTGTAATTATCCTCTTTTCAACTGTTAATCGCAGGTTTGAAATATAGTGAAATTCGACAACTACCATCCACCAAGTGTTTCGTTTTAACATGTTTAAAGTCATCAAAACCCAACAAATATTTCCTCGTCGTATTTCCACGCATCGTCCAAACCTTTAGTGCATGGTTTATAACAATATGCAATGTATGGCTGATATACATGAGTTACCATATTATAAACTATGTGTTATTTCTCAAAAACTGACTTCCAGTACAACAATTCAACTAACCTTGAATTGTCTATGTGTGGCATACATCTTTATGAGTAGAAGTCCTATGATGCTGTGATGGACATTTTATTGACCATTGACGACTTTTCTTCGAAGTTTTTGTTATGTTTTTGTTATGTATGTATAAGATATGAAAATAACACATTTTGGTTTTAGGAAAAGCAGGATATTTATTCAACAATTGCTTGTTGATTGCACGTATTTATCAGAATTGCCCCAATGTAAGATTACCCGAGTACCATCGAATAACCCAGCTAGTGCAGTGGCATTAGTTCTTGGCCTGTAATCGAGTGACCGTGGTTCAATTATAATCAGTGATTACAGTATGTTAATATGTAATTAAATATCAAAATTTCTTATTATGTGAACAGATCAAAAAATAATAAGGAATATTTTTAGCTGGGTATCACTTTATGCGGCTCTTCATCTTCACATACTGCAAGTGCGGTGTGTGGGTTTAAGATTTTCAGTAAACCGTTTTGAATGAACAAAATACGCTCAAATAGATGCATTGTGGGTCTTTCGAATTAACCTATAACATGTAGATTCCAATGTTCCATTGCATGATACTGAATTACAAAACGCCATATTTTATAAGATGTTTGGATCCCAATTGACTGGTTGACTATTGGGAGATGATCGCTGGCCTCAATCCAATGCATCTATGGTTAAATATAGTATCAAATAAATGAGAAACACTATGAACCCACGCTTAGAGGTACAAGTATTTTATCTTCATAAATAAAAGATTTAATTTCCTGTAGATTTTGTCGGGAAAATAAGAAATGCGCCATGATCCACATTGTATCAAAACAATCTCCCAGGATAAGACAAGATATACAGGTCAAAATATCACTGGACTTATTTCCTGAATACATTAAGAGCTCAGAGAGCAACGTTTGCACAGTATTTTTTCTAGAACATGAGAGCGCATCAGATATATTGAATTGCGTTCTGAATACGAGGGATGTCCTTTTGATATCTTCTGAGATTTTTTTGAATTCGCGATATAAAACAAATTCTATAACAAAATTGAAATTTATTTTAATTCTACAGTCCTCAAATTATATTAATGATTGTTGTTCTTGCGAATAAAGGAATGAATTGAATAAGAATGTGGATAGTATAGTATAATAAATAATGCCTTTAAAGTAAAAACTAATTTAAAACTGTCACCAACCTTGCGTGATGTGATCTGATGCAATCAGGTCAAAGGGGGTAATATTCTAAAATTAAAGATCCATGCAAACATGGAGGAACACAATTAGCATTTTTAAGTTATTTGTACCAGAGTATGCTAGGGGTAAAAAATAATTTCATTAGTACTCATGCCTAGTATACCTAATGGGCAAGCTGATGTTGATGATAGCTTACTTTTCAAAATTGCATCCTTTGGCATGATTGGATTAGATCGGGTCCCATCAAATGGATAATGAAACATCTAGAGTGTTTTCCACATGCCCCCCTCTCCGTTGATACAAATATCCTATAAGGTAAAAATCTCATTTGGCATCGTACCATCAAGGATGTGCTGCCAAGTGGCTATCGAGGCACATTAATCATTCTATAGCAAAGGTTGCATGTCTCAAGATACCTTCTTTCCTTAGATCATATAAGTAACTTTCTCATACCAACGACATCCGAAACTTTCCGGGCTCCGGAAAATGGAAAAAAAAAGAAAAAAGAAAACAGAAAAGAAACTACGGAAAATGGGGGAAAAAAATACATCAGAGTTTCTTGTGCTTACCTGTATATTGAAGTTTTCCCGTCAGCGCATGAAAAAGGAAAACAAAAGAAAAAAACCCGTTTTATTCATTTTGCTTTTATATTAAACAGGACAATAGACAAATAACTTGAGAAAAAATAAATAAAATATAGAAAGAATAAAAACAACACACACAACACAAATACAAAAGCATCTCTTACATTATAATACATGACTAGTACAATACAATATTATGCATATTTTTAAATTCGTTTAAATACTTTGTTTGTCCGTGGGCACATGAGAAAGACAATGATATGTTATATTTATATATACTTACTTTATAATTACGAAAGATATTCAATTAATTTATTCTCTTTTTTCAATTTTTTAAAGTAAATATTTCATAATTAGCAAAGATGTTCTGAACAACTTGAAAATGAAAAGATGTTAACGTATAAAAAGAAAACTGACCAAGAATTCTACTAGTAAATGACATCTCCTATTTCAAGTATCTCTTTTGATTGGAGCCCACTTCTGTGATTTGTCAAAATAAGGGATTATCAGAGTATGAAGGGTGTGTGCTGCGTGTGTGCGTCCGTCTCTTCACGTTGATTTCCATTGACACCTACCGTAGTTGCTTTACCGAGGCCCCGGAAATACCATTGATTACTGTCGCCAAATCATATGCAAATTTTTTTACCAATTTGTATCTTCGCACATTTGGAATCAAACATTTTGTTTTGTTCTCGACATAGTAGGTATAACAAATATTTTTAACATGGATCATATTTATTAAATACCGTAACCAAAGAAAACATAACATGAGTACATTATTGTTTATTTTCAATTAAACTTTCCCATACAAGCTACCGGAAAAATATTTGATGTAAAAACCAAAATATATATAACGATTGGGCGCGAACAATTGAACAATGATAAGGTTAATAACGTTACTATGGCAACCGCGTGTTTGCTGTAGTATCAATATTGTGTTAGGTGATTGAAATGTCTATCATTTGCACCTATTCAGGTAGTACAAAACACGTTATTGGTCAAAATGTTGGTACATTTTGCACAATACAAAACGTGTTCAAAATAGTATTATTGACGTTATGATATTATTGAAAAATGTAGATTGTTCCCAAAATAACAGCCTTGATAAAGGCGCATGATGCTTTATAAAATTCTAGAGTAATAATTGTTATGTAACTGAAAACTAAAATTGTAAATAGCTTTGCCATTTCGAGTGCCTATAGCCGGAATTGCCCATGTTAATTTTGGCCAAAATTAGTTCAATATTGGGCATGTTTATGGTATTAGTAACTATAAATCATTAGTGAAGTAAACAGGGCGCCATTTTCTCAAAATGACATTTGAGGTGAGTGCGTCGAGGTGGTACTCCAAATTTCACATGGAAACTTTATATTACCAAATGCTTTTGTTTAACTTCAAACAAATCACATTTTCATGGTATTATTGTTCAAATTTAAATCACCCAACCTCCTTTGTTTAATGCTTCTATCAACACGATTTACACTTTGAATATCTATATACCCTTGGCTATGAACCTCGGAACCGATATTTACCCCAAAATGGAAACCCTTTCAACTAATGTCAATTAAAACAAGACTCGTTAAGTTGTCTAAAATTTAACTCAAGTTCCTTAAACAAGGAATACAAATGAACTTAATGGACATTATATTTATTTGTTATTTTTCTCAATAACTAGTCAACCACATAGATATTGCAAACCAAAGAATACAAAGTTCTAACAGCTACTTAGTCACAGATTGGATATACATAAAAATGCAACACCACATTTTATGCAATAGTGTTACTGATATCCCTTGTGTTTTAAGACGCCTACCCTGGATACTATTCTAAAAAAATTCCAACCCATTTGCAAACATCAGATATACATACAATACAGGGCGTAAAGGAATTAAGGTACCTGTTATGTTCACCCATGTGTAATTATCCTTAACAAGGACAATGTTGTCAAAATTAAATATTTGTTGATATTGGTTGAGGTTTAAAGAACGGGTTATCTAAAACCCAAGGAAGAAATGGAATCAAAAGTTGTGAAATTTTATGTTTTTAGCAATCAATCGAGAACGCATTGTGTGCACATCGATAGGGCAAGCAATGAAGCATATCGCAACTTTTGAATTCGCACATTCCTTGGATTTTTTTGGTCAGTCATCAGTTTTGATTTCTTCAACGATTTCAACGAATGAGGTCTTAAGTTCGAGCTAGTATAAGATGTCTTCGTTTAAATATATACAGGGGTGAACATAGCAAAGCCCCTTAATTCTGTATTTCACGACTAGATAGAATGCCTGATCAACCGGAGGTCCGCCCACATCGTATAATGTAATGTGTATACACACAATATAAAACCTGATTGATGAATTACATGCACAATCCACAGCCATAAACACCACTTCAAGTGTATGGAGCATTTGAAGCATGTGTCCAACTTCAAATATTTAAGCTACAGGATTATCCTCAACGTTAAGCGGCTTAACGCGGCTGTGTACTATAGACATTGTTTCTTTCTCGAAATTGAGTTTTTTTTTATATGTTTATACTTTGTTATGTTTTTTATAAATACAAGGAATGAAAATCCAGATTTGTAAACTCCAACTGCAATATTTTAAGGATTTTATTTCACTATTCCACTCGTGTTTGAAATTGAAAAGAAAGAAAATCTTTGTTGTACCAGCCAGGGTACACGCGCGCAACAACGCATCGCACAATTTGTTAACGCACAAATACGCTACGCATACGCGACGCTTATCTGCATGCGCGGCGCATCAATATGGAAACACCACGGAAGCACTGATTTCACAAAAACCTAGTGGTCAAATGGCTCCGTTTTAGCTGATAAAATGTGGTTTTTTTCAAGTTCTTTCCCCCGATTTAAATATCAAGTTATGAATGGATTCGCTCAAACTTCTCAAGGGGCCGTTCATGTAATGTAAGGTAGAAAAACGAGAAATGCCGCATTCTCGTGTGAGCTCCGATCCAAGGTACACGATAACTCAATAAATACAGCATCTATAGGAAAGCAAATATGATCATCGTATGAAGCATGATCGACTCAAGAAACCGTTTTCCCATTTTTTTATATTTTGGTCTATTTCCGATTTTAGACATCATTTTGTGCAAATAGGCGTTTGTGAATTTTAAAAAGTTTATTTTGATGCCTTATATGGTCAATATCTCCAAAAATAAGGCCAATATCAAAAAACTAATAAAACCGTTTTTGGAATGGAGCCTCAAGATGGAGATAAAAACAAAATAAAATATTTTGGAAAGAGTGTTTTTTTATTATGATGTACCGAACAAATATTGCCAAAAACTCACTTGTTTGGGATTTTCTTCAAAACTGTTGTTTTTACACCAAATCTATATTTATATTAAGATTCATTGATGGCTTGCCTTTATAATAAAAATGTATACTTTTATATGTCTTGCGCGAATAATTACAAAGTTATTGTACTTTTACTACATGCATGTCTGAGAGTACACAGCTGCCTTAACGGTGTGAGCAACACCCAGATCTATACTATAACTAAAACACAGCGTCTCGTCATCCGAGTATCACCCTTCATTGAACACATCCGGATCCCTGAAAAAGATAGCGTACTTCTTATGTTCCATCACACGGCATACTTATATTTCCAAGCAAACACTGAATTGTCTCTACACAGTCGTTGATTACACTACACGGTTGAGTGCATATCATCGTAAGATCTGTGGAACTTCTAGCTGAAAAATGGGCCTCTTTGATTGTTTTTTGTCGAAACCTCAAGTGTTCCTTTCACCCAATCAGAGTTTGTTTTGTTTCAAACGGAAACTAACACTCCTCCCTGAAGACACTTTCAGTCACCAAGTCAATAGATAACGCAATTCAATGTTATAGCAAGGCGAATATGGAAAATCTGTTGAAAACTACCTATCCAAGTACATTTTTTGACCAAAATGTAGGTTTTAAAAGTCAAAACCTTAAGTGTTCATTACAATATTGCAAAATATTTTCGCCTGTTTTGTAAATTCAATAAACTATGACTTTGCTAAAGATTGATATAAAAAATCGACCGACCGACCATCCGTCTGTGACCTTGGAGCACTATAAATGTCAATATATATTTTTAGGCATAAGTTATCCGACTTTTAATACAGAGAAGGGGGGGTCCAACAATCGTGGCACTTGGAAAATATCGCAGTTGCCTGCTCCGCAGTCAACTGATATGAATGATTGATTAATCTTTCTCCGAAAAAAGAAAAAGAGCACGGTACACCAACTTGACGTCATGTTGGTGTACCCTGCTCTTTTTCTTTCCAGTTGTTAATATTCATGGTATCCTCTTCTATCATTTATTGATCCTTGTGTTTTGTGTCCTTGTCTGTTGCATTCACCATTACCCACTTTTTTTTAATCCCCCTGCTTTTGTCATATACGTACCTTTATAAATTTCTAAATTTCAGTATTTTTAAAGTTGTATTCGTTTATATTTTGGCAATGCATTATCCCTTAAGGTTGTAAATATTCGAATTTAGTGAACAAATTGACTGGCGACATTATCGCTAGTGCATAATCTACTGGCTTGAAGGCAGCTTTCTTTCGCAAAGGAAATGTCTTTGTCCTATAAAAATACGGAAACGATTTCCTTTGTATTATTTATACTGCAAGTGCCAGTATTCGATTCGGCAATACAAGTTTGTTTGCAATTATAGTCTAACTGTCCTACCAATTGAATTAGATTAAATTCGCATTAAGTAATATTTCGAAGTTAATGACTGCGTATCAATTGTTTTGAGGGTATTATAAAAAAATCTGTCTATTTTGCTTTTCGAACCAAGGAATATCATGAAGCGCACGCCCCGAAAAATAACTTGATTACATCTGTATAATATTATCAAAACACCATTTCTTTACGTTACCTTTCTCCTTAAAAAAACAACAAATAGACGACAGCGCTAGAGAAAAAGATTTATTTAATATCTGTGATGTATAGTTAATATATTACGTGGCAAAAAGGTCCATAGGTTCTAATGGCAATTGTTCCGTTAACTCAATTTATCAGTAACTTCACAGATAGTTGAAACCTATTACCTGAAGCCAGACATTCAATTGGTACAAATTTTATGAACATTGACCTTCGACACTTTGACACTTTACCACATGTTGTACATGCACATAATTTATATATATATTGTCACCACTCTTCGCCATACATACATTATCCCAGCCACATTTCCCTAACATAATATGAAATTAAAAACAAAATGAAAATTAAATTTATTTTTGCAGAGGCGCCGACGGGGTTCGAACCCACGCTGCACTGAGCAGTACTATACAGTAGACTGCTCGTCCGTAAAGGCTTGATGGTGTCATGATGAAAATTTAAAAATATAATCGCAACTTCATTACTTCAACAGAACACGTGACAAGCAAAGACAGAAAACGTACCATATTTTGGAACTTTATTTGTTTAAAACATTAATGTGTATTAATAGCGCTCAATTGTTGATAACTGCGTGTTCTATATACAATAAATGAGCCTACTCACAATAGTTTTTTCATACATTATATCGATTTTGACTCGCACGTGCCCGCCGTATACTAAAAGTATGTCGGTGTGGCGTGGCCTACCATTTTTCTTGTAGCTTCGTGTATACACGAAAATGTTTTCATCATTTATACAATAAATCCACATTCGACCCCTAATTTTATTTCAGGAAATAAAACATTAGATTACCATAAAAACGAAACAGTAATCATTGGTTGGGTCTAATGTCATTCTTACATGGAATTTTCAAGGTTTTTTCTATCGTCATTCTCGCTCAATTAAAAAAATAATTTTGGGGTATATAAAATTGAAATAAAATTCTCTGCCTCATAAACGACATCAAATGTGCCACAATTGGGTATCACGAATTGTTATATATGATGTGCAGTTAATATTCATATTTTTTTTTATACAGAGGATGCTTCAGTTTTGACAGGAACAATATTTTCTTGAAAACCCTCTCACTCGGTTATTTCAAAACGGTAACCACGCTTCCCTAGAATGTGCAATAAATTAGCATTACATTTTTTTCTTATTCTAACAGCAAGCGTTTCTAAAATGCAGTAAGGCGAAATGTGGTGTAATATATTGTGATCCTTGCGATTAGAAAAAAAATAACTTGATATGCTAATAAGTGAAATCGGAACATGTTTAATTTTTTACCCCTGCATAATCATATGAGGTCATTTTGAGGGTCAAAATAACAGTCGCTTACCGCCTTTTCTGGATTCAGCAGGTCAAAATTAGTACTGATACCTAGGTTATCAATTTTTACTCAAGCAAGTATTTGAGATTTCTCTCTAGTCTACTTGGCTATTATGTTATTATTATCATCTTACGTATTGCCGAATAGCATTATTTTATCTACCGACAGTTCACATTGCAATCTGTATTTGCCTTACTCACTTTTTGCGGACGGCGAATCGTGTAAATCACTATGTATTAAATATTCACGTGTTATAATGACTTGTTATTCAGCCTTACTAACAAATTACGATGATGTCTGATTGCACTTTCAGTCCAAAAATCCCCCATCACTGCAGATCGACTTGATTGCGCAAGGTAATTTTGATATTTTATTCTCACTTCTTCGAACAATAACACTGGGCGGATATAGGCTATAAAGGGCCTTGTTATTTTGTTACACAAAATGCATACATTGCTGCTGCAAAATAGATATAATCTAAGATCAGTTTAAATTTCGTATTCATTCAATCATTCATATAACTATTGTAAATACTCTTTCGTGGAATAAAGGCAATTGATCATCGTTTTATTTCCAATCATGAGCATAAGGCGTCAAAGACGAATGCTGTCTACAGGTAAACCAATCAACCCTTCATCTTAAACTAATCAAGATATGACGTACATACCTCTTGTAACAAGTACAATGCAATCATGTAAACTAATTTTGTTTGTTTACGTAGGCTGAGAAAAAAGTGTACTCTAGATCTCTCAGCTTGATGCAAGATATGCACAAAATAAGTGAACACGATTTCAAATGTAAATTTATGCCAACATAGATATAGCAATTATGTTCTCTCGGGAGGAAAATGTGTATCTTGGATATAATTCCTGATAGAACTAGGATATCTTGTTACTCTGTTTAATGTTTTATTATGTTCCATGATCGGTTCAAGTAAACACGAAAACGAGCCACAGATATGCGTATACATCGTCGCTGTTCTAGATATCCTCTAATTACGATTTGTGGTCAAACGAACCATACTCTACCTTCAAAACAAATTTTGGGTACCCGTCAGAAGCACGTAACTCGGGATTTTTTCGAGTGATACACCCCCTGCTTAGATTTGTCGGCAAAAACCATATGATTCTTGGCAAATTACAATGCGTGACATAAGAATTGAATGTGCAATGTGCTGTTTTTGCCGATGTGGGATGTTGTTGATTTGCAATACATTTACTGTGCGGCGAATAGTGTAAATTACGACGATGTCTGCACTTTCGGTCCAAAAATCCCCATCACTGCAGATCGACTTGATTGCGCAAGGTAATTTTGATATTTTGTTCTCACTTCTTCGAACAATAACACTGGGCGGATATAAGCTAAAAGGGCCTTCTTATTTTGTTACACAAAATGCATACATTGCTGCTGCAAAATAGATATAATCTAAGATCAGTCTAAATTTCGTATTCATTCAATCATTTATAAAGCTATTGTAAATACTCTTTCGTGGAATAAAGGCAATTGATCATCGTTTTATTTCCAACCATGAGAATAAGGCCTCAAAGATGAATGCTGTCTACAGGTAAACCAATCATCCCTTCATCTTAAACTAATCAAGATATGACGTACATACCTCTTGTAACAAGTAAAATGCAATCATGTAAACCTATTTTGTTTGTTTAAGTAGGCTGAGAAAAAAAGGTGTACTCTAGATCTCTCAGCTTAATGCAAAATATGCAAAAAAATAAGTGAACACGATTTCAAATGTATGCCAGCATAAATAGAGCAATTATGTTCTCTCGGGAGGAAAATGTGTATCTTAGATATAATTCCTGATACAACTAGGATATCTTGTTACTCTGTTTAATGTTTTATTATGTTCCATGATCGGTTAAAGTAAACACGAAAACGAGCCACAGATATGCGTATACATCGTCGCTGTTCTAGATACCCTCGAATTACGATTTGTGGGAAAAAGAACCATACTCTACCTTCAAAACAAATTTTGGGTACCCGTCAGAAGCACGTAACTCGGGATTTTTTTCGAGTGATACACCCCCCCCCCCTGCTTAGATATGTCGGCAAAAAATGAGTGTTGTCTGCAAAACCACACGATTCTTGGCAAATTACAATGCGTAACATAAGAATTGAATGTGCAATGTGCTTTTTTTGCCGACGTGGGATGTTGTTGATTTGCAATACATTTACTGTGCGGCGAATAGTGTAAATTACGACGATGTCTGATTGCACTTTCGGTCCAAAAATCCCCCATCACTGCAGATCGACTTGATTGCGCAAGGTAATTTTAATATTTTGTTCTCACTTCTTCGAACAATAACACTGGGCGGATATAAGCTAAAAGGGCCTTCTTATTTTGTTACACAAATTGCATAAATTGCTGCTGCAAAAATGTAAAATAGATATAATCTAAGATCAGTCTTAATTTCGTATTCATTCAATCATTTATATTGTAAATACTCTTTCGTGGAATAAAGGCAATTGATCATCGTTTTATTTCCAATCATGAGAATAAGGCCTCAAAGATGAATGCTGTCTACAGGTAAACCAATCATCCCTTCATCTTAAACTATCAAGATATGACGTACATACCTCTTCTAACAAGTAAAATGCAATCATGTAAACCTTTTTTTGTTTGTTTACGTAGGCTGAGCAAAAATGTGTACACTAGTTATCTCAGCTTAGTGCAACATATGCAAAAAATAAGTGAACACGATTTCAAATGTAAATGAATGCCAGCATAAATAGAGCAATGTTCTCTCGGTAAAGTAAACACGAAAACGATCCATAGAACTGCATATACACCATCGGTGTTCTAGATACCCACATCGTACTCTACCTTCAAAACAAATTTTGGGTACCCGTGAGGACCACGTTACTCATGATTTTTTCCATACCCCTTGCCCCATGCTTAGATTTGGCAAAAAGTGAGTGTTGCCTGCAAAACCATATATGATTCTTGGCAAATTGCAGTGCTAACATATAAATTGAATGTACAATTTACTGTTTTTGCCGATATGTGATGTTGCTGATCTGCAGTATATTTACTGTAATAGCAGTTACTATTATGAAAAAAAAACTTATTATGAGATTTTTTTGGACCTCACAACACCAACCCTAACCCCGCCGCCACTTACTTGAGATTCTTTAGCGTCCCTGCCAAAAAAAAAGATCAACAATTAGGCAAAAACAATCCGTCGGCATAAAATATCGTGCACCCCAAGTCCAACTAGCCTAGTGATGGCCCTGTTCAAGGCAAATACTTTGTGTACATTTTCGTAACTTACAAGTCGATGAGACGACCTAGTAAATCAGAACAATAGAGCCTAACATTCTTTATTTACGATTCATTCCATCTGCCGAGTTGATATCAATTTGATCGTAGACAAACACTCTTATCGTCATGCCTGAACTGTTTTAGTGGCAGGCGATTGATTACTATTATTGCCTGACTTCCAAATTGCCTGTGACACCGTCAAGCAATAAATATGTGTCACATTAATATTCCAATATTTCCTTTCACTTTTAAAATGACTACTTCTTATAAACGTCAGTTTTGAAATTGAGGTATTGTATATTTCCATTCTTGATGTACCTGCAACATATAAGCACTAAGCACTAAGTGACGGGAATGGAACAAATAAATTACCGTATAATTTGTTTGTCTAGGAAATTGACATTTTGCTTTTTTGAAAAAAACAACAACAATTGAAGTACCAACTTTGAGTGCTTATGAAAAGACTAAATTTGGTGAGTAAACTGGATTTATTGCTAGTTCTTTGGTGCAGGTTTAACAAAACATCAGATACATTTACAGCAGATATTTTAATATCGTATTTCTTTCTGCAAACATGAATGTCATTGCCGTAAAGGTCCACAGCAATGTCGTGATAATTTTATCAGCCTTTCACGACATATGCTAATATTTATTTTAGCGGATTTCATCATTTATTAATGTCACATTTAAACATCCGCAATTACTGCTGCCGACAGCCTCTTAGTACCTTGTTATAAACTTTGGGATAAGGAGCATACGCAGAAGAGAAGAGCAAGGGCATTTAATCCAAGCATTGAATAAAATATCCCACATCAGTGCACTGACAGTATATTTGGGGTCAATGACAAGCTACATTCTTCACAAACCCCTGTACCATTTCACCAGCAATATCCGGTGTCTATAGTTTTTCATGCCGAGTAAGATCAAGCGAAATCGCTTATATTTATAAACTTTCAGTTTTTATAGCATTATTATGCTCGTAGTCATGACACGGGATAGCGTCGGTGCCAGCATTTCTAGAATAGCACTGGTAAATAAATCACGAGATATATCTGATCATTGAACACGTTTCCTTCACCATTGTATCAATGGCATAACCGTATAGTGCCAACGTTGTGATGATACAAGTTTGATCATATTTGAGCACATATCACTCTGAAATCACAGTCCAGTGACGTAGTGTCACAGGGGCACGGGGGATTAGAGTGCACGTGCCAAATTACCATAAAAAAAACGGCTTTTAGTCCCCCTCCCCAATCAGACCCGATGCACCCCAAACAAGGTCGTTAACCCCCCCCCCCCATCCCACACACCCACATCTGATGAGTCACGTTACACCACTGCCACAGTCTACGGTACGGATCTATTATTGTTATTAGAAAATGTTAGGAACAGGCCTTACGAACAATAAAAGTAACGTGTTGGATCGATTCAATAAGGTAGTGAAGTAAATCGAAACATTTAGTTGTTATAGGAAAAACATCAAGTTTCTCAAAGAAATGGCAACTCGCGAAGATATTCACCAGGTGGAGCTATACTACTTACGTTCGTAATATTCAAGCAACCTGAACCTATAACACGGGATATTATCAATAAGCCCTGCATAATATCAATTTCGCGCATTCCTACACCCCAATGGCATGGCAGACTTTGGCGGATGATGAGTAATGCAGGTTTGGCGGTGCTTTTAAACTGCATTCTATCACCCGCTACGCACGGTAATTGCCGAATGATTACTGACCATTATTTGGTTTGATTCGTCTATACACAAAGAAAACATTGAAAATGAAACAGGTAATATTTCAACAACAACAACAAAAATCCGATAAGCTTTTGTTGTCATCTGCGAAGATAGGAGGAGATGTGCAACTGAATATGTGTGGAAACTGCTATAGTATTAAGTTCTTCCCTTAAAGACTCAAGATCGTTCAAGCTTAAAGACTGTTAGTTTTACATCTTCCAATAAGAATACAGACCTGGAGCTTTGAACAATACATTAGCCGTTAAAACGTGTTCAACAAATGAATAGTTTGCAAATGATCGGAAAACCTAATGATATTATACCATACGTGTAATGGAACTCAAACTAAATTAATACTGTACTTAGCGAAATTAAACGTTTCAATAACGGATCTAATATCCATAATGGCTCTAATTTTGAGCGCATTTTCAACATTCACCATCTAATGATGCTTTGGTCAATAGGATTCATCATTCAATGTCGTTTTCCCGTCGTTAACATGATTAAATGTCTTTCATACACGAACCTCTTTGAAATATTGTTTAGAATAATAACTATACCACTAAAAATAACCTGTCAGTTACTAACAATAGCTACTAAGGATTTACGCAGCATTAAACATGCAATCGCTGTGATCACCGCATAGTTTCTGAACACACAGTGTATTAATGTGAATCTGAAATGATATAAACACATCACAAAAAAAGAAAGTCCCTCTCTCCACCATTCGTCACAACATCGTTAGGTAAAATTTTGTACCAATAACTTAACTTAAATATAACCATGTGACTGTTTACTAAGTGCTGTATGAAAATGAAAGAAGACCATCACTTCATGGCTGAATGAGCCCAAGAGAAAGACAAAAGCTGCACTTTTCAAAAGTAGGCCTATGCGTGTTAAACTTCACTGTGCTGAGCTCTGGCAATTCACTGTGCGGAGTAAGAAGATGCTTTGCATGGCTGAATGATCAGGAATTGATTACACATTAGAATAAATGTTCATTTGGTGGGGAGTTTAAACTACACTCAACCACACGTGTCTATCCATAGAGGTTATCCGTGTTCTATAAGCTGCATATCATATCAGCGACTGCTATACCTTGTTTAGGATTTTCAGAAGAAGTACCTGCATGTACAATTATGACTGTTTCAAAATTACCCGCCAAAGTCATGCAAATAACTCCGAGGTCGTGCATTGAATTGGTGTGAATGAGGAATACTACGAGAACCAGCGCCTTTTGTTAGAAGTCACACATGAGTGACGTGGATAACCTCTATTAGTAACAAGCCATGCACACTTGTGACAGGCATACACCTACTTTGTGACGTTTGAAAAGGGCAGTTTTTGTCTTCTACTTGAACTCATTCAGCCATAAAGTCATGGACATCTTTCATTTTCACACAACACTTAGTAAACAGTCATATAATTATGTCTAAGTTAGTTTTATTGGTACAAATTGTAACCTCACGATGCTATGACGAAATGTTGAGAGGGGGACTTATTTCTTGTGATGTGTTTAGGTTGTTTTTTTGTTTTGTTTTTTTGTTCGCATTTATGATAAATGACCACTATTCCGATGAGTAGTTATTGTAAATGCATCATCGTTGTAATTTAAATCATGGAAAAGGCATCAGGGCTGAATGTCGTATACAGTTGCAATAACGTAAGCTGAGCTGCAAAAAAAATCGATCTAGGTGTCTCGCTTCAATGTAAGATAGGCACAATGTGCATGAGCAAGATTTGAAATGTAAATGTATATGCAAGCATAAATAGGGCAATGTGTTCTCTCGGGAGTGACATCTGAAATTCTTCGAAAACATCTTGTTACTGTGTTTTATGTATTAGTATTATTCCAAATATTAGTTACCATAAACACGAAAAAACAATCCACGGAAATATACAGTGAGACAAAAAATTAAGGTACCAGTTATGTTTATCCCATGTATATCCGATTTAAAGACAGATATGTCATAATTGGATCCGGCAGCCAATAGCTGCATCTTTTAGCTCGAATTTAAGATCTCATTTGTTGAAATTGTTCAAGAAATAACGACATTACTTAACCCAAGAAGATGCCAATTTAAGAGTTGCAGTTTGCTCCATCGCATGTCATATTGATTTGTACACAAAGTGTTCGTGAACAAGAGAACTGGCGCCGTGCTTTCATTGATTTAGCACGTTAAAACTAGCATCGTGATTTCAATGATTAGAACACAAAAGTGCAACTTTTGATTTCCATACTTTTTTGGCTTACTGTATATATCAATGTAAGGAATGAGGAACTTGAAAGCGTTTGCGGCTGCATATTGCATATGAATGTTTAAAAATATGGAGATTCATTTCCCATTAGCATATAGCCCTGACGAGATCACCAACATTTATCTCGTGTAGATGTGAAAGGTGATTTTTTGGTGAGGTAGGTAGGGAGTGGGGGAGGTAGGGGGTGAATGAGGGAGGGGGAGGGGGACGGAGGGAGAAGGTATCAGAGCAAACTTTTTATTGTCTTTGTTTTTCAGGAGATATGGGCATTACACATAATGGTATGTCACTCAGGTATATCTTGGGCGCATTTCTTGCACATTTATGTAACTTACTGATCGACATGAGACGACTTTGTCACGAAATCATCAGCCAAAATGTATTTCAGCAAGATAGAACCGCACGATTAGTGCATTATGAGTCATTACATCTAAGCATCCCTTTTAATACAATTGCTGTGATGGATTTAATAAAACTTAATAACCCTCCATGTCTTCGGCAATGTTGTTACAATTTTATCAACAATTCATGAAATAACTTTTTAACATTTTATTTCAGCGAATTTTGTCATTTATTAATGCACATTTGAACATCTACCATTGCTGCTGCTGTCAGATTAAAGCACCTTGTTAACTTTGGGATGAGTTCGAAATTATCCGGAAATCCGTCTTGCATTAAATAGTTTTAATTTTCATAATCGGATTCAGTTTACACTCTTGTATTCATTCGTAAATGTTTACATATTTGCTAAAATACTGATTATTAAACATAATTCAGATAAATATTCAGATCTATTTCCCTCCTTAATGTGAATAATTTTACTTCTAATAAACGAATAATTGAGTAAACTAGCTGTTGAAACATTTCAGATTTACAATGAATGAATAGTTTGCAAAATATTCATTTGTTCGGGACCACCAAAGTGACATGCTATAATGATAATGGAAATCAAATGTCTACCATTATGAAACGTGTCAATAACGGATCTTATACAAATAATTGGCCTCATTTTTAAACGCAGCATACATCATCTAATGATGCTTTTATGAATAGAATTAATCAGTCAATGTCCTCTATAATAGTTGTCAACATGATTAAAAGCCTTTCATAAGCACAATTAAGTCTTTATCAGAATACTATATTTATTACCTGTCAGTTATTGTGCTAAAATATGAAATAAGCTTATTAGTCTGATAACGAGCTTGTTTGTCCTGTCACAAACAGACAACAAAAAGATGAACACGATAATACAAATGTGACTCCTCGCCACAACTGAGCCCGGATGTCGCCAATCATCATTTTTGAGATATTCAACCAAAATATTCTGCTTGAAATTAGCTTTAAAATGATGTATATCATGTCTATAGTACTTGACATTTAAGTAGTGAAAAATCAATAAAACAGTCAATAAATCCTTTCTTTCCTATTGTTGATTGTTAAGTTCGATGGAGCATATCTCAATAGTGGCACTGGCGACATCCGGGCTCAGTTGTGGCGAGGAGTCACAAATGAACAACCTGCGGCTAAAACACAATTTTCGGTCTTGAAAGTAGAAAACGTAAGTTCAAACATGTAAAACCACTTGAAAACAATAGACGCTTTTAACAAACACAATAGCAATATTGCCGTTATTCCATTTGATCATATCGTGGATGTAGAACAAAGAGGTGTCTTTCTTTTTTCTTTTTTTTTTTTTTTCTTTTTTCTTTTTATTTTGTTACTTAAACTATGGGCGGTGCATATGCCACTTTGTAGAAGTCCATTGTACATTCTACATCAGGTCTTCTCAACTCGAAATATTTTTTTAGTGATTCGGAAGTGCCAACAAGGAAGGTACCGTGTTTGTATAGCAGGTATAGTACTTTGGTGCTTTACTGGGGGTCCAGGGGTAGCGCCCCGGAAGCTCCTGGATTTTAAGGTTTTTAAAAGCCTAGATTTGGGTATTTCCCTCTTCTTCAGTTCAAGATTTATGTGAAAAGATTCTTAACATTACCGTGCGCCACTTCGTGCGCCACTTCGACTGACTCCAAGCACCAAAAGTGGCTTGCGCCGCCAATTGAGAGGGCCTGCTCTACATCAGTGGAGTCATATCAAATGGTTAAAATTAATGCCCAACGAGCTTACAGGTACGCTGACCCTAGACCCCTTTCGAAAAAATGGTGCCCTGGACCCCACCAATTGGTCGGAATGAATTTCTGCTCTCATGGAAACCCTGTCAAAGCCTATAGGCATTAACAGCAAACGCATATTGCTGAAAAGTAAGCGTCTATGAAGCATTGTAAGGTGCCTACATTATCGATCCCAAAAACGTGCACTTGTTGAACTATGTTTCATTTAAACAATTGAGATGAATGGTATTTGAACAGATGCTTTAAATAGAACATTTAGTGAACATTTAAGTGTATTCATAATGTATGAATGTCAATGGTAATTAAATGACGTAAGTTGAGTTTTAATATTTAATGTCAAAATGATCTTGTGCCCTAAGAACTTCTTTTATTGTTATCTAATAAAATATTCAGCAGCTTCCTTGTTCATGCATTTGATACTGGTACTAATTGTCTTAAGTGGGTTATATTATTTGACAGAAATATTTTCCCAAGGTCGCTGGATAATAAAGAATATACATTTTAGATTGCTTAAATATTTAAAAAGAAACGCAATTCAGTTGTTGAAATTATAATAACCTTTGGCAGATGATAGCAATTTGAAATAGTTTTTATTTCCAGTAAAAAAATAAGCTCTTGTTAATAACTAACACGAAGAGTGCTGGGTTTAACTATCAAATAAATGTATGCTCGTCATATATTACATTTTTTGAAAACATTTAAAAATATTGTTGTAGTGTGTTTTCATACACAACGTTTTAAAACGTTATCATGACCTTTATATAACCCGACATTTTAATGTTATTAAAACGTTTTTACCTAAACCAAAAGCCAAAATATAACTTATTTAAAACGTTTTAAAAACGTTTTTGTGTTTGCTGGGTGTATCGTCTGAAACTTAATTGTTTGGGTATTTTAACGCCATAACTAAACATAACTAAATATTTGGTGTGGTTAGGGAGTAAATCAGCTATCACATGCCTTTTGAATTTTTACAATTGACCATATCGTTCTTGAAATATAAGACTTTTACAAAAAACCCTCATTTTCAAGCCTTTCCATGGATTCAAATATCAATCGATGATCTATATTCAGAGTGCTAAGGCCATCTTGATTTGATAATTCGTCTCAAAGCCCCTGCGCGCATTAGTAAAATTGCCGGTTTTTTTTTCTTTTTTTTTCCGCTGTATTGAGTAAATTAAAGTTACTTTTTTTGAGATGTTTATGTCGCTAACTTGATGTTTTTAAAGCAGTATCTTTAAAGCTGAAAATATCGTCTGTTTTTTAAAACTTGGACTTACGATTGCTTTAAATTTTATATAGAGGAACTTCAGGTATTTTTTTTTTTTTTCTTTCAAATTACAGTTATTAGTGTTCGACATATTTTTAATGCATGTGGAAAACTGCCCATGGCTTTGTCACGTACAGTGGATTAAATAAAGCCACCAAGAGAAACACGGGACATTATCAATACGTCGTGTATGAACGAATCAATTTCGCGCATTCCTACACATCAATGGCAGACTTTGACGGGATCCATCCCGCCTAAAATGAGGAGTAATGCAGGCTTGGCGGCGATTTTAAACTGCATTCCATCACCCGTTACACACGTAGACAAAAGCATGGTAAACGTTTCCAACGCATTACCATTATGTAATCGATTTTAAGTGGCTTTTATCCACCCAATTAAGCAGTCACAACATCAGTTTGGTTCTGGAGGACCTCAATAATAATTGCCGAATGATTTCTGACCATCATTTGGTCGTTGGATTCGTCTATAGGACCCCATTGGAAAGAAGTTTACATATTTGCTTTATGGGTTATCCTGGCATTTTGGCTTTTTGTTGTCTTTGCTTGTATCCATGTATTTCATGTATGCTAAATTTGTGATGATTTGACGATTTTGCCGAATAAATATAAATGAATGAATGTATACACAAAGCAAACATTGAAAATGAAACAGGCAATATTTCAAAGAAAACGATAAGCTTCTATACGTTTGCTGACATCTGCGCACATAGGAGGAGGTGTGCAACTGAATATAATTATGTGGATATAGTATTAAGTTCTTCCCTAAAAGACTCAAGATCGTTCAAGCTTGAAAACTGTTAGTTTTATATATTCCAACAAGAATACAGAGCTTTCGAACAATAAATTAGCCGTTAAAACGTGTTCAATAAACGAATAGTTTGCAAATGATCGGAAAACCTAATGATATTATACCATACGTGTAATGGAACTCAAACTAAATTAATATTGTACTTAGCGAAATTAAACGTTTCAATAACGGATCTAATATCCATAATGGCTCTAATTTTGAGCGCATTTTCAACATGCACCATCTAATGATGCTTTGGTCAATAGGATTCATCATTCACTGTCGTTTTCCCGTCGTTAACATGATTAAATGTCTTTCATATACGTACCTCTTTGAAATATTGTTTAGAATAATAAAAAAAAAATAAAAAAACCGTCAAAAAACATCTGATGGATCAAGCCATAAGAACTGAGCAGAGATCTTTCATCAGGTATTGATGGGGTTTGATCTTTTTCCTTTTGGTCGTATTTATGTGCAATATATGGGGTTTGGGTGTTATTTAGTTATTTTATGTGCAATATTTTGGGTTTGGGAGTTATTTATTTATTGGGAGTTATTTATTTATTTATTTATTTGGTTCTGTTGCCTGATCTGCTTGTTTCCCCATTTCTTTTTTCTTTAAGGACCCCAAAGGAAATAAGCCTCAATTTTTATTGAGGCTTTTTGGGCTATCCTTGGTACTCGTCTGGTGTTTACTCCATAATCCATACATTTCGTTGTTATATCTGGTTTTTCATGCAATTGACCACATCTTGTATGTATTTATAATGTATCTTTTTATCATATGTGCTGTAATATTTTTTATGTGAGTACTGAATAAATATGAATGAATGAATGAATGAATGAATGAACTATACCACTAAAAATAACCTGTCAGTTAATAGCAATAGCTACTAAGGATTTACGCAGCATGAAACATGCAATCGATGTGATCACCGAATAGTTTCTGAACACACTGTGAATGAATGTAAATCTGAAATGATATAAACACATCACAAAAAAAGAAAGTCCCCCTCCACATAACATCGTTAGGTAACATTTTGTACCAATAAATTAACTTAAATATAATCATGTGAATGTTTACCAAGTGCTGTATGAAAATGAAAGAAGACCATGGGTTAGAAAAGTAGGCATATGCGTATTAAACTTCACTGTGCTGAGCTCTGACAATTCACTGTGCTGAGCAAGAAGAGGATTTGCACGGCTGAATGATCATGAATTGATTACACATTAGAATAAATGTTCACTTGGCCGGTGGGGAGTTTAAACTGCACTCAACCACACGTGTCTTTCCATAGGGGTTATCCGTGTTCTATAAGCTGCATATCATATCAGCGACTGCTATAGGGGCCTACCTTGTTTAGGATTTTCAGAAGAAGTACCATAGATGAACTCCTGGATGGGGCAGCTTTAATTAGCATGAGGCCGCATTGATATGTAAATAGCGTATTGTTATTTAAATTTGCGCCCAGACGTATTGAGGGCGACAGTCATGTTATCCAGACGGAGAATGGCTGCATATGCCGGGCATGTCAATTTGCTGAGTGAAGGCTGATAATCACCTTTCTGTATAGGTAATAAGCTAGTATATTTCGTGTACCAGTTGGTTATAACAAAAATTAGTATCATATTAAATATATTAAATGTATAAACTTTGAAATTTACATGAATTTGAAGAGCAGAGCTTCGAAATGTAACTAAGTCAGGCGATGTGAAATTCTGCTCCGTGGTCCCCTCTGCGTGGTAGAATTATATTTATAAAACATTGAATTTAACAGATATCATGGGTAGCCAACCACGATTTATCAGCATTTAAAATATATGTTAATTAACAAAGATAAATAATAAAGAGTACAAATGGCAATTAACTAGTAAACAAGCCTGAAATCTTAAAATGTTGCCACGTGATTTCCCGAACACATGATATGTTAACATGTGACCACTATTCAGATTTACCGTAAATATTTGGAGTATGCTTGCACATCATGCACATACACTGTGCATTTCTTTACTTCCGTATAAAATCAATAATTCATGCTGGGAGCCAAGTAACATTGTCTGCTCAGAGCAGATTGGTATTTTATTTTACTTGAGAGCATAATAGAAATACATAAAGACGAATAAGGCGCCATGATGGAAGGTCAGGTCGGGTATCAAAGGTTATTATAACTTAAATACTACTTGTATTTCCCACCTTGCCTCTGTCACATATTTCCTTCATATTATTGACAGCAAGTCCTAATTTTGACTTTGCTATTGCAAAATGTCATTTCATATCAAATTAGCAGACTTTCTTTGAAAAAACATATCAATGGTGCCTGATGGGAATACCCGTCCGCCATTTCATTAAACTGGATCGTTTTCGCCTGTTTTGTGCCCAGATGTATTGGGGCGCGCTATACTCTCATTGAACAGGCAAAGTTCGCAAAACTAACAACGTTGTTATTTGCCAAACTCAATTAACATGATCCAAGGGGTCGAACATGAATTATTCATAACGAGCTATAACGGATCGATAACTGGCCTCACTTTCTAGCTAGTAAACCAGCTGAATTTTTCATAGATTTTGTGTTGCTAATAGAACAACCGTGAATTTAGTGTCACCCCCTTGGAAGTACCTGCATGTGCAATCATGACTGTTTCGAAATAGCCCGCCAAAGTCATGCAAATAACTCCGAGGTCGTGCATTGAATTGGTTTGAATGAGGAATACTACGGGAACCAGCGCCTTTTGTTAGAAGTCACCCATGAGTGAAGTGGATAACTCTATTAGTAACAAGCCATGAACACTTGTGACAGGCATACGCCTACTTAATGACGTTTAAAAAGGGCAGTATCTTGTCTTCCACTTGAACTCATTCAGACATAAAGTCATAGACATCTTTCATTTCCACACAACACTTAGTAAACAGTCATATAATTATTTCCAAAAAAGTTTTATTGGTACAAATGGTAACCTCACGATGCTATGATGAAATGTTGACAGGGGGACTTATTTCTTGTGATGTGTTTAGGTTTGTTTTTTGTTCGTATTTATGATAAATGACCACTATTCCGATGAATAGTTATTGTAAATGCATCATCGTTGTAATTTAAATCATGAAAAAGGCATCAGGGCTGAATGTCGTCTACAGTTGCAATAACGTAAGCTGAGCTGCAAAAAATCGATCTAGGTGTCTCGCTTCAATGTAAGATAGGCACAATGTGCATGAGCAAGATTTGAAATGTAAATATATATGCAAGCATAAATAGGGCAATGTGTTCTCTCGGGAGTAACATCTGAAATTCTTTGAAAACATCTTGTTACTGTGTTTTAAAAATGGAACTCAAACTAAATGCAAACCATTATGAAACGTGCCAATAACGGATCTTATACAAATAAATGGCCTCATTTTTAAACGCAGCATACATCATCTAATGATGCTTTTATGAATAGGATTAATCAGTCAATGTCCTCTATAGTTTTCAACTTGATTAAACGTCTTTCATAATACTTTATCAGAATAGTATATTTATTAGTAATTACCTGTCAGTTATTGTGCTAAAAATATGAAATAAGCTTATTAGTCTGATAACGAGCTTGTTTGTCCTGTCACAAACAGACAACAAAAAGATGAACACGATAATACAAATGAACAACCTGCGGCTAAAACACAATTTTCCGTCTTGAAAGTAGAAAACGTAAGTTCAAACATGTAAAACCACTTGAAAACAATAGACGCTTTTAACAAACACAATAGCAATATTGCCGTTATTCCATTTTTTTTCTCTTTTTTTTTTCTTTTTTTTTTGATTTTGTTACTTGTTGTTATTTTATGTTGTTATTTACATGCTGCGTGATTCATAACGCTTAAACTATGGGCGGTGCATATGCCACTTTGTAGAAGTCCATTGTACACTCTACATCAGGTCTTCTCAACTCGATTTTTTTTAGTGATTCGGAAGTGCCAACATGTCAAGGGAAGGTACCGTGTTCGTATAGCAGGTATAGTGCTTTGGTGCTTTACTGGGGATCCAGGGGTAGTGCCCCCCCCCCAGAAGCTCCTGGATTTTAATGTTTTTAAAAGCCCAGATTTGGGTATTTTCACCCTTCTTCAGTTCAACATTTATGTGAAAATATTCTTATAATTACCGTGCGCCACTTCGTGCGTGCGCCACTTCGACTGACTCCAAGCACCACAAGTGGCTTGCGCTGCCATTATTGAGAGGGCCTGCTCTACATCAGTGGAGTCATATCAAATGGTTAAAATTAGTGCCCAACGAGCTTACAGGTACGCTGACCCTAGACCCCTTTCGGGATGGTGCCCTGGACCCCACCAGTTAGTCGGAATGAATTTCTGCTCTCATGGAAACCCTGTCAAAGCCTATAGGCATTAACAGCAAAAGCATATTGCCCCGGCATATTTCTGAAAAGTAAGCGTCTATGAAGCATTGTAAGGTGCCTACATTATCGATCCCAAAAACGTGCACTTGTTGCACTATGTTTCATTTAAACAATTGAGATGAATGGTATTTGAACAGATGCTTTAAATAGAACATTTAGTGAACATTTAAGTGTATTCATAATGTATGAATGTCAATGGTAATTAAATGACGTACGTTGAGTTTTAATATTTAATGTCCCAAATGATCTTGTGCCCCTAAGAACTTCTTTTATTGTTATCTGTAATAAAATATTCAGCAGCTTCCTTGTTCATGCATTTGATACTGGTACTAATTGTCTTAAGTGGGTTCTATTATTTGACAGAAATATTTTCCCAAGGTCGCTGGATAATAAAGAATATACATTTTAGATTGCTTAAATATTAAAAAAGAAACGCAATTCAGTTGTTGAAATTATAATAACCTTTGGCAGATGATAGCAATTTGAAATAGTTTTTATTTCCAGTAAAAAAATAAGCTCTTGTTAATAACTAACACGAAGAGTGCTGCGTTTAACTATCAAATAAATGTATGCTCGTCATATATTTATATCGCCTAGATCAGACTACACTATATAGAAGTATTACTTTGTATCTAATTACTGGGCGTTCTTTGTATATATGTTTTTATGTATAACAATTCAGTCAGATTCCATGCGAAAACCCAACAGTGCCTGAGCACTACATTAAAGGGGTTGGTGACAAGCGTCTGGTTTAAAGGGTGGGCGGTATGTGATAGAGCCATATTCAAAGGTTAGACGAACAATAGTCAGATATACGAGATCAGCGGACCGGACACGTATGTAGTACAGGGTGTCCCATAAGTTCAGTATGCTATGAGTGAATTATATTTCGATATCTAACTTTGCCAGATTTTTGGTCAATGTTACGTGCAAAATATCAATATTGGTTGATAAAAATCCACAGCAACTTTTCCTCAATGAAATTCCCAAGATTTGGGTGGTATGGATATGAAGTTAAGAGATCTGGAATGAGTGTTTTTGGGAGTATTTTTGTGGGGCATGAGAGCACATCAGACATATCGAATTGCATTCTGTTTTCTGATATCAAATATTTTTCATTTTTTGAAATTCACGATATAATACAAATTATCAAAATTTGATATGTTTACCCATTTTTGATATATAACAGTCCTCGAAGTAACTTTTATAAATCTAATGACATATTCTTAAAGTGAATGTAGCTGGGAGGAAAAGCCGACGATAAATTGAAAATGTTGACCTTTCGTATAGAAGATATGGATTTTCCCCTAAAGACCTAAAAAAAACACCATATCTTCAATACGAAAGGTCAAAACGTTCAATTGATCGTCGGCTTTTCATCCCACCTACATACACCTGAAGTATAAATCATCAAATTTATAAAGTTTACTTTGAGTACTGTTAAATATCAAAAATATCAATTTTCAATCATTTGCCATGAAATGTGTATTACATTGCGACTTTCAAAAAATCAAAATTATTTGATATCAGAAGGACATTTTTCGTATTCAGAATGAAATTCGGTATGTCTGATGTGCTCCAATGTCCCACAATAAATCCTGTCCAAACGTTCATACCCCAACCCTTAAGGCTTTCAATGAAAACAAAAATTACATTCAAAGCTTAGTATCAGAATAATTTTAAGTTTGTTCTTTTTAGTATTATGTATTTTTAAATTTAAAAAAAATGAAACAGATGGTTAAAAATGTTAAAATGTACCTATTTTAGAATAGTACATAAAACAGTTTCTTTTCTAATATCGGGAGTTTCCCTTTGTATTTTTTTCTACTTAATTATAATGACACTTGTAATAATAACCCACGCCTAGCGAAGTCATACCTGTCAGAAATATTTTGACGACGATTGCCTAACGATTCCACCATTACAAATTTCATTAAATTGACCAAAGATCGTCTCAGGTAGACCGTGATGTCAACCCCGTAATAACATTTCTGAAGTTTAATCCGGGTTGAAAAACTGTTTCAACTACATCACTAGAAAACTAGTAACACATGTAATTAATATAATAGCACCCAGTATGCTTAAAATAACTGTCGTTCAATTTTAAGAACTTTATCATAAAGTCTACTTTCAGTTTGCAAACTTTAGGTGTGTAGTTCTATGACGCTCTCTTGCTGTTTCTTTAAGCACGTACTTACCTGTGCAAGTCATATTGCAAATCTCGGCTTTTGTAAAGCCCCGTACCATCTGCTTTTCCGAATTATTTGACTCTTTTAATAAGATGTGTGATTTAAAATATATCTTATGTCATGGCTAATCAAGCCCACACAAGGTCACGGGATATGTTGGTGTGGTTGTGTAACTTACGCGGTAATTTACGTCAGCAGGGCATTACCGTATAGCATGAAAGCCGATGAGAAAAATAAAGACAACAACATCTAGAAAATAACGTGTACGAGAACCCGCAGATTTAATATCATCTGTCTGTCGTTTACTCGATGCATCATGTTTTTCATGTTATGGTTAACATTGTACTTAAATTACCAAATCAAAATCTACATTCAAATCCCCGGGTTCAATAGAGGTTATCCACTTTACTCATGTACTAACCAAACGCACTGGTTCCCGTATTATTCCTCATTCAAACCAATTCAATACACGACCTCGGAATTACTTTGGCGGGCTATTTTGAAACAGTCATGGCTGCACATGCAGGTACTTCTTTCGATTCGAAAGTCCTAAACAAGGTATAGCAGTCGCTGATAGGACATGCATCTTATAGAACACGGATAACCTCTATTCACAAATATATTACCCCCTGTCCGTAGTATCGAAAGCAATGCGGAGTAACCTTTTTTGTGATATGTATAATTTTCTTAAGTTGTGTAAACTTTATTGTACAATGCTACGTAACTCTTTAGCGCAAAGGAATAAATTAACATCGGTGCAAAAGGTACAAATGTATTTTTTAAATTGTTTGCATATTACTTTATTCCGTTAATTCAACATGTATACATTTTTATATTGCTTCGATCAAGATAGGTAATTCCGTTAGTTGAAGTTTTCCGCAAATTGTAACATCATTGCCCTATTTTATTTTTATTATCGTCATTAAACCACACGCTACTTAAAAATGCTGCCAATATTTTCTGCTTTGTCAGAAGAAACAGAAGTGCCCTTAACTGGGAAGTTCCACAACTTGACAAGAGCACTTGAGATGTATTTATACAGAAGCTTACAGGATGTGATGACTCATATACACACGTTTTAGACAATATTGTATCTGATTCTAAACACCCAGAGGGAGACAACTTTTTGCTCATGTATGATCAAAGCTAGGGTTTAGTGGAGGGTAATTCTTTTGTTACTCTAGAGTTTACAAATTCATATCTATACCTCTTTATCTCAATCCCTGAAGTCAAATTTGGTTGTTGCCGATTGTCATCTGTTTTGATTATCTTGAAACTCGAACGGAATGATGTTCACCTTTTCGGATAGAGTAAATCCTAAAAGCCGCTGCAATTTAATCTTTAATATAGCATGCCAATGCGCAAATATATAGTTCGCGAATGCCATCACTGCGGACGTTGAAATGCGCAGTGAGAGTGTGTGCACACAGACGTGACGTACAGAGTGTCCCTGAAATATCTGTATCGTCTGAAACTTAATTGTTTGGGCATTTTACGCCACAACTAAACATAACTAAATATTTGGTGTGGTTAAGGAATAAATCAGCATATTTTTTTTAATTTTAACAATTGACCATACCGTTCTTGAAATATAAGAATTTTACAAAGCCCCTCATTTCAAGCCTTTCCAAGGATTCAAATATCAATTGATGATCCATATTCAGTGTGCTAAGGCCATCTTGATTTGATAATTCGTCTCTCCCCGCGAGCAATAGTAAAATCGCCCGTTTTTTCGCGTTATTCCATTTGTTTCATTAACTGAATGTATTGAGTAATTTCAGTGTTTTTCCGCTATTTTATCTTTTATCACAATAATGTTATGAGTCTCATTGTTTCCCCAATTACAAACTTTCAAACAAATTTCAAAAGATATTTTATATTATTATCAGTGTCTTTATAGAAATAATGTCCGCCCAATCATGTTATGTTGCTTTCTCGTGTAAAAGCTGCAGGAAATATACATACATATACATAAAAAGTGTCTTTTGAATCTTAGTTTTAGTCCATAAAAACAACGATGGCATAGACCGGGGCATAGACAACCTAACCATTTGGAATGTAAGCGTATATCCTAATATTTATCTCAACTATGTGTATTATTATATTACTGTGTCTGTTCATGGACATGGTTAAGTTCATCAAACAAATATTGTTTTGATTATTCTGTTTCATATTTCAGTTGTTTAGGTGAACTTTGAATAACTAATGTTTTTCACCAAAAAGCAGTAAAATACATACATCTTCATCTGATTGCGCTTTGCAAAAAGTAAACACCTCTCGATTGCTTATCGTCAATCGTGTGTCTTAAGCTCAATGTTCAAGTTCAACAAGTATCGAATGTGGAAGTATGAAAGGTGTCCAATCAACTGTCAAAGACGTTACAGTATTCAATTTACGAGAGCGAATACATCAATATACCAATTCTACACCCTTCAGGAAATTTGAATATGTTTTCGGCTCGCGGGTACCTACTTATTTTAATGTATACTTCTATTCAATTCTATCTGACGCTTTAATTGCAACATTGCGGAGAGCCTCCGACACATTATCGGCAAAGTGTCTATCAATGTCACGATATTACGTGAGAGGGTGGCGATGTTATTTGTCAAGGGTTTAATGAATGAATGTTGAGCAATATAATATAGGAAATGGGTTTTGTTCGTATTGATGGCATTTGAGGTTTTGAAATCGTAATAAGCGGGAGCTGAGAAGCTTTTACACTTGGTCAAACTGCGGTATTCAATTGTTAACATACTCTCTAGTTAATTGGGCTATATGACTATATTCGTGCATATGAATCCCACAACAGCGATATTACATATGTGATGACAGTTCCGTGCTAAGACGCAATGTTACATACTCCTAATCACAGTTTTGTGCTGACATTAAGCTTTTTCTCAGATTGAATGAATCGAATTCCTACTTATCATCAACTGATTACTGTTAGGGTTTGACGTAGATGGCACTATTTTGTTGCTAAACAGCCGGTCACATATATCGAGAAATGGGGACTTCATTTGCACATAACGTTCCTGGCGCACTAAGTTTAGGTTTATGATTTGGGTAGCGCTTCAGATTTCATGTTTAAGGTTTGGTAATAGGATTAGGATTTTCTATAGGAGCGCTCTGTTTATCTGTGCCATGTGTAGCTTTATGCGACAGAAAGTAGCACTATACTGAAACAAATTAGTGGATTGGACCAAACTATGAGAATTGAAATTTGTCACATTGTTTTAAATGAGAAATTTTAACACGATAACAACGTGGCAGGTTGCTGACACTTTAGTTAGTATTGCTTGGATGACGAGAATTGGGGAAATTTTGCATTTCTCATAGTTTCGTCCAATGCTGATTGGCTTGAACGAATTCTCATTATAAATGTTCACTTATTGTAGCTTCCCTCAATCCAACCCTTTGAATGTTTTAATCTTAATGTATTGGTTTTAGCACACTATCTCTGGACGACTTGTAGACCCCATGTCACTTGTTTTGTGTACAATTGTGGATATTCGAACAGTTTAACCCAGCCAATTGATACAATTAAAACTTACATGTATGATAAGGGCGTAATCCCTTATAATTTCTTATCATACTTGTATTTTGTACTGCAGAAGTACATTTTACCTTATGTGGTTTAAAACCTCATACCACACACAATTTACCTCCACCTTCGTGACTCGTACTTTGAAATTAACATATACACATAGGTAAATCACACAGACAGTTAAATCATTTCAAATGCAAGTTAACTGTGTCTGACAAAGCTTTATAAATATATGTCGCTAACTTGATGTTCAACCAGTGTCTTTAAAGCTATAAATTCTAGTCTTTCTAAAAACTTGGACTTTAGATTGCTTTGATTTGATATGGAGGAATTTTAGGTACCTAGTGTTTTATTTTAGAAATAACGGTTATTAGTGTTCGACATATTCTTTTTGTTTGCATGTGTAAAACTGTCCAGGAATTTGTCACGTACAAAGCCATTAAGAGAATTACAAGATTCGAACAGTTCTTGAATTCTATATCCGTCGTTCTCGTTTGCATCAAAATATACTTTTCCGTGGCTTTAAGGTGTTTTATGCTCCAAAAATACATATGTACGTGTCATTTTGATCTTAATAAAGATTTGTACAATTTCAAAAGCTTTATAATTATTAAGATAGCTTAAGGATTTGATGACATTATTGCTGTTGCTTCTGCTGTTTTCACTGGAGCTTGGATACACGGTTGTTTGATGTATATAAAATTGGCTTCATTATTAACTAAATGCAAACTATAGATGGCGCTATTTATCCTAAATCATATTTCTTTATTTGCAAGGGTTAGGTGAATAATTCTGCCATTAAAACAACTGGAATAGGTAAAACAAACAACAACGAAATTTTATAAACATATTTTGTCAAAAAATAAAAGGAATTATTTGTATTAAAAGCTTGAAAGAGTAATCTCCAGTAACTAAATAGCGCCACCAATTTTGTCATTAATAGATATATTTTATATCCGAAAAAGCTTTAAAAATACTATTAAAGTGAATAATTTGGTAAAAGAGGGGAAATTAAAGTTGAGAATGACTCAAAAGCATCTCTACACGTTAGCATGATATACATTTTAGCTGTTTAAGCCTAAAATTTGGTTGTACATGATGTTTTGTTTGAAAAACTAATAAATGATCCCATCAAACAACCGTGGATATATGTGTTACCATTATTCTTGTTTTAATAATGAAAATGTTTTATGCGAAGTAGTTAAAAAAATATGTAGCCAAACCTATTTTTACAAACAAGCAAATATGGGAGGGGCAAGCAATTTCTCACAGGTCGAAGGATGATGGCAAATGATGCTTTAAATAAAACATTGAGTGAACAGTAAAGTGTATACAACATCCATGGATGTCAATGGTAATTAAATGACGTACATTGAGTTTTAAGGTTAATGTTCCATATCATAATTTTGCCTATACTTTTTAGGCTTTATTGTTGCAATAAAATGTTCAGCAGCTGTCTTAATCAACATGATATGTTCATGAATTATAAAGATGCTGGCACTTATTGACTTTACTCGGTTCTATTATTTGGACTTTGGAAAATGTACTTTTAGATTACTTTACATACTTAAAAAGAATTTTTAATCAGTTGATAAAATATAATAACCGTTGACAGGGTATCCCAAAAGTTTCATAACTAGTTTAAACTTTTGAAGGTTTTTCATTTAGCATAAAAACGCTACGGCCAAATAACTTAAGCTAATCGTAGATACATCCTTTGCGCTAAAAGACGTTACCTCGGTTCCTTCCGCAATGAGTAGGATCGATCATCTATAATTACTATGGAGGTAATATATTTCTACAGTAAAATCTGTAATATTATTTTGTTTTTCTTGTACAATTATTCCCAGAGATAATCGGCTTTTTATTTGGTAGTTAATTTGAACAAGTTTTAAAATTCCTTTTATATTTAGCAAGAATCAGGTGAAAATTGAATACCATATGGATGGAATATTTAGTCGAAAATTTATTTTGACTATATTAAGACATTATTTGGGGGAAAGGTTGTACTTATTATTTATTTATTTATTTCACAAAATTTCAACAGGGTATCCTGCTCAATAAAAACTGATTTTCAGCAGGCCCCTGCTTAAAGGAAGATTTCGTGATCCTAGCATCCTCTTTTTATGACATTTTTCAGTACATATCCACGAAAAAGGCCTATTCCCAAAATTTCAGTTGATTCCGATTTTGCGTTTGCGAGTTATGCATGATTATGTGTATTACACTGCTCCATAGACAAAACGAATTAATCTGCAAGAAATATTTTGTACATAAACATTATGTAGCCAGAGGTTTCCAGTGATATAAAAATCTCAACTTTTTTTGAGAAAAGTGGGGGATGAGGCTGTGGATCACGAAATGCCCTTTAACGTATAAAACATAGTTTTACATGATAAAATAATTTAGATATTTACACAAACATATAATCGATCAAAAAAAAACAGTATTAAGAGACACGTTGAGGTAAAAGACATAAATGATATGTATATACATAAATTGAATATTTGATAAAAAATAAACGTTAGAAACTTCATAAGAATTACATAAGAATATAAATAATGATATAAACACATAATCAACCATAAAAAACCATAACATTAAGAGACATGCTAATGTAAAAGACATTATATATACATAAATTGATTAAAAAAAACATTTGAAAAATACATAAGAATTATAGATTAAGATGATAACAATTGTGTTGAAATTGCAAAAATAATTTAAGAATACAGAGCAAGATGATGACACTCATAAATGGTACATTAACATAATTTCAGATCTTTTTTAAAAGCTGTTTTAAAGGATGAGAATGATTTTGCATCTCGGATATCTAGCTTTGAAATAAGATTCCATGTATATAATACATCCTTGATATTGAACCGTACTTTTACCATAATAAGTATTAATACTAGGCATGTAAAGATTTCCGGCTTTACTTGTTCGTGTATGCACAGAATCATTTGGTATAACTAAATGGGGAAGATCCATAGTAATGATACAAATGTTTTGAGCAGTTTTTTGGGTGAATGTTATGTACAAAATAAAAAGAAACACTTCATATGTAAGAAATTTAAAGTAATATGTTTCTAAATTTTAATACGAGATGCATCTGACCGGATTTGAACCAAAATATCAGTTTGGCGAAGAAACAAAGGTGGTTGAGGCTGTCGATCGGATCTATGACATTTAAGATACCACCATTATAAGCTTCGTATCTTCAAGTAGCAATATCAAATTTGCAAACATTATGTTTGTTTTATGATGCCCTCGCGTTGTTTTTAAGCACGTACTTATTTATAGAAGTCATATTACAAATCCCGGCTTTCGTAAAGCCACAGACCATCTGCTTTTTCCAAATGTTTTAACTCCTTTAATATGATGTGTGATTTCAAATGTATCTTGTGTCATGGCTAATCAAGCCCAGGTCACAGGAAATGTTGGGGTGTTTGTGCAACTTACGCGGTCATTTACGTCAGCACGCTAAAGCTGTAAAGCATGAAAGCTGATGAAAAAATAAAGACAACAAAACATTTAGTAAAACAGGTACGAATACTAATTTTATATCTCCTTGTTTTTAAAGTAATGATAAACATTAACAGGGTGGGTTAGTGTAGTGATCTTTTCACTCGATTCTCACCTATGTGGCCGGGGTTCAACTCCCCACAGTGCCACATGTGATTTTGGTTGCCAATCCATCTTCGTCCTCGCAGGTTTTTCTCCGGGTGCTCCTGTTTTTCTCCTGCATCTTAAATCGACCGCTTCTTAAATTTGTATAGCCATTTGTGTAACTTGACTGTACAATGCGTCGTAAATCTTTGGAATGATCGCAATGGAATAAATTTACGTTAGGAATGTAGCGTTTAACCTGTTGTGTATAAAGCTTTATTGCATATAGTCATGTCTACATTCTTATATTGCTTCAGTCTAGATAATCAATCCAAAATCTTGATATAAGTTAAAGTTTCCGCACATTGTAGCCTGTTAAAATGCAAAAGGACATTATATATCATGTACTTTAATTTTTTTATCATTATCAAGCAACATGCTACTCAAAAAACGCTGACCATATTGTCCACGCCCTTGAAGAGTTTTGTCAGAAGAAACAGTATAGTGCCCTTAACTGGGACGTTCTGCAACTTGACAAGAGCACTTGAGTTGTATTTACACAGAAGCGTACAGGATGTGATGACTCATATAAACAAGTTGTAGACAAGATTGTATCTTAACCTAAACACCCAGAGGGAGAAAACCTTTCGCTCATGTAGGATCAAAGCTAGGGTTTATTGGAGGGTAATTCCTTTACAAATACATATCTCTACCTCTTTATCTCCATACCTGAAACTTAATTTTGTTGTTGGCGATTGCCATCTGATTTTCTTACCCACTCTTCTATTTAGATTATCTCAAAACCCGAACGGAATTCTATTCACCCCTTTCAGTTATGGTAAATCCTAAAAACCGTTGCAAATCTTTAATACGTCATGCTAATGCGCACATCATTAGCAAATATCGTCACTGCGCACGGCGACATGCGTGTATTGGTGTGATGTATTATAACAAAAGCTTTCGGTATTTACGAAAAAGGTGAATTTTGTTAAATTTTCTGTAAGCCACCTCTTGTTTAAAATGCACATGGTAAATATGGTAATTTAACCTTACTAAGTGAGGGGTGCTAATTTTTAATCATAAACGTCATATACAGTTATATTTTGTACCAATGCATAGCTATGGGTCTCTTCTATCCAGTGATACCAACATAAATACAAAATAACAGTCTAAACATAATGTCATTATGATGTCATAATGTGAGCGCGCCCATGCACATTTGGGAAATTCTGGCTGTGTACAAAAATATAGGCACAGTTGATTTTTGGCTAAAAATTCCACGAAAATGTAAATATAAAAGGAAATTTCACCTATCAAAAAAGTAAGAAGTCAGAATAATAATTTCACAATAGCGGAATGAAAATCATTGGGCTTCACCCCGGTCATCTTTTATGGTCGGTCCTACCCCCGGTCAAGGTGTTTTTGGTAAAAGGTTTTTCACTAAAATGAGCGCAAAGGATGGATCTACTAATTAGCTTAGGTCGTTTGGGCGTAAACGGGTGCATTTTTTTAATGATGATACAACCCCGCTTCGTAGTCTTAGTGTTAGTCTTGAATGATACGAACCTCATCATGATTTTGAGGTTTGAAAAGTATCACACCTGCTGCACTTTTTTGTTGAATATAATGAAGGTATTCAATAATGAAAGCAATCATCATAGCATTATGTTGTACTGCGAGAGTGCTGCGAGATCATGCATACCATGAGACCAAATTCAATAATCTATTCAGGAAAATAGTGACGGCAATAATATATATTTCATGAACACCTCAATTCAGTTTAACAAATGACATAGTTTGCGTATATTTTTAATTCAGAAAAATGTAATAACATCTTCAGATGCATTTTATCACATTTAACTGAAAATGCACGAAGTTCATGTCGGGAGACAAAAAAGCACCATTTGGAATAATTTGCAAGAGCGAAATGAAAATCATGACTTGTATTGTAGAAACCAATTTTGGGCCTCACAACCCCCCCCTATCCTCTATGGTAATTTTTGGGTAAAAATTGTATCACTAAAATGAGCGCAAATGATGGACTACGATTAGCTTAGGTCGTATGGGCGTAAACATGCGCATTTTTTATGACAGATAAAAATCTTAGGTTGGTTCTCCCCTAGTAGTTCTATGCTTAAATTACAAAATATTTTATATCATGATATAAAACCTCATACTTAAAACAGCTTGGCTATTACTCTTGTATGAGCCCCACGCATTATACCTGGCTTACATATTCGATCATTAATGTATTGTTGCAAAAGTATGCTTTGGTAGCTGCGGCTGGTTTATTAATCTACACCAGGCACAAAAAAGAAACTCGTCAGTTATATTCATCCTTGCTGTTCAATAACTTGATAATTTTGGATTATTCTGAAATATACATTTTGTTATTTGGACTTTGCTTTCTCATTTGACACCCTGTTCGTGAAAAACAAACAAGAATTGACCAAGATATGCGCCTCCAAAGCCTCAACCCCCAAAATCAAAAGTTGCATTTTCAACGATTTTCAATGGGAACGCATCGTTGTATTGCACACAAGCACCACGGGCCAATCAATAAAGCACACAATGTAACAGGCACAATTGAATCGTTAAAATTGCAACTTTTCATTTTGGGGTTTGAGAGTTTGGAGGCGCATATCTTGGTCAATTCTTGCTCGATGTTAACGAACAGGGTGTCAAACGAGAAAGAAAAGTCCAATTAACAAAATGTATATTTCAGAATAATCCAAAATTATCAAGTTATTGAACAGCAAGGATGAATATAACTGACGAGTTTCTTTTTGTGCCTGGTGTATATATATATTACTGTAATTAAATAGGACATACTTTGACCTTTTCTGGTATAAATAATTAAACCATTTTTCTAATTTTGTAGTTAATGTTATTGCCTTTTAAAGTTAAATGACATCCATTTAGAGAGGTATATTTGGGAGTAAATGAAACCAACGAAACAATGATCTATTGCTTCCTTGTGTATAAGCCGCGTGAAACATACGGTTTTTTGTTTGTTTTTTATTGTTGTTGTTTTTTGTCTTGGTCCTTAGCTCAGTGACGCTATAGACAACCTAACCATTTCGAATACATGCGTATATCCAACTAAACTGCGCTCAAAAACAAGCATATCTTAAAATCAGTCTCTTAAAAAGCCCAGTAATTGTATATATACCACCGATAATACCGGGTGAAAATGATGAAATTTGTTTTCATTTTTGCCCCCAATTTTAATTTTTGCTCCACCACCCCAATACTGGCTACGCATACATGTACTTCAGTCGTTTGCGACGAGCAATAGGCAACTAAAATGTGCGTTATTTAACCAGTAATGAATTAAGCACCATTTTGATTACGCTTTGCAAGAAGTCGCAATCTCCCCATTAATTGTCGTCGTTAATCTCAATATTAACCCTACAACTACTGAACCATGTTTTCTTAAAAATCTTATGGGGTGGTACAACCCCTTCCCTCTTAGTTGTAGGGTTACATGTTCTTCAACCCGTATCGAAGTTGGGATTATGATCATGACTAATTAACTGTCAAATATGTTACATTAATCAAAATTAAGAGGGGGAATACATCAATGCACCAATGTAACACCCTTCAAGAAGTTTGGTCATGATGTCGGCTTGCAGTTACCTACTTCGTTTAATATAATCATTCATTCACTTTTATCCGACGATTTTATTATTAATTGTGAAGAGACTGCTGCATATTCGTCGATAAGGTGTCTATCAATGTTACTTTATTATGTAAGAGGGTATTGCTTTAAATTCTCAGGTATTAATCGAATGAATATTGGGCGAGAGAATAATTATGGAAATATAATTTGTACGTTAAATTTGATTTTGTCATTCAAAGTTTTTGAAATTGTAACATTGCTCGTGAAATTGATTTAACGTTCTAAAGGTTGGCAATTCTGAATTATAGCAATTCCTTTGTAAGAGTTTATTTTTAACGGCGAACAGATAAACACATGAGGTTTTGATATTTGGGTCCCTTATGAGATTTTCACTGTCCAGCGACGATATGCAAAATGTAATGGAGCAAGTTTTTGAAACTGTTTAATGCACCTGCTTTAAGACACAAGATGGTTAGTGTTCTAACTTGAACTATTACTATTTTCAGGTATGGAATTCCAGAGAAATATGTCACGTACGGTAAATTGACAAAATCCGCTGAAAGAAGTACAGGATTAGGACTATTCTTAAAGTTCTCTGCCACTCTAAATATACTTATCTGAGGATTCAGTGTTTTAATGCTCTAAAAATACAGTAGGTGTCATTTTTTAGCTGCGGGTAGCAGCTCTATAAGTCACCATGTCTCTCCGTTAGTCCGTCCGTCCGTTAGTCCGTTAGTAACAAACGCTAAAAGATGCTGTTACGTCAACATCGTTTGTCGCATGGCTATGGTACTTAATGAGGGGGAGGGCCTATACCGGCCCCATACTGGAAAAGAGTTTCGTCCCGAAATATGCTAATTAGGTCATTAAAGGGGCATTACACGATTTTCAACAATTTCTAAAAAATGCTGTTACGTCAACATCGTTTGTCGCATGGCTATGGTACTTGGTGAGGGGGAAGGCAGGTACCGGCCCCATACTGGAAAAGAGTTTCGTCCCGAAATATGCTAATTAGGAGGGCAGTTAAGGGAAATTTGGGAAAATGAGGGGAAATTGGGAACATTGAGGGAAGTTAAGGGAAATTGAAGAGAATTAAGGGAAATTCTGGTGAATTAAGGGAAATTGACAAGAATTAAGGGAAATTAGGGGATTTAACACTTGATGTCAAGGGCGAACATTTACATGTCAAGGGCGAACAGTTTACATTTAAGCACCAGGGTTAAAGCCCCTGCTATGAAGTCTGGACCATCTAAGTCACCGTTAGACTATGCTAACATCAATGACGGTTTGATCTCAAAGCCAGTTGATACCATCCCTGGACGGACCAAACCTGATGCAGATAAGGATGGTCAAGACAAATTTGTACAAAGGAAAAACCATTTACCATCAGCACTTTCAACATCAGAACTCTCAACTCACTAGCCAAAAAGAAGAACTTGCTCATGAAGCCGCACATTATGGCATTGACATCATATGTCTGCAGGAACACCGGATTTGTCACAATGACTCCCTCTTGCAGGAAGATCTGAATGGATACAGATTAGTCACCTCTTCAGCATGGAAGAACCAAAGGAATGCTGCCACTGGTGGAGTAGGCTTCTTAATCTCACCAAGAGCCATCAATTCCTGCATGTCCATTATTAGTCATAATGAACGGATTATGGAAATTTCTCTGCTGGGCAATCCAACATCCACAGTTCTCTGCTGCTACAGTCCACATAACGAACAACCTGAAGAAGCTGTTATCTCCTTCTACCAAGAACTCTCTTCTACAGTTAATGCCATCCCAGCTCATAACTTACTTATAATTGGAGGAGACTTTAATGCTCAGCTTGGGCCATCGGATGCTTTCTTCACACCTGCTAAAGAAACCAATAGAAATGGCAACCACATGAAAGACTTCCTGCAGGAACATAACCTCATAGCCACAAACACAAGGTTTCAAAACCGCATCAACAGATTATGGACACATAGGCGTCCTAATGGCCAACTAGTTCAACTAGACTTTGTCCTGGTAAGAAAGAAGTGGATCAACTCAATCAAGAATTCACGTGCATACAGCTCCTTCGAGGGTGTGAACTCGGACCATAGGATTGTTTCATGCAAATGTCAAATCAGCTACCGGAAATGCAGAACTTCCATGAAAGACCCAATGAAACGTATTGACTGGAAGAAGGTTACCAGAGACACCATCCTGGGTGAGCAGTTTGTGGTAGCAGTCTATAATCGCTTCAGTTCTCTACACGATGAGCTACAAGAACCCAATATTAGCACCACTTATGATACCTTAGTTGCGGCTAATGAGGAAGTTGCACTGGAGATGCTCCCTAAAAAAAATCAAAGCAGTCCTACAACATTGCTGCATCAGACAAAGTCACTGAGGCAAGAGATGTCTTAAAGAGTGCATCTATGAAACACAATGCTAGATCCACCCGAGCCTCACAAAAGCTCCTCGAATCGGCCAAAGTTACTCTTGATAAAGCCTACACAGAAACTCTGGAGTCCTCTATTCAAAAGAAGACAGAGGAACTTGACAACCTCCATCATGAATATAAACATGCAGCTTCTTGGGAACTCCTCCGGGAGATAACTGACACCAAATCTGCTCCTGTGGTTAGAGTGAAAGGCAATACATCTGAAGAGCGTCGTGACAACTGGTTTCTACACTTTTCCAACTTACTAGGGAAACCAGAGCAAGACGTAAACCTTGAAGATACGTTCTTTAACAGCAATGTCTCTGACGATCTCCCAATACACACTGGTCCATTTACTATGGAGGAACTGCAAAAAGGTCTGAGCAAGCTCAACAAGTCAAAAACACCTGGTCCTGACAACATACCAGCCATTGTTTGGAAAACCCCACTCTTCCATCAGCAACTGCTTGATTTCTGTAATGAAACCATGAAGGGAAATAAGCCAAAAGCCTTGTCAAGATCCACAATTATACCTCTCCCGAAGAAAGGGGATCTTTCACAACCATCAAATTATAGAGGTATCACACTGTCAGCACTTGCTGCCAAGCTGTATAACACTATGCTGCTCAACAGGATTTCTCCTCATCTAGATCCTATTCTCAGACGTAACCAAAATGGTTTTCGCAAGGGTAGATCAACCACACCACAGATTCTAGCCCTTAGAAGGATAATAGAAGAGCTTAAAATCTCAAAGAAGCAGGCATATATTGTGTTTGTTGACTTCTCAAAAGCTTTCGACAGTGTTAACCGGAAGGCCATGCTGCATATTCTTCGTAATTATGGGATCCTCAGGAGATTGTGAATGCTATTGCAATAATGTATGATAATCCTTCAAGTTTTGTACAAACAGGTGATGGACCAACTGAAGAGTTTCTCTCTACTGCTGGAATCCTGCAGGGCGACACCTTGGCCCCTTACCTTTTTGTGATAGTGGTAGACTATCTCCTCAGACAGTCGATAGACACTGACAAGTCCAAAGGGATTGACATCATGCCCAATAAGACGAGCAGAGAGAAGAACAAGTATTTAACCGATCTTGACTACGCAGACGACATCGCTTTAACAGCTACGTTATCACAAGATGCCCAAGATCTTCTGTCATCTTTAGAAGATGCTTCCGCCAAAGTTGGCCTCTTTCTCAATTCCAAGAAGACAGAATATATGTGTATTAATGGAGATAAGAACCCAACTCCAATCCTTTCTCGGGATGGCACACAACTCAAGGAGGTGTCGGACTTTAAATATCTTGGTTCATTTGTTGCCGACAGCAAGAAAGACTTTCTGACTCGCAAAGCTCAAGCATGGAAAGCTTGCAACAAACTGCACACCATCTGGCAGTCCAACATATCAAGAAATACCAAGCTTGCCTTCTTTAGAGCCTGCATAGAGAGTATCCTCTTATATGGAAGTGAGACCTGGACAATGAAGAAAGATCTTCAGGACCGTCTTGATGGTACCTACACCCGGCTGTTGATGAGGGTTCGAAATATATCCTGGCGTGAACATAAAACCAAAGCAGAGATCTATGATGGTGTTCCACAGGTGTCCTCCATCGTTGCTCAACGGCGAGCCAGATTTGCAGGCCACTGCTACCGTGCAAAAGACCAAATAATTTCAGATGTCATCTGTATGAGGCTTCCACGAACATGTAGAGGAAGAAGACCATTCAACTACATCGACTGTGTGGCAAGGGACGTCAATCAAGAAATTAATGACCTCCCAAATCTGATGGCTGATAGAGATTCCTGGAAAAGAATTGTAAACTCTTTCTCGGATGCGTCCGCAAGATAGATAGATAGATAGAAGGGAAATTGACAAGAATTAAGGGAAATTAGGGGATTTAACACTTGATGTCAAGGCGCTTTTTTCCCGAAAATCGTGTGGACATCAAAAGTGTCCGAATTCGGTTTCCGAACACTTTCGATGTCAAGACGCTTTTTTCCGGAAATCGTTTGGACATCCAAAGTGTCCGGAATCGGTTTCCCAACAATTTTGATGTCCAGACGCTTTTTTCCCGAAAATCGTTTGGACATCAAAAGTGTCCGAAATCGGTTTCCGAACAATTTTGATGTCAAGACGCTTTCTTCCCGAAAATCGTTTGGACATCAAACGTGTCCGAAATCGGTTTCCGAACAATTTTGATGTCAAGACGCTTTTTTCCCGAAAATCGTTTGGACATCAAAAGTGTCCGAAATCGGTTTCTGAACACTTTTGATGTCAAGACGCTTTATCCCCGAAAATCGTTTGGACATCAAAAGTGTCCGAAATCGGTTTCCGAACACTTTTGATGTCAAGACGCTTTTTCCCCGAAAATTGCTTGGACATCAAAAGTGTCCGAAATCGGTTTCGGTATACCTTTGATGGCCAGACGGTTTTTCCCCGAAAATCGTTTGGACATCAAAAGTGTCCGAAATCGGTTTCCGAACACTTTTGATGTCAAGACGCTTTTTTCACGAAAATCGTTTGGACATCAAAAGTGTCCGAAATCGGTTTCCGAACACTTTTGATGTCAAGATGCTTTTTCCCCGAAAATCGTTTGGACATCAAAAGTGTCCGAAATCGGTTTCCGAACACTTTCGATGTCATGACGCTTTTTTCCCGAAAATCGTTTGAACATCAAAAGTGTCCAAAATTGGTTTCAGAACACAATTTTTCACATTTTGATTTTTTTTTGGTGTGGATGGAAATACTCTTTCTTGCATTATTTTAAGATGAGCGCCCTCAAAGGTTAAGCTCACAGAGGGGTTACAGGTCAAAATAGGGGTCAAACTTGAACCTGCTTCAAAGACACCAACACTGCAAAATTGAATTCCTTGTCCCGCAGCGACCACTACGGATCCGACGGTACTTGTTTTAGATTTATACCTGTTCAATTTTTTTTTTTCATTTGTTTAACTTTGGGTTTGTAAACTGTCCTTTCTTTCTTAAAACATGGTTAAAGTCGCTTACATCTTGTTATTGTTGTTGTTGTCGTTGCTGCTGTTTTTATTCGAGCCTGGATATTATGTTACATCAGTTTCCTTTTTAATATAAACATTTTATTAATGAACATGATATAAGTCAATGAATTTAAGATTTTTTCATGTTATTCAACACAATACACATCTGCACAATGGTAAATTTAAACCTCAATAAACTAATTGTCTTTTTGTTTATTCAACAAATTTCATTACATTCAACATATGTGGATTCTCAATCATTTGTTAAAGCTGACAGGTATGCAGACCGCTGTTCACATTAAGTAATCATGTTATTGAAACATTGAACAAGCGCCATTCGTAGCTTAAGGTAATAAGCTGACATTCACCTGCACTATAGCTATTCGGGCAGTTGTCATCATAATAGAAATAACTAGTTACAGTTGTATATTAAACGTGGGTTGGCAACTAGTATCACAATGATGGTTTACTCATGGTTTTATTTAAAATGTGCGTTTTTGTTTTAACAAGGCTTAACGCATGACCGCAATTTTGATTTCTCATGTCCAATCAAAGAATTAAGTGTAGACTATGTATTGTTGTCGATTTTCAGTATCTAAATCAATAATTATATTATTGACAAAAAACACTTTGATGTTTTGCAAGAGTTTGGCAACTAGTATCACAATGATGCTTTACTCATGGTTTTATTTAAAATGTGCGTTTTTGTTTTAACAAGGTTTAACGCATGTCCGCAATTTTGGTTGCTCATGTCTAATCAAATAATTAAGTGTAGACTATGTATTGTTGTCGATTTAAATAACACTTAATTCTCAAAATCATATACTGTGAATGAGTTATGTACGTTTTACAAAAGTGTTGTTGTTTCAACCCTATTTACAACATAACTCAAGAATTACATGTCCTAAAAATATATATCTGTGATATTTGAATTCTTCTACACACTCGCTATGAAATGATCAATGCATATTTTGCCAAAGCTTACTAACATTCGCAAGATGTTGTGAACTACCAAATCGTAACAGTTTAAAGCAGTTGCTAACCTTATTTCTGGATCTTACAATCTTGTGAGATTAGCTCATGAGTGTAACTTTCTTGATGATGTCCTTACTGCGCATTAAAATATCGTAGTTTAATTTAAATTATTCTCTTTTCAGACAAAGTAGGTTTTACATTTGGAATCCCACTTTCTGTCTTCACACATATTTGTCGTTAAAAGAAAATTGCAGGAAGTAACATTATCTTCGCCAGATGAAATCCATTGTTGAAATGATTTCACATCAGAATTGCTTGTGAGTGTGTCAGTTAAGATACATTTTTATGTTACTCAATCGCTCGTCATTGACTTCATGTTCAAGATAGTAATAAAATAATCTTCCATTCAGCAAGTTATGAATTTGTAAGTATTCACAATTGTCTATAAAACTTCCTTTCAATACAAATGCTATATGTCAATCATTAAATTTACAAGAGGGATTGTCAATCATCAATTGAACACCCTTCAAGATGTCTGGAAAGTCGGTTTCATTTAAATGTATAGGCCAACATACATTTATTCATTCATGTATCGCTGTAGTTACAAAACCTTACATATCGACAAAGTGTCAAGTAATGTCATTATATCATATGAGAAGGTGGATTATTAATTCCCAAGGGTTTAATGAATGAACGTTCGGCGATAGAACATAGGAAACATGACTTGTTCGTATCTGTGACATTCGTGTTTGCCATTTCAAGTTGATGAAAGCGTAATACCGCTTGTGCAAACCCATGGGATTGTTAACACCTGCTTCGACTATGATATTCAGTTGTTACCTCTTCTCTATTATACACCTATATTTCTAGACTCTTGTATACAAATCCCCAAAGCAATGTTACATACGTTATGACAGTTCCGAGATAAATAAACGCCGTGTCTTCTAAAGACAGTTTCATGATAAGATTTAGCACTGTTCCTGCTCGACCATTGTCGACATCTTCTTGCTTGGTTTGACGTATAATGCGCCGTTTTGTTGGTAACGAAAATTCGGCAGAAAATGTATAGTTCCTGTCAATCATTATGAGTGTTTGATCGACTCATAAGTAGTGTGTAACATTAACTTTATAGTTACCTAGCTGGGGTTTACAACCCCCCAATCTAGGTTATCTTTTTCTATCCGATTCTTTCTTTCTTCTTCTGGCAACAAACTTTAAAATGCTTCTCCTCCTACATGTTACACCCTACAATTACGTAACTTGCATATATATATATATATATATCGGCTATATCCAGTCCAAAATTGGGGTCAAAGGTCATAAAGGGGCATTACCGGTATATAAGGCCAAAAAAAAAGGTTTGTCTCAAAGCTCACGAAAAATTTAAAAAAAAATGCGAAATGCGATTTAAAAAAAACTTTTTTCATGGTATTTTGAGAAAAAGTCTGATTTTCGCCGATTTTTCTGGAAAAACAAAAATTTTTTTTTTTTTTTAAATAAAAAAAATTTCGGCATTTGTTTTTTGTCAAATCGTGGGATTTTACATACGCGCCCGCAAGCTTTGAGACGAACCTTTTTTTTTTTTTGCCTAACCAAATACCTTCAAAATGCTTCTTCTGCCACATATTATATAGTACAATGATGTCATTTGCATATATGCATCGGCTATACCACACGCCTATAACTTGTATACAGAATTGGGGTCAAAGGGATAAAATCTTACAATTGCATTATCTGGACATCTGTAAGGGGTATGGGGATCAAACTCGGTGACAACAAATCACATGACCAGGGAAAAATTTTGCAGGGGTCAGGTCAAAGGTCATGCAGAGGTCATATTTTAGAAATGCATTTCCTGGACATTTGTAAGGGGTACGGGGCTCACATTTGATGACAACAAACTTACTGATCAGGGGAACATTTTAGAACAGTTTGCAGGGGTTCAGGTCCAAGGTTATCTGGGGTCAAATATTATAATTTCATTTTCTGGATATCTGTAAGGGGTATGGGGCTCAAACTCAGGGACAACAAATCTCATGACCAGGGGAACATTTTGCAGGGGTCAGGACAAAGGTCATCCAGATGTCAAATCTTAGAAATGAATTTTCTGTACATCTGTAAGGAGTATGGAGCTCAAACTCTGTGATAACAAATCTCATAAAAAGGGGAACATTTTGCAGGGTCAGGTCAAAGGTCACCTGGGGTCAAATCTTAAAATTGCATTTTCTGGACATCTGACCAAGGGAACATGTTTGGAACATTTTGCAGGGGTCAGATACCATTACAACACCAACACGCCCCAGCTAGGTTTGTGGTCTATGACCACCATTTGCCACTATTTTTTATTTGATTGATTTGATTTGTATGTAATTGATTGCATTATTTTAACTAATAGCAATAGTAACATAAAATGAGGGTACACTGGGACATTAATACCTACATACATGATTTGTTCAACTGCATCTATCTATACATAAAAGAGAAGATCTCTTGCTTAATTCGGTAATATCTGGTACTGCCCTACTGCCGTGACTGGAACCGTGTATTATTTCATAGCGGGCAATTCATGATTTGATTGAAAATGAACCGGCAACAAGCAACCTTGAGCAGACAACTCAACGGTTCGGCGATCAAAGAAAGCGCAGTAATTTATAATGCACTACGCACAGGCCCAGTGCCTAGACGTTGATCCACAAACCTCATCACACTTTACAGGTTTTTCGATGACCACTACGACCTCACGACCAGGGACTTGCAGCTTAGAAGCGCACAGCCTAGACATTCCACAATAGACCTTCGCAGCCAGGATCAGCTCTCCGAGTTTCGTACGGGTTACAACGAGACTATTAACAGCAAGTTCCTTGTCCAGGGGAATTTCAAGGTTAGTCATTTTTTTACACGAGAGCGTACGAACCATTTGACTGCATGGGGCTCTGTCCTTACCTCGTTGGTTAAGCACAAGGGGTAAGCTTTGGTATGATCTTTGACCTCAGATTGATTTTTGAGTTCCCCTCATATCCCAAAGACCATTCGACCAAGGTTTACCATTTTACCCCCATATTTCCTTTGACCTTGGATAACCTCAGATTGATTTGTCATGTATTATCACGAATGCAGCTAATGTGGCAAAGCGATTTGGAAGTTTCATAGTTGTTTCGTTTAATTCCTGTTTCTGACCATTCTGACCAGATTTGGCGGTCAGGATGAGCGGTGGTTTAGGAGTTGGATTGTCATCATGGTACAGTACTTTGAGCACGTAACCGGTGCTAGGTGGTTGTACCACGTAACATTACTAGGTGTGATGTAGGTCACACAGTCATCCAATGTCATATGTATCTAAGTGACGTATTTTGCAGGTATGCCTAGTTTTTATTGGATATATTGCCTCTAACTGTTTATAGTTAGTTAAGTAAGGCACTTTAACGGATGACGTGACATGATACTGGTGTCAATGATGCATTAATGTTGATGAGTGAAATAGAGAGAACTTCGATTTAGCACTGAATTTATGAAATAATATATTGATGATTAATAAAAACCATAGTTTAAATAGTTATTATTATTTTCAAGCCTGTTGCTTCCAGGAAGTAGGTAACTGCTGAGTACAAATCGTTACATTTTCATTGATTGACTTTCAAGTTAGGCGGTGCAAAGGGCTCCATTTCGGCGCCGGCACTGCTTGTTTCATGAAGAGTTGCAATTAAAGAACATGATTTATTATTCCCTCCTTCGTCTTCTTCGTCATATTATTCTTCTTCTTCTGCTTCAGAGGTCAAATGTCAGAGGCCACAGACAACGTTTGGGTTTTGGCGCCAAAGTTGGTGCTTTGATTTTGATGTTAGGCGCTACGAGGATATGACCTATATCACAAAATAGCCTAGTTGGGACTTCCACATGATGGTCAATGACAATTGGGCGCTTTTATTTTATTTAGGAGCTATGCGGATGAGATTTATATATCAAATGAAAGCTCATAACAAGGGCTTCCACATATTTATTAACAGGTTTTCGCCCAATTGGGTGTTGTTTGTTTTTTTGGTTGTTTTTTGTATTTCTGACTTATGTGTTATGATGATCAAATGACAGCTTATAACAAGGACTTTACATGATAGTCACAAACTGTTGGATTTGGGTTCGTCTTCTTCTACTCCTTCGTCTTGTACTGTTTAGTTCCATGTGCATCAATACCTACAACCTAATGGAATTACAGCACATATTGCAAGTGCTATTAAATCCAGAGTATTGACTAGCAAATTCTAACAAGAAGTATAATCACGTCACTTCGTTGGATATATGACGGATCGTGGGAAAGCCTTCCTCTGGCAGTAAGCTCTGTAATAAAACGTAGGAGATTTGGGTTCAGCTTGCCTGAAGGTACCCGAGAAAATTCTAATTATTCAGGTGGAACCACAATCCGAAATGGAATAGAATAGAATACAACAAGCTTCGTTTTTACTTCATCTACTGACGGAAGAAATTCGATAGATTTGAAGGATTTCGACTTAAAACTTTTCAGAGCCTTGTATATTGTATTTTTTTTAAATAAATACAATTTATGTATACATTTTTGAAGTAATACTACTATGTTTCGAAAAATAAAAGTAGCATTAGTTTTCTTCAACATGACCTAATAAATAGCTACACTACTATGTAAATTCCACAGATGAAATGTGGTATAATGTGGAAAACACTTTCAACATTTCTAAAGAAAGTCTACTAGACTTTAAATGTTGAAGAAAGTAGAGTTTTTGATTATATAATGTTGTATATATCATAATTATATGGTTCGTTGTTTTTAGTTAAGTTTCACAAGGAGAGACAATTTTACATATTTCCATTTTCATTTATACTCATTATGGTCATGATTTTGGACTGGGTGGAGGTTCCATCCATGTCCCGTTATTCGTTAACTTAAATATAATTGTAAATTGATGCCTTTACTTGATATAGTCAATTCTATACTTTATTAGTATTAGCAGTAAAATAAACCTTGTTGCAAGCGCTGTAGCTTTCCGCAGAAATAATTAGATTTCATAAACAAAATAAAGATAAACATTACGGTAGTGGCTACTTTCATCCTGTATTTTCATTTCTCATCAGAAACATCAATTTTCTTCATCAGAGAGGCAACCATGCATGCCGATGCATAATGTGTATTCAATGCAAATAATCTTCGAGATGTGTATAGTAAAATATAGAATATGTGATAAATTGTGTCTCAGTTAATTTGATTTTTATACACCTGCCTGGTGAATCCTTTGTATCTTGGTATCCTTGTTAGTTAAACTGTCTGATAACGGTTTTGTTTATAGTTTGATTTTACAAATCATAAAATTTTATATAAGATACTAGAGTATACTTATCCTCATAAATATACGCAGCACGTGAGATCTGTTCAAGATAATTCGATTGCCCGACCGCACACTTACTGCGCGATCAGTGATAAGCCTACATCATAAAGACTTCAGGAACGCTGAGTTTTTTATGTATACGCACTACAATGTGACTGCAAACGTGTGGAAACGCTAAGCATTTGAGCTTTGAGAAGCGTAATTGCAACGGACACGTCCACGGGATGCCGTGGCGCATTGTGATTGGTAGGTCTTATTGTAGACGTTTATGTCTTGTCCGGCTGTTCGATTTTCTGTGGGGTAAGTTATAATAAAAATGTTTTATTGCATTAAATGTCATCGTTATTTGCTGAAAATATCAGACGTCACCGACGGTCATGAATGGCAATATTAATTTTACCCAATATATTTTTTGAGTTCATTGTGTGAAATGTTTGGGTTTTGTTACATATCCCTTTGATAAATACCCCTGGCCAGAATAAAACCTGCTTTACTTCCTTTCTGCTGTACTTATTCTTAAAGTATCTTTTCTTTCGGGGCTATCATCTCAAATATTGTAATACTATTTCTCCCAGCATCAATACACATTTATATATCAACAGCCATAAAAAACATATACCACACTAGGTACGTGGGAAGAATTTGAGACATTTAATGATACTATCAATAATGAAGCTCATGGACATTAACGTTTAATGTAGCCATATATAAAAGCATTTTATTTTTCGTTTACCCTTTTACGCGACTCAGTTCAAGAAAATACTGATTGCAAATGAATACACGGGATCGATACACGTGAATTGCTATGCACGATTTTGATATCAGACGAAAATCTTCGGATACCGGGTTAGAAAATGATGAATATCTCCCGTAAATGATTTAGTCTCAAGAAACCAGATCTGGTCTCATACACTTGAAAATACGTGTTGAACAGATATGATAGTCGTTAGTTTGCGCTTTGAGAAACGGCCGTGAGTCTTGAACTCAAAATCTGACCAAAATCGCTAATTTTATATTGCGTTGGTCCTGGACTACAGCGCGCAGCCCAGCAAACACAAAACGTTTTCGACATCATTCGCAAAAGGTTATAAAAGGTTGTCAGAAAACGTTTAAATGTCGGGTTATATAAAGGGTATATTAAGAGTATAAAACGTTTTCATAACCTTAAAAAACATTTTTGATAATCTACTGCTCAGCAAACAAAAATGTTTTACAGAAAACGTTTAAATGTCGGGTTATATAAATGGTATAAAAACGTTTTAATAACATTCCAAAAACATTCTTGAAAACTTGATACAAAACATTCTAAACAGAATGTTATTTTGGGGTTGAAAAAATATTTTGCGAAAAATGTTTGCCCAAAATATTTTCAATAACGTTATAAAAGCGTTTCCATGACCTTTATATAACCCGACATTTAAATGTTATTATAAGGTTTTGAAAAAAAAAACATTTTAAGAATATTTCTGTGTTTGCTGGGTTCAAATATTTCAACATAATGTTATTTAAGTATTGACACAAAATTGGCAAAAATAGTTTACAATAACATTTTTTGAAAACATTTCAAAATATTGTTGTAGTGTGTTTTCATACAAAACGTTTTAAAACGTTATCATGACCTTTAAATAACCCGACATTTTAATGTTATTAAAACGTTTTTACATAAACCAAAAGCCAAAATATAACTTATTTAAAACGTTTTTAAAACGTTTTTGTGTTTGCTGGGAGGCTATAATCTGCACTCACTACTCCAGTGTAGGCAGTATGACCATTGACCGCAATGTCGTATACAAGCTTACTCACACAGCGAGAAATCAATTACCCCGGCTATTGTCAGTAGCCTTAGTCAGGTCACTTGGCTAATTATATGCGTCTCATAAGGTCGGAATAAAATGACCTTTCGCGGCTGTGGATTCAACCTACCATGGCGATTTCTACCATGGAAATATCGGGGCGATGACACTGTGCCACGTTGGAAGTATGAACAACTTTCAACAAAAAAGTTACATTATGTCACATTCACAATTTACGTAAAGAAATACATCAATACACCAATTGAACACCCTCCAAGAAGTCTGATCATGCTTTCGGCCCTCGATTACCTACTCATTGTAATATGTCATTCAATTTTTCTGACGCTTTAATTAAAATATTGTGCGGATACATCGACTTTTTCTTATTGATAAAATGTCTATCAACGTCACTGTACCATGCTATAATTCTCAATGGTTTAGTGAATCGATGCTGGATGACAGGGTATACGAATTAACTTAGCTTTGTTCGTATCTGTGACATTCAAGTAGGCCATTTGAAGGGTTTTTTTTGGAATCGTAATACCGCTATTAAGAACCCATGGGACCAAAACATCTTCAACTAAGGTATTCAGTAAATGTTGTTAACATATTACTCTTTCTATATATTCCAATGTTCGTCTAATCAAATCCCAACACGTAATGTGTTAGGACATAATGTTACATAATGCATGAGAATTACGTGCTAAGATTGAGCACTTTCTCAAATTCCTGTTCATCGCCAACTGCTTCTTATCAAGCTTGATGTAGATGGTGCTGTTTGTTACTAAGGGGTTGGTCATATAATATGCGACATAATTTAGTTTCCGTCATCCCTGTGGAGGGCTTTGATCAACTTCTTAGTCTTATCACGAAACTCTCTTTGGCGGATTTGTAAACGTCGTTCGTTGTTGACAAGAATCTTGGAATACAAATTTATGATTGACAGTCTTTTTTTGCGGATAATCAGGTAACCGAGCAAATGAGTGAAAAAAAAAGAAAAAAGAAAAAAGACAATAACGAAAAACAACAACAACAACAAACACTCCTCAAAATTAAAAAGCTCTGGGTAATAGAATTATCCAAATTATTATCATTTTGTGGAAGTGGAAATCTCACTTTAAAAAGAAGTTTACCTTATCTTGTTCATAATTATAGTGGCGTTCTAAACTTTTTGACCTCAAACAATATATTTTTCTTTCAGAGAGTAACTTTCAAAGTGAAGACAATTAAACAAATTTGACACGATGTATTTATATCCTTTCTACCCAAATACTCCCATCAAAATCTCGTTTGATATCGAGAAAGGGCTCTATCTGTAAATATATGTTACAGTGGTGTATTTTAAGCAATACAATTTCATCCACGTTTATAAACATATTTACTAGAACAATCATTTATTCAATCTTCTCATACTTTTTCAACATGAGTCCCACTAATAATATTACTGGGTTATACAACCATGATGTTTCAGATTCCTTACAAATCTTATTTGATACAGGATGAACTCCTGAGTATTTTGACACTTTTTTTATTGATATCGGCCAAAAAAGAGTAGGCGCTGGTCAAAATATATACTGACATGGGGTCTGAGGGGTCTGAAAGTTGTAATTTAGCATCAAAATATTAATATATGCCTTGTTCTATCGATATTGGTGTAGTTGTATATGTTACTGGTGCCAAGGAATCTATTTTTAAAAGATGCATAAGATTAGAAAGACGAGAAAGAGGTATGGCATCCGTGTACTCGGAAACAGCCGTGTTATGTTACAATCAAAACTGGCATATTGCAATAAAAAAAGTGTAAAAATGCTCAGGAGATCATCCTGCATCAAATAAGCTGGATCTCCGGCCTCTGTATAACATACCCCTACTAATTAGACGCCTTGTTTTTGCTTAGTATGAATTTATTTATGCAAAATAGGTGGCGAAGTAGCAAAACAACAACGAAATATTGGTATCAATATTATTGTGTTTTCAAGAAAACGAATACCATAGTGGTTATTCTTGCTGATGTGAACCACCGCAAAGAAATAACTCTTTGGCACTCTAAAATTTGTTTCATAAACGCTTTTTCTACACGACATTAATTTGACGCATTATGCTGTATATTGCAGACCAAAATAACAAAGTAAGTGTGGTATAGGTCAAACAGACTAACTCAAGGGCTTGGGTATCTAAGTGACGTCTTTTGTAGGTATGTATAGCTTCTATTCGATATATTGCCTGTAACTTTTTGAAGTAAGTTAAGTAAGGCACTTAGCTTATTTAGCGGAAGACGTAGAATTATATTGGCTTTCATGATGCCCTAATGTTGATGATCGAACACATTTTACACTTTCCTGTCATTTTCATCTTGGATTCCGCTATTCATCTTCCCACGTCAATATGATTTGAAGCATTTAGTTAAAGGTTTCTTACTAGAAGCAAATGCTATGTATTGACATCTTTAGGTCACGGTTGTGGATTACAACGTACCTCTTTAGCACTAAAGTTGTTTAGTGAAGGTCTATCCACACGTAATTTACTCAATACACATCGCAGAATCAAAATGATAAACTAGGTGTGATGTAGGTCACACAGTCATCCAATGCCATATGTTATCTAAGTAACATCCTTTGTATATTGTAGAGTTTCCATTTATTGTATTGCCTATAACTATTTATAGTTAGTTAAGTAAGGCACTTAGCTTATTTAGCGGATGAGGTGAAACATTATTGGTTTTGATGATGCCCTAATGTTGATGATCGCGCCAGGGGTAACTCCGATTAAGCATTGAATTAATGAAATATTACATTGAATATGATAGAAAACTATAATTTAAAAATTTACAATGATTGACAACTCTGCTATATCAAGGAAGTAGGTGATGACCATGAACTAAATCTGTTGAGTCTAGTTTTATAATGCTCATACTTAAGTCATTAATTCTGCGGTCAGAAGCGTGCGTAGTTGAAGTAGTCGTTGCGAAAGAGGCGATAAACGGAGCCACAATACCGTGTTGACAATATAACAAGGGCTTCCACTAGCGCTTAATAAGTGGGTGCTTTTAATATATTTTATGTGCTACGAGGAGGATATTTATAAGTTAAATAAAAGCATTTTTGAATTTTGCAATTATTGCATATGCGCACAGCATATGAGACTAGTCCACATGATTTTCACCAACATTTGGATTTGGATTCTTTTTCTTCCCGTTCTCGTAATATCGTTAGACTTCATTTGTGTTGACTAGCAAATTCTAACAAAAAGTATAATTACATCACTACATTGGGTGTATATGACGGATCGTGGTAAAGCCTTCCTCTGGCAGTAAACTCAGTAGTAAAACGTAGGAGATTGGGTTCAGCTTGCCTAAAGGTATCCGTGAAAATTTAACTTATTCTTGTGAAACCACAATCCGAAATGGAATCGTTTTTGCTTCGCGTACTGCACATATTTGCAAATCGATGCCTTAATTTGAAATATTCAACTATATACATGAAAGAGTAGGATTGGCAGTAAAGAAATCAAGTTGTAGCTGCTTGAAGAAATAATTTGATTTCATAAATAAAATAAGGAACAAAACAATGTAATGCTTAGTTTCATCCCGGATTTTCATTTCTCATCTTGAAAAGATATGAGAAAATTGAATAAATCATTGTAGTAGTAACTATATTTGAAGACCTGAGCGCAAGAAGACCGTAAGTCTGCTTGGCCCCTCAACATGTATACACTAAAGTTACGTATATTTTGTTATGGTTTTAAAATGATTAATACATGTTCCAGAGTGAAAACATCATGAAAATGTGTGAAATATTTGTTTTGGCACCTGAACATGTATAAAACATTACCAAACTATATGAAACTATATGCAACTTTAGTGTATACATGTTGAGGGGCAAAGTGGACTTACGATCTTTTTGCGCTCAGGTCTATATTTATAAACGTTGACGACATTTTACTTCACAATAACCTTCTTCTTATTGGTGATTATAAAGTTCTGTTGTTCTCAATGTTCCGGACGAGTTTCTAAAGTCAGGTTTAGTTCCAACTCTGTAATACAACGGCACTATAAATCCTTTTGGTAATGGCAACACTCAAAATGACGTTACTTTTATAATTCCGTCCCACTTTTTAGCGATGACTTCGCTTCAAACTCCTTGTGGCTAAATATATACATATCATGATATAGCACCATGGCTGATTCCAAGTGTTCAATATTGTGAATACATTGCTACACTACATTTATATAAATCACAGCCTACTTCATTTCTTCCAAAGATCTGGCCCGAACATCTATTGTTTTTCTGTTTTATATATACCATATGTCCCAGCTATTACTAAATAATTCTGTCACATTCACTTCATTACAGCCACATGAATTTTGCATTTAAATTGATGAAAGACAGTGATGACATTGCGTCATGTGGGAATTACCAAGATAATAATAAACCGGAATGAATTATTATTATTGAATCAATTTGATTACACGAGAGGGAATTTCCATCACTCATGAAATAGTTGTAACATGTAAACCAAAATATATGATCAAATAAAATTACTCATGTCAGATCACAATACCCATACTTGATTCGTCATCACCCGATGTACTAAATTATGGTGTGATATTTGGTGTTATTTATCACATAATTTTTTCCGAGTGGAGAAGAAACTTTATATGCGATATTTTTGCCCCTAGAACCATTGTTTTATGTTACATATCACATGATTTATAAAATATAGCCCTGTAGTCTACTTGATCCATGACATATGAGAACATCGATCTACTTAATCATCACAGTTTGTTATGCATTACCCAATGGTAACGTATCTGGTTGCAAAATTGGTGGCATACTTTCAAACACATCTTGGAAAATTCAATAACTTAATATTGTAGTTTTGTATACTTTATAGAAAAACACGTGTAATGTGTTATGTACGAATGCGGTAACGAGAAAAAAAACAATATACGGAACATGGGGAAAACGAGATATGCATAATGAGCTTCATTCATTGCTTTACTCTCCAGGCATGCTATAAAGTGCCCTCTAGGCATGCATTTTCGTAAAATATGATTTTTAATTTAGCGGACATTGTGTTCCTGAAGATGGATGAAAACGATAATTTAAATATTTATTATGGTTGTCAACCCTGCTACTTCCAGCTATTTATGGGGAGGGAAAGTGAACTTTTTTTTTGCGCTCAGGTCTATATTTATAAACGTTGACGACATTTTCGTCAGTAACCTTCTTCTTGTTGGTGATTATAAAGTTCTGTTGTTCTCAATGTTTCGGACGAGTCTCTAAAGTCAGGTTTAGTTCCAACTCTGTAATACAGCGGCAACATAAATCCTTATGGTAATGGCAACACTCAAAATGACGTTAATTTTATAATTCCGTCCCACTTTAAAAGCGTTTTGAATCCGATATTAGCATGACGACGAAGACCAAAATAAATACATCCAATCCCTCTTTTCGCGATGACTTCGCTTCAAACTCCTTGTGGCTAAATATATACATATCATGATATAGTACCTTGGCTGATTCCAAGTGTTCAATATTGTGAATACATTGCTACACTACATTTATATAAATCACAGCCTACTTCATTTCTTCCAAAGATCTGGCCCGAACATCTATTGTTTTTCTGTTTTATATATACCATATGTCCCAGCTATTACTAAATAATTCTGTCACATTCACTTCATTACAGCCACATGAATTTTGCATTTAAATTGATGAAAGACAGTGATGACATTGCGTCATGTGGGAATTACCAAGATAATAATAAACCGGAATGAATTATTATTATTGAATCAATTTGATTACACGAGAGGAATTTCCATCACTCATGAAATAGTTGTAACATGTAAACCAAAATATATGATCAAATAAAATTACTCATGTCAGATCACAATACCCATACTTGATTCGTCATCACCCGATGTACTAAATTATGGTGTGATATTTGGTGTTATTTATCACATAATTTTTTCCGAGTGGAGAAGAAACTTTATATGCGATATTTTTGCCCCTAGAACCATTGTTTTATGTTACGTATAACATGATTTATAAAATATAGCCCTGTAGTCTACTTGATCCATGACATATGAGAACATCGATCTACTTAATCATCACAGTTTGTTATGCATTACCCAATGGTAACGTATCATACTTTCAAACACATCTTGGAAAATTCAATAACTTAATATTGTAGTTTTGTATACTTTATAGAAAAACACGTGTAATGTGTTATGTACGAATGCGGTAACGAGAAAAAAACCAATATACGGAACATGGAGGAAAACGAGATATGCATAATGAGCTTCATTCATTGCTTTACTCTCCAGGCATGCTATAAAGTGCCCTCTAGGCATGCATTTTCGTAAAATATGATTTTTAATTTAGCGGACATTGTGTTCCTGAAGATGCATGAAAACGATAATTTAAATATTTATTATGGTTGTCAACCCTGCTACTTCCAGCTATTTATGGGGAGGGAAAGTGAATGGGGATGGGCGTAGCATTTGGAAACTTTCATATTCATATTCTTTTCTTCTCCACTTGAATTTTATTTATTTTTTTGTTCACATTCTTGTTTTTAACACATGGTACTACCACTGGATTTGTGTACAAGCCATATGTAGGTCACGATACATTGCCAATCGAAGCTGTACTAAAGTGTAAAGCCTTTTTGATTGTCTGACGGATTTTCCAATACAACGCTTAGGATGGTTGCGTTACGAGAATGCAGTAAGTATGTCTGGCGTGTGTTTGATTTTTCAATGTGAGGCCTTCATATTGTTAATTCGATAGTTGGATAATTATGGGATTTATAGACAAGTAAGCGCACGATGGTGACGAAACATCACATTTTCTTTATATTATTATTATTATTATTATTATTATATTATTATTATTATTATTATTATTATTATTGTTGTTGTTGTTGTTGTTGTTGTTGTTGTTGTTGTTGTTATCATTATTATTATTATTATTATTATTATTATTATTATTATTATTATTATTGTTATTATTATTTTTATTTTTATTATTATTATTATTATTATTATTATTATTAATAATCGAAAGATCGAACTAATTTGGTTCTGTTGCCTTACTCGTCTGATCGCATGCATGTATATATTGGTAGACATACTTCTCAAAAGGTATTGTTAATATACGTGTATAAGAATTATATAAAGCCAAACAGGACAAAAATAGCTTCCAGCATGTTTATGTGTTCTGTTTTTCGGGTTTTCTGTAGAGCTTTCATTGACATTTTGAAGTCTCTTTTAAAGTGCTGTCTCAAGTGTTTTTAAGTTATTGTACCCATTTTCTACTCGAATTTGCTCATTTCGCAGACTTCAAAACTACGTTGATTATGGTTGGCATAATAATAATGGAGGTGGCCTGTGGCGACAAATATGCATCACTTAAAGGAAACATGCTGTATTCGGGGTTGTTTTTTATTGCAGGGCTAATCAGGATATTTACTAAGTAGTACTGATAGAGATTTGCGCTAGGAGAGAGAGCATTATAATTAATCAATAAGTAAAGTTTAGGTTTCTGGTTTCTGGTTGAAGAATTACGAAAGACAACATATTATATTAATAATATAAATGTATTTGTGTTTGATAATTTTAAACAAAATAAAAATCACTGTCACTATACAATAAATAAATAAAAATAAGATCACCAGACCACTTACTTTAAGTATTATTTGTGGAAGTTGATTTTGTCGACATTCTTTAGTGAAAGCACTCTTTTGGATTGAAACTGGTACATACCATATGAATTAAACTTGATATTACTTTTTCCTTTTCTTATTGTACTCTTCTTCAATTTTTATTTTGTAGGCAAGTACAGGAAAGTTCTAACTCTGCCATTAAACAGACTATTTAGGGAGAAGGCAGCAGTAGACTGCCTTCCTCTTATTATGCTCATGGGTGATATAATATGTAAGTGTAGCTAGAGAGGGATTGCATCCTTTTCTATTGATGTGGTCCAAAGTTGGAGAAAATATAGGACATCTTATATAGAAAAGTTTGGTTTTGGTCCAATTGAACAGCCATGTTTATGTCACTTAAGCGGGATGTTTTTTTTATTAACGTTAAGTGGTATGTCCGATTTTTTACTCGAAGCCCTTAAACAAAAACAGAATAATTGATGGGATTAGTTGCTCCTCATTCTCTTTTAAGATATCTCAAACACAGGTAAAAGTGTCACGTGCCAAACAATGATGCATACTATCGTTGACTAAATCTCTATATGCTTAAGGCTGTAACTTTTCTTTAATTTGTAATACGCGTATGATTCAGAAATCCTATAATACCTTAGTGTTAACATAATCGTTAACTTACTTAAATTGTAATCAGATAACAGAAGGAAAACATAAACAAGTAAATGAAGTGATATAAATAAACACACAACTAGAATACAATGGATCAACTTTGGTGGAAATTTAGCTTTTGACCCACATATTGATTCTGCTTATTCTGTTTTGTTTTTGTGTAAATATTGTCTGGCTCCTCACACAACTGATTGTAGTGTGGGATATGAATAATCTTTTAAATGAAACACAAAAATAGTTTTACATGTTATTAACCTGTTAAAAATGTGTATCTATAACATTTAAATGTCGAGATAGATAAAGGATGAAAACGTTTTTTTATCACTTCACCAACGTTTTTAAAATGTTGTCAAATTGTAAGTGTAACAATTTTAGTGATTTTTACAGATTTTTTTTCAAACAGGTTTCCTCCATAACTGAGTGCCCAAATTTGACATTGATGTGCATACTTTAGGCCAACAATTTAGCAGTTGTAAGACCAACATTAACGTTTTTTTTTTTCTTTGCCTGCTCTGTTTGTAAAGTTTTCTCCTTTCTGGTTTTATTTATTATTATTGTCATTCCTAGTATAATACTTGTATATATTTTAGACCAACTATTTAGAGTTTATGAGGCCTAAATGTTTCCATAGTTCCAGGGTTATGACAAACCTAAAATCGCGTAAATGACTTGAAAACATCCTACTCATAACATACAATCAAAAATATTTACTGTTTCTCTCAGTTTTTAATCTCCGTGAACAAACATGAAGCATTTTAAGTTGTTTGGCAACGATTTGAACACTTACAATTTAGCTTTAAAGGACCCCTTTGGAAATAAGCCCTTTTTAGGGCTTAAAGGGTTATCCTATGTATATCTGCAATTGTATTGTATATGGTAATTTTAAATGTAATTTTATTGTCTTTTTTTATATTCTATGTTTTTATAATGTGACTTTGTAAATGATATGCATAAATAAACTCAAATCAAATCAAATCAAAAGCTAGGTTCTAATTCACACTATATTTAAGATCCCTGTGTTATATAATGGCAAGAAAAGAAGAAAACGGATACGAAGGAATATCATTAATATACTAAATTGATGATAAATGATAATCAAAAAGGAGAAAAGCTCATGGAGCGGTGATTGGTCCCTTATTATTTCTTTCGTATATAAATGACCTGCCTCCAAATCTTCATTCTGAAATCAGGCTTTTTGCCGATGACTGTGTGGTCTACCGTCAATTCGTTAATGATCATGGCCACACACTTCTCCACGAAGATTTGGATACTCTGGAGAAATGGCAGAATGGATGGGAGATGCATTTTAATACCAAAGCTGGGCAGTTCCATACTTGAGGAAACAAAAAGCCACCATATTTAGGAGTTACAATATTAAACAACTTATCCTTGTCAACACACATAAATAACATCACATCAAGTACAAACAGATCACTTGGTTTCATTAGGCGCAACTTATACTCATGTTTAAAACCCATTAAACAAACTGCTTATACATCTCTAGTTAGACCGCTATTTGGAATATTTAAATTCTGTATCGGACCCGCACCAAGAAGAACTTGAGAAGAAATCCAAAAAAAGGGCACCCAGTTTGTTACTAACACACGGTGCTTAACAAGAGAACATCCAACAGAGTAACAATTCTACACAAAGCAATACAGGGCCTCCTGGCCCTGCCGGTCGAAAGCTTACTGCAGCCAAACCTGTATCAATCACGGCACAATCACCCATAAGCTCACAAAGTCATTACTTGTAACAAAGACTGTTACAAACAGTCATTCTTTCCAACTGGAATTTAAGACCCTGCCAGCTTCAAAACTGCTGTGATGGAACATCTAAGACTAAACAACCCATGCGCATATCTATTCCTACACACCTGGTAGAGAGCGTTGTGTAGTATAAACTACTGATACAAATACAGACACGGGGAGAGGGGTAGCATATTTATACCATCTTCCGTTAGAAAAGGGCTAGAGAACAGACACACCCAATAAAACACGCACCCACACACACGCCTACATACCCACATACATAGGCATGTATTTTGTGTTTGCAATATGTATAAACACCTCGCACTGATAGCACAGGAAACGATCAATACACATTTAAATCGTGCAAGTGATGATATTAGTTCAAATATAGAGGAAACTCCTGGTCGTCTGAAATAACCTACTTTATTTGCTGTTTTATAAACAGGAAATAGAGCAGGGTGATACCTTTGATGGCGATATTACACAACCCTAAAGGTACGGATGCGGGCATACACGTAATTTGTAACTCACAACACTGTGCATTTAATGACTAATCGTAACAAGTGAAAGGGGACTGCAGGTGACTAAAAAGAGAGGATAAAAGAAAATTTCGTCATTGGTGTGTATATATTTACCGGCATATTGTATGATTAGTTAGTAATAAAGGCAAACAAAAACGATCTAGGTATTCATTTTTTATTAACAAAATATGTACAAAATTCATTCTCATAGCAGTCAATTCAAAAACCCTATTATTAACTTCAAAAAAGACTACTACAATAGTTACTGTTCCTATCTTTTTGGAAAATACAGCACTTATTTGGAAAATATTGGCACTTGTTCGGGAAGGAACGCTGCTTGTACCACATACTTCACATCATTGTTGTTATTTTAAGTTTCAGGCAAAGATTATTTGAAATCAAGAAGAACAGGAACAAGAGGAACCTATATTGAAACGTGTCGAATGACGGGGTGTAAAAATACTGTGCATGCAGGGAATAGCTACGGTTAGAAATTCCTTGAAACGCTTACAAATGCACAAGGTTGTGTTTCTATTATGTAATTGCATAACCAAACAAACAAAAGCCGATGATATTTTTGTATGGACCTCTTCACCACAGCCCTCGATAACCCAGGTAAGCTTTTAAGGACAGTTTGTCTCCATTGGGACCTGATATGGATATCAGATAAGCAAAACTTGGTTACAATAACAGTGGAGCATGAAAAAGGTTTTAGCCTGTAAAACTTAACTATAGGCAATATTTCCCCCATTTTTAACTAATGCATTTTCTCGTGGGCTCAACATCTGTGCAATGTTAGGTTTACCTAATGTCGGTCCAATCTTGACCCAATGAACGTGCTATAAATTATACCCGGCTTGATCAACGTATTAACAAGAAAAAACTTTATTTGCAACGATAAGTAATGATATACCGGTTTTAATTCGGTCTGAACGTCTTATAGATAGGCCAGAATATTTGATCTTAATCTTGGACACGTGTTGTAAACTTGTTGGGCATATTCTGCATTTAAACTTACAATTTCAATTGAGTTGGATACAAGCCTATACTTTGTTTGTCTTATTATTGGCGAAGACTCATAACATCGTAGAAATATTAGGATGTCGTCCACGCAGGTGGACGTAACACTGCACTTTGCGTCATGCGTGTAGTGTTACAGATAGTCATTCTACCAAGTTATTTATCACTACCTTTGCGTATGATCAATGCTTGTAGCACATAATAAATCATACAGTTGCACAACTAATTCATACAAAAACCACAGACACAGATATTTCTACAAATATTTCCAGATTTTTGTTCTTGATACAATGTTTGTTGTTCTTGAATGTATGTTGTTCTTGAAGTTCCGGACGACTCTCTGACGTAAAGTCCAAAACGATATTATGTCCTTATGGCAATGACAGAGCTCAATATGACGTTACTTTCTCCATCACTGCTTGGCCACTAGTGACATTTAATACATTCTGTTCCACTTCACAGCCTTCAGAAGCTTATGGAATCAATTTTGACAACTAGGATCAAAATAAATCTCTCTTTCGGGATGACTGGACACTTTTGGCGTAAAACAAAGTTTCCTTCATTTACTTGCCGAATGTATAGCACCTCTGCTATAACTCCATTTTGTCAATGTTTAACTTTGTGAACACTTTGCTTTGCTAATTTCTGCCAGGAGTGTTGCCATTCTAACCTTTAATACCCAACCCCAATTTGGAAATTAGTCCTGCTACCATTTTTACATTCAAGATCATCTCTGAAAATGTATCTTATGCAATATAATGTTATATCCGTCATCCAAATTGAGTGTTTTGATCAACTTCTTAGCCAGGGAGTACCAGTGATGTACTGGTACGTAGCATAGTTTTATGCGTTTTTCTGTCTTGGAATTTAAATTAAAAACTTAACAATCGATAATACTTTTTACATTTAGAATGTACACAATCAAACAATTCGACACAATGCATTTCCATTCTACCCAGCGTTTACACCTCAATTACGGTGTGATATTCAATCATAATCTCTAAAACGATGTTAGAGTGAAAGAAATAAAAGCTCGTCAGGGGTAATAAAAATCGTGACATCTACAATGATTATTTTGATTGTTATATATTGTTATATTAATAATTTTTTCATATCTGAAAGGAAAGAGTCCCGCAAATGAGATACCTTATTTCGGATGGCGATTGTAATTTTCTATTGTGCCAAATGGAAGGATTGGAACAAAAACAAAAACAATAACAAAATAATGGAATCAAGAGGTGTAATATCGTAGGGGTTACTTCAAAAAGATGTCTGATTTTTTGAATGAAAGAAAGTGCTTTTAAAATTGAGGAGTTTTAGATATACAGTAATTTATTTGTGATATGATGGTAAGTGTTCTTACAGTCGACCCATTACCTTTGTGTCCATATATAAAATTCCCGAGAAATATGTCACGTACAGTAAATTGACAAAAGCCACCGAAAGAAGTACATAGGATTAAAACTATTCGTGACCCCTTTTTGGCGTTCTGTGTCACAGTAAATATACTTATCTAGGGCTTTAAAGTGTTTAATGCATGCAAAAATACATCAGCACGTGTCACTTTTAGTATTCTAGGTTTGTACAATTTTAAAAGCTTTGTAATTGTAAAAGAAGCTTATGTTTTGTTGATGCTGCTGTTTTCATTCGAGCCTGGATATATCAATTCCACCAGTTTCTTTTTATAAACAATAATCACACTAATATATAATAATAAATAATGGTTTAGTCTTTTGTATTTTAGTGTTACCAACAACCCACTTACTCGGCAGAACAAAAGGTTTATTGTGGTCACTTATTCAGTCAGCCACCTGCACAACCGATTCTTTTGTTCTGCAAGGCTCACTCAGTCATTTAATGAGGCAATACAAACGATCGAATTTGGTGTTGAAAATGAGCTAAATTTTGAGTTACACCTTTTCAATGTAAAATTAATTTTCTCGGCCAAATAAAAAGCAATCATTTTCATTTTTTCAGTAAATGTCAGGTCAAATTGTAGCGCTTGATACTGTATTTTTTTTTCAAATCCTAGTGTTAAACTTAGGCGTGAAATTCAGTCATTTCGTGTAAGATTTTCGATTTTGATAGGCTTAAACTCTGCCCGCGAGCCTTTTTTGGATCAACCTTTTAGCTTTTCAAAGTAATATAGTTCGCTAATGAAGGATTTTTCCCAACTTTCTAACGCACATCACCGTGAGCGATATATCATAGTTTTGTCAGAATTTCCGTTTTGATTTCACCACTTTTTACTCCCGCCTGAAATTTTTTTCAAAATCAACGCGTGAAATCTAAGGCTGATACTAGCATTGTGGATCGATATCCCTGGGTTTAATAGGAATACCGGCATGGGTACAGTGTTGCCAGAACTTCAATATAGCAACGAAATTCCCTGGCCAACTGATCACAGCGGCGTAGCTGGGATTTTTTCCAAGGGGGGCAAGCCTGTATGGGCGGTGGCCCAAATCCACCAAATTTCCCTGCACTTGGGGGCGGGAGCCCAAATAGACAATTTTTGCCAGGCTTATTGAATATAATCGTATGATATTGCATATCGTATGGATTCTCCATCTCTCTGCCCCTCTTCTCCCTCTCTTCCCCTCTCTCTCTCTCTTTTTTCCTCTTTTCCCTCCTTTTTCCTCTTTTTTCCTTGCACTAGGGGGCGGGGCCCCAAATAGGCACATTTTGCCAGGGGGCAATTGCCCCCCTGCCCCCCGGCAGCTACGCCAATAACTGATCATGTTTATAGCACGATGAGGATCTTTCATCACGTGAGTGATTAATTATTTGATTTGATCATCGGACCAATGTGTTGAAATTTGCTTCTCCTCAAAACAACTTTGCCCGACAATCTTACATGCAATTGGGCAATATTTTTAACAAAACTTTCTTTTACAAAACATAATATTACGCTGTATGTTTTATGATCAAGCAAACTGTTTGGAACACACTTCCAAATAACCTTCGTTACGCCCCCAGACTTTCGTTATTTAAACGCCAGCTTAAAACCAATCTTTATAAATTGATTGTTTTTATGTTTGTTTGTAAATTTCGTGCTTTACGCGCTTTGAGATTCTCATCAGAGATTGTGCCTTATAAGAACCATTCATTATCATTGTTAACTTAAACAGGTTTTTGTTTTTTAACAAAAACCTGTTCAAGCAATGATTTAAAATTGCTTGTCTAAAAACAGAATAACTTGGATGTTAATACTTGACGTAGTGTTTCAATTGTCACGAAGATGACTGGGTATGGTGCCTTTTGTTTGTGTTTGTTTGAAACTGCTTTTGGAAACCCACCGAAAGTCATAGGCCCTAATGAAGCAGCTAAAACAATACCAGGTTAAACATGGAAGTTTATAAAAACCTATTAAATAACCTTAAGGGAAAAAAAACTTTTGTGGCAACAATAAGCCTTGCATTGGAAGTCATGGTTAAAGTGTGTTGAGTACCACCCCAAAGTTTCCCTACATACACCCCACTACCCACCTCACACACCTCTGCACCCACCCCACCCCATAGGCCTACATGTACATGATATAACATAATAATATATAGCATAGCTATACATTTAGGTATACGCCTACATGTCAAATTAAAAACAAACCCGAACACAAGTCTGAAGGGTGTAATGAAAATGGCAACCCGCGATGGGGGGGTAGGTCATACAAAATTCACCTGGCGATAGGAGGGACAGAAGATTAAAATCCCGTATAATAACACGCTAATTTTTCTAGGTTTGGACCTCAAGCGTGCGTCTCTTTTAAGAGAAAATACGGACTAACCTAGGTAAACAAACAAACATACAGACAAAATGGTTTTCATAATCATGGAATCCATATAAATTGAAATTGCAGGCTATCACGGGAGTAAATTTTTAAAATTCACCTCATTTACCAGAAAACCCAATTGGGGATTTGGGCTACTAAATCGCTGGTCGGGCAATATTTGCTTTTCAATGGAAAATTGCCCTGGATGACAACAATGAAAATATCGACTATTTCTGCTGGTTGCTCACGAGATAAAAAGTACTGAGTTTGACATTTTCGGAGCATGAAGGGAAAAAGGTAAAATAAAAACGGAAATTCTGACAAAACTATAATATATAGACCCACACGATGTGCGTTACAGAGGTGGGAAATATCTTTCTTTAGCAAACTATATTAGTTTGAGACGCTAAAAAACCAATTTCGTAAAAAGCTCGCAGGCGAACTTAAGCCCTATAAAAATCAAAAATATCACACTAAAAGACACAATTTGATGCTTAATTTTAATACCAGGATTTAAAAAAAAAAATATATATATCCAAGCACCAAGTTTTTAACTGACATTACTGAAGAAAAAAAATATTGCTTTATATTTGACCGAGAAAATTAATTTCATAGCAAAAAGGTGTATCTCTGAATTGTGCTGATTTTAACATGTATCGATCGACTTTTAGCGCGACTAAGCATTTCTAAAGAATCGGTTGTGCAGGTGCAGACTGTATTGATGCATATATCCCGAGTTTAAGTGTCAATATGCTGGTGGCCGGTGGTACAGCAACCAATTAGACGTTGAAGTAGAAACGACCCTAAAACCAATGATTTTGATGCAGAAGTCGAAGTACATTTGCATAGTTACTGCATTTATAATAAGCAACACTCTCGTTTTATTTCAGTATTTCCAGTATTTTATAGCCAAACTTAGAGGAAAATAATATCCACAATTTAATTTTCAGATTTTTCAGTTTCGCATTGAACTATTCAAAATTGTTTTGATCTTTCCGAACGATGATATCCATTCATTTTTTGGGGGGTTTTGGCCTACTTATTCCTCACAGCGTTGCAGAAAAAGGAAGGTTTTATTTCAAACTCTAATGGTGACCCGCAGGTCAAATTGCAAAAATTGTACATTAAACACACCTAAACAGACACAATGCAATTTGCAGGCAGCAGCTTAATCAGCGCCAATATTGCAACATTGAAACAAACAACTATACAAACATCCAATTCAACCCAACCCCATCCCCCAGTAGGCAATGAGGATAAAGTGCCTTGCCCAAGGACACAACACGTTGGCACGTGCGGGGCTCGAACTCGCAACCTTTGGATTATGAGTCGGGCGCCTTATCCACTCGGTCACACGTGCTCCCGATTTTTTTTTTTCGTTGTTGTCCTAATTTGATTGCTCTCCTTGGTCTCTTCGTTATTTATATAACTTCCAACACAAACCTTCTTAGGGACGCACCATTAGATTCTCAGGGTGGGGTAGGAAGTTTTCAAAAAAAAAAACTTCACCCACTACATGAGCAAAAAAAAAACTTTCCCCACAAACTCTTAAAAAAAACCTTCCCCACCTAACTGTGTATAAATGCATGACATAAAAAAAAACTTGACGCCTTCGGCGGCGAAAAAAAAATTCGGGAGCACGTGTGAGCCAGTAGTTAATCAGGAAACTACAGAGGCGATGGTGTACATTTAAATTTGTCATTACTACTTCATGTTGATATTCAAACAGTGCTATCAATTAAAATAGTGAATATTCTCAGTCATCCAGTCGTTAAAATCACAAAGTTTTGAATTAAATCAAATACTGGAACTTACATTTATTGCAACTTGCTACGTTGCGTCTGAAACCATCATACTTCATCAGGCAACTGACCCGCTGATGGTTTCAGACGCAACGTAGCAAGTTGCAAGAAATGTAAGTTCCAGTATTTGATTTAATTCAAAACTTAGTGCTATTAATTGTTTTACAACTTGGATGAACTAGAATTACTTTTATGCAAATCCGAAAATTGCAACAGATATTTTCATTACTTTTAAGATTTAGCGGTATTGCCAGATTTTACGTACAGTTGGGCTACATTAATAGCCTCATTATAGTTTTATTAATACTGACAAAATACTTGCTTGTATGTTCTTGCTGTTCTACTATAGCGTATAAATTCTGTTAATGATACTATAACCACACAGTCAATTAATTTATGTCAACATGTCCTTTTTTGAGATCACATGCAAACAATAAACAATGACATCTCATTTACATAATAATGAACTCATGTCTGTGAGCCCATTTTAGTAGCCATTATCTTATTTACATAATGGTTTTGACCTCGAGTCATGAGTGGTGATTCATTGTTTAATTGGCATACTCCTCTAAATATTTTACCGTAAAGTCCTATGGTGGAGGGCTATTTTGTTGTGTAGTCCTACAAAGGTGGGTTACTAAAAAGTAGCCTGTTGGTACATGTTTTACCGTACAGTCCTATGGTGTAGGTTTTTTTTTTTTTTTTTTATTTTGTTGTCCTAATTTGATTGCTCTCCTTGGTCTCTTCGTTATTTATATAACTTCCAACACAAACCTTCTTAGGAACGCACCATTAGATTCTCAGGGTGGGGGTAGGAAGTTTAAAAAAAAAAAAAACCTTCACCCACTACATGAGCAAAAAAAAAACCTTCCCCACAAACTCTAAAAAAAAGACCTTCCCCACCCTCCTATCTCTATCGCAGTTCCGTGTATAGCGGTTGTTGCCTCGGATTTCTGATTTGATGACTCCAATTTCAATCACGGGACCACTTTGTTGTCAATGTTTTATTAAATATTTTATGCGATTAATGCCTTTGTGATATTTATCAACACACAATTATATTTGAGAAGATCTCTTCTCCATTCAATTTTTCTCTTAGCTCTATCGCTCGGGTTTTTGATTTGATGACCCCAGTTTCAATCCCGGGACCACTTTGTTGTCAATGTTTTATTAAATAATTTATGTGATTAATGCCTTTGTGATATTTATCAACACACATATACTTGAGAGGATATGTTATATACACACTTTCCAGTTACTTTTTATGTCCATTTTAAAATCACCCCTTTTCATCCGGTCAATATTGATTGTGTCATGCAGTTATAGAGTCCATTACTAGAATCACATGTTATGCATTGACATATTAATCTCGGTTCTGGATCACCGTGACGAAGTGCCTCTTTAGCACTCGAAAGTTGTTTAGTGAAGGTTTATCCACACTACATTGACTTAATATACATTGCAGAATCAAAATAACAAACTCGATGTGATGTAGGTCACACAGCCATCGAATGTCATGTGTATCTAAGTGACGTCTTGTGTAGGCTTGTATAGCTTCCATTCGATATAGTGCCTCTAGTTGTTTATAGTTAGTTAAATAAGGTACTTATCGTATTTAACGGATGACGTGAAATGATATCGGTGTTGATGATGCCCTAATTTTGAAACAGGGAAAACTCCAATAAAGAATCGAATTATTGAAATATTACAATGGAGATGAATGTAAACGATATTCTTCTTCTTCTTCTTCATCTTCTTCGTCTTCGTCTTCGTCTTCGTCTTCTGCTTCTCATTCTCCTTCTTCTTTTTCTTCTTCTTCTTCTTCTTCTTCTTCTTCTTCTTCTTCTTCTTCTTCTTCTTCCTCCTCTTCCTCTTCCTCTTCTTCCTCTTCTTCTTCTTCTTCTTCTTCTTCTTCTTCTTCTTCTTCTTCTTCTTCGTCTTCTTCTTCTTCTTCTTCTTCTTCTTCTTCTTCTTCTTCTTCTTCTTCTTCTTCTTCTTCTTCTTCTTCTTCTTCTTCTTCTTCTTCTTCTTCTTCTTCTTCTTCTTCTTCTTCTTCTTCTTCTTCTTCTTCTTCTTCTTCTTCTTCTTCTTCTTCTTCTTCTTCTTCTTCTTCTTCTTCTTCTTCTTCTTCTTCTTCTTCTTCTTCTTCTTCTTCTTCTTCTTCTTCTTCTTCTTCTTCTTCTTCTGGTATAAGTACTGGATTTGTGCACAAGCTATATGTAGGTCACACTATGTTGCAAATTGAAGCTACACTATTGTAAAGCCTCTTTGATTGTCTAGCGGATGTTTCAATATAACACTTAAGATAGTGGCGTTACGAGATTTCAATAAGTATAATTATCTGCCTTGTGTGCGATTTTGGACAATAGGTTAGGTCTTCCTCACTGTAAAATACGGAATTAGGTAAGCTCTATATAAGTAGGTACGGGATGGACTGGGTAATAATAGTAATGATAATGCAGGGTGTCTCAATAGATATGCAAAAAAAAAGACAATTAAAAAAATAATAAAAGAAACAGGCAATTGTTGTACTTACCTGTAGTATGTAGAAAGCATCCGGTCAGAGTATGAAAAAAGAAAACAAAACATGTCTTAATTGGCATTTGTTAAATAGTTAATGAAAGACATCTTGTGACAGAAATCAAAGATAAAATGGTCTGGTCTCGGTCGAGTTTCTGTTATCCATGTTTCATAAAGTAGAATATGCATAAGATCAGTCTTAGAATGAATATTCATACGTAGTTGTAAATGAATAATTAAGAGTTTAACTTCGACACTTAATTTTTTGCTCACCTGGAACATTTTGGCAAGATCAACTAGCGTCTTTAGCAGACGGTGATGCTGCGATAAAAAGAGCATCCCGATTGTAGACAAGATAATCATAAATCATCGCCATCATTCCAGGTAAGCAAAAATACTGTAGTGTTGAAGTTACACTCTATAGTTATAATATCAGTCATGCTGGATAATATTACACTAAGCCAAAAAATTAAGGTACCAGTTATGTTCACCCCCTGTATATCCTAAACAAAGACAGATATGTCATAATTGGAACCAGCAGCCAATAGCTGCATCTTTTAGCTCGAATTTAAGACATCATTCGTCGAAATTGTTCTAGAAATAAAAACACGACGATCCAAATACACAAGGAAGATGCCAATTTAAAAGTTGCAGTTTGCTCCATTGCAAGACTAGTGTCTATTGATGTGTACACAACACGTTCGCGAACAAGAGAACTAGCGCCGCGCGTCCATTGATTCGCACATTAAAACTACCGTCGTGCTTTCATTGATTAGAACACAGAAGTGCAACATTTGATTTCATTCCTTCATTAGCTTTTAGATCACCGTTTCTTTAATTCTCAACCAATTTCAAAAAATAAGGTCTTCAATCAGAGCTAAAGAGTGCAGATATTGGTTGCTTGTTTTAATTCTGACATACTTGTCTTTATTTAGGATACACAGGGGTGAACACAACTGGCACCTTCCTTTTTTGGCTTACTGTATTATGTGTATGATATTAGTAATGCTTATAGGATATTTAAAGTGGGTTGCACAAAGTAAGGAACTACAAAACGTTTTCATATACTTAAAACGTGTTATATATGGTATAAACTTTAATAACATAGGGGACAACAATCCGTGATCGATCACAGAAATGTCTACTAGTGCAATATTTCGATTGGTAAGACGCGCATAGAAACGCTGTGTACGTATATAAAAATATAACATATATATATAAAAACGACAAAAATACATAGCTTTTAGTATGTTCATATTCTGCAGTTCTGTCACTAACATGTTAAGTGCTGTTTCAAGTGTCATCTACTGATTGCATATAGTTTCTACTCAAACCGCTCAAACTTGAAAACAACATTGATTATGATCGGCATAATAATAAGAAAGGGATTCCTGGTAAATATCAAAAAGTATGCAGGTCACGTGTGAAGTCACTTGAAGAAGTTAACAGAAATCAGTACGCGATGTTTAAGTTTGCAAACTTTTCCCCATGGCATATTGAAGAAATACCACATAATGGAAATAACAATAATAATGATACAAGCAAGAAAAGAGGCTAACGCATCATACACTGGAACATGAAAACATTCACACATTACCCACAAGTGCAAGTTAACAAATTAATGATCGAAATTCATATTATACACGCATCGTAAACTAGCACACCATTTACTTAACATGAAATTACAATGGAAACACAACATGCAGATAAACCAGAGAAAATACTCCGGACATATCTGCCTGTGCGGGGAATAGAAGGTGTGGGTTTTGATTAGAACCATTGCGTCTAACTGTGGTGAGTTGCCGTCGCGCCAGTTGGTTTATATCAGACTTTTTTTTATTTTGCGTGACAAACCCAGAAATATTACTCACGGCTTGAGCTTTCGCCATCTTGGCTGATGGCTTGAGCACAAGTGTCTGTTGTGATCTGGTCCACTGCGTTTCCCGCGGAGGTTGGATGCACTCTCACTCCCAGAATTAGAATTAGAGAAATACAAATACGCAGAAAGGGGTCCAAAACGATCAACCGCATGGACGGGGCCATTCAACAGAATCGAATAAAGTAGGGACTGTGCAATAATTATAATTATGAGCCCTGGTGGGAGGGTAAAATGGGGGTGGGGGAGGGCGAAAGGGGTCATAGAATTGTGTTGCCAAAATAGGGGGATCATAAATTGTTTTACACAATAGGGTGTTATAAAATCATAGAATTGTGTTGCCAAAATAGGGGGATCATAAATTGTTTTACACAATAGGGTGTTATAAAATCATTAAGGGCTGATGACTCAAAAAAATTTTGCGCGGCTATGTGCGCATTCTTAAACTGACAGCATTCATAATCTTATATAAAATAATACACAACAAATTTTGTGCGCTTCGCATACGTTCTTTCTTCAATCAGTTTTTCAGCCTTAGTTTCGACAATGGATTGAATTTGTGTGGGTGGAAGGGAGGGAGGGGTGGTGGTCATAAAAAAATTTCAGCCCGAGATAATGGGGTCATAAATAGTTTTTAGAATTTTAGCCCACGATATGGGGTCATAAAAATTGACTCCGGTCACTGACATATTCGTGTTGACCCTAGGGGTTGTGGCGCCTGGGGCAAGGACACAAAATGGTGGTGCCCCTAACCTGTTCTAACAGGTTAGGGGCACCACCATTTTATTAAAATATACCAACGGAAATATTTTTGCCCAAAATTATTATTGTTGACCCCCATTTTTGCCCAGACCGCTCGGGCGGTGGTAAATTATGGGGGGCAAGATTTTTAGGCAGGCCGGGGGGGGGGGGGCAAATAATTTTGGCACAGATATTTTCAAGTTTTAAATAATTGGCCATTTGCCATGGGTGGTTGGCATGTGTAAGGGGGTGGGCAAGCTATTTTTTTAACAAACTATAATTGCAAGTTCTTAATTATTTACTTATTTTTAATTACTTCAGAGTGGTCCAAACCTTTTTTATTTACAAAATTTAGTTAATAAATTGATCATTGTTAACTAACTGCTGCTTGATTGAGCTTATTTTAATACGTTTCATTTATGTATTTATACGTTTCTTTCTTTCTTTCTTTCTTTCTTTCGCTCTTTCTTTCGCTCTTTCTTTCGCTCTTTCTTTCGCTCTCTTTCTTTCTTTCGCTCTTTCTTTCGCTCTTTCTTTCGCTCTTCATACTCTGAATTGAGCACTTTTTCCACCGGGCAGTTTGATACTTCTTGCATATTTATTTATTTATTTTATTTTATTTTATTTTATTTTATTTTATTTTATTTTATTTTATTTTATTTTATTTTATTTTATTTTATTTTATTTAGTTTGATACTTCTTGCATATTTATTTATTTATTTATTTATTTATTTATTTATTTTTTTTATTTTTTTTATTTTTTATTTTTTTATTTTTTTTTTATTTTTTATTTATTTATTTATTTATTTATTTTTTTATTTTTTTTTATTTTTTTTTATTTTTTTTTTTTTTTTTATTTTTTTTTATTTATTTATAAAAATAATAGCGTGTTATAGTAGTGCTCCCTGGTAATAACTCAAATCCGACACGCTGCTCATTAATATTCATGACCTACTCTATGTGGTGCCGTAAAGTGCATAGTGCACAAGCGTGTTGGAATATAAGATCTCTGCATAAACATTGCAATTTGGAGAGAACCGGCAGGATATTTAAAATGGGAAATTAACTGGTTTGGCGAAACTCAATGTAAGTAAACATTTGGGCATAATAATTATGCTCCAACGGAAACTATCAGCGTTCCCATGTTAGTTGATTTCGTGCAATAACTTGGCGACAAATTAACACTTTTGTCCCAAAAAGAGCAAACACACGTTTTATGCAAAATGCCTATTTCAGAGTACCCCGTCATCTAAAATGCCCAATTCTGAAAAATTGGACAATAATATTACGTCAAATGTTACATGTGCTTGAATACAAACATGCCTGGATGTCTTGCAAAGTTGAATTTTTGGGAAAAAATGAATCAATTTATGAATTCCTGAGAGTTTAAAGACAGTTTGGCAGATTCAAAGTTCAGTCGAAAATTTACGTTTTCTAGAACTTGTAAATTATATTTTGGAGGCTCAGATATTAAAATTTTATAGCAAGAATGTAATTTTGGAATGTTTGACACATGCCTACAATTTGGTAGAGAAATCGGTGTGAAGTATAACATAATGTCAATGGTCCAAAAATAAAACAGCGAGTGGTGAAAGCGAGGACCCAAGTCATAGGCTTCTAGTGAAAATCTGATTAAGGCTATAAAAATAACAATGGGAAAATAATAATATATAAACCTTTACCTTTAAGATGAGGTATAACTTTCATTTTTCCGATGATTATTTCTGGACCAAATTTGATACTTAATGTGGCAAATTCATCCCATTTTTTGCTCAAAACCTCGCAAAGAGGCAGTAACCTTAAACCCAATTGCTATTCCAAACTTCCTGTTGGATGGTTGGCGTAAGGTGTTTTTTTTTAATAGGTGAAAGGTGAATAACCATCCAATTTCAGAATCCAAACCACCATGTGGGGAGAGGGGGAATTTAATAAGTATAGAAGCCGTGTTTCTTATTATAATATTTGTGCTTAAACTAAAATTCAAACTGATATAGATCTATTTTGCTAATACATGTACCATATATAAATGCGTTTCATAAGTATCTTCAGCTTACTCATCAGACACTGTGAGCATTCACTCTGTAGGGACTGATTGTCTACAAACTGATTGCCTACTTAGTTTTCATAAATAACTAGTAATGAGACACTTTACGTGTGGTGAAAAAGTGGTGAACTACTGTAACAGTATTACACTGGAAGTGATTTTTTCGTCTTTCTACCTTAAACTCTTACACAAAAACATAACAATAATATACACCATAAAATTTAGATAATATAATGGAAACACTTTTTTTATTTAAGCTCTTTTCCTCTTTCTCACGATCAAGATAATGTATCACGTACCAAACAATACTGTGTGGTATCGGTGACTAAATCTTTATATGCTTAAGGGTGTAACTTTTCTTTAATTTGTAGTATAATTCGGAAATCCTATAATACCTTCACGACAACATAATCTTCACCTGTACTTAGATTGTAACTCAATAACAGAGGGCAAGACATAAGCAAGATAAGCAGCAATGATATAAATGGAGATAAAATCTATATAGAACACAATAGTTCACCTTTGGTGGGGATTTAGATTTGACCCACATACGGATTGTGTACATTTTGTACATTTTGTATCAATATTGTTGGTGGTCATACTACTTGAATAATATTATTGACTGCTTGCATTGTGGGATATGAATATTTTTGTTCTCTTACAGGTTTAGTCCTTTGAAAATCCATGATGTCATTCGACTCATTCCATTGGAGTTTGGACTATGTGAAATTACACGGAGAGTTTTCCTGATCATACGTAATCTTTTTTTAAGGCACCAGTCATGATTGTTTGTGTAAATATAGCCTGGACATCAAACATATCAGACTACTTGAATACTTTATGGGAATACTCGTGTGTACACGGAGGCTGAAGAACATCCATCTTTTCGGTAAATCCCGTAAGCATTTCTGATTCAACTCTACATACGTCACATCGATGCGCACATCCTTAACAACCATCGTTTCTGCCCATGTATGTGGGGTTAAATCGCAAAGGCTTGTGGGATTTTCCGAAACGATCAATTAAGAGACGTCTGGAAATTCAAGATGTCATCTGGCATTAAATCGAGGGGTAACAGTTCAGTTCAGTTAAATAACTCCATTTTTAGTGCATGGATGACAAAATAAGTTTCATTTGAACAAGGTTAATGAAAACGTACACTTCGAGAGGTATGGTATATTGATTTAATGAAATATATTGAAATAATAAGGTGTAACTAAAGGCCCATTCAGCGATTATTCTTTTTGGTAAAAAAAAATCCTGGCAATTTCTGTGCTTGTAATACCAGAGCCCTAATGTTACTATAGTATTTATTGCTGTGTTTAACATAATTCACATTATGTAAAGGTAGACTCGTGCTGGAGCAATGCTCACATGCCGAAGTACCAATCTTTATATTTCTTTGGCGTTGAGCCAGGCTCCCATGAATTTTACTTTATATTTTAGATTTAATTTTGCCAAATAATATTATTCCTTACATTTCATGATATAAAAATGTTGAAGAATTCCTTGCTATATGTTACTCTTGTTCTGATGTTTTATTGTCATTAGAGTGTCTACCCCTTGTAAATATGAAAATATGATGTAAGATAAATAGCGCCATCAGTGTTCACCTTTGCTTTTAAATGACGTAGTTTTACATACCATCAAACAACCGTGAAGGAGGAGACACCACCGCCGACGTTTGAACCCGCAACCTTCCGATTATGAGTGCCCTCTATTTCACATTAACTTCTACGTCTTCTCCTTCTTCCAAAATACTCTTCTACCTTATCATACCATGAGGAATCACACGCGGAGGGTAAAACATAAAGAGTAACATATTTCAAACCCCATTCCGATATGTTCTGAGCTCGAATGAGAAAAAATGCATATTGTTCTTCTTTTGGCAAATTGTAATTACGACATATGGTGCGAGTATTTCAACGACTGCATTGTATTAAGGGCTGGGGTATGAACGTTTGGACAGTATTTATTTTGGGACATTAGAGCACATCAGACATATCGAATTGCATCCTGAATACGAAGGATGTCATTCTGATATCAAATAATTTTGATTTTTTTGAAATTCGCAATTTAATACACATTTTATGGCAAATCATTAAAATTTATATTTTTGATATTTAACAGTACTTGAAGTAAACTTTATAAATCTGATGATTTATACTTAAAGTGTATGTAGGTGGGATGAAAAGCCGACGATCAATTGAAAATGTTGACCTTTCGTATTGAAGATATGGATTTTTTTCCCAAAACACCAAAAAAAAAGGTATTTTTGGAAAAAATCCATATCTTCAATATGAAAGGTCAAAATTTTCAATTGACCGTCGGCTTTTCCTCCCTGCTACATACACTTTAAGAATATGTCATTAGATTTATATAATTTACTTCGAGGACTGTTATATATCAAAAATTTGAAAAATATCAAATTTTTATAATTTGTCATAAAATTTGTATTATATTGTGATTTTCAAAAATGAAAATTGTTTGATATCAGAAAGACATGCTTCGTATTCAGAATGCAATTCGATAGGTCTGAGGTGCTCTCATGTCCCACAAAAAATACTGTCGAAACGCAATAAACGCTCATTTTAGATCCCTTAATGCACCCTTAAGGGCAGTAGAATGTACCCATCCGCCGGTAGATTCCAGAGGGAGGGTTGTCTTTAAACGGAATAGCCACAGAAGAGAATGAACTAAAAGTGAGCGCAAAATAGGCTAAAAAATAATCACACATCTTGATTTACAATATAATTTTTCCTTTTCGTAATTGAAAAAAGATGAAGTATTCATTATTTTCAATAAGCCGCTGGTGGGAATCGAACCGGAGACTCCTGCATCAACATGCAAGCGATCAAACCACTACACTATACACCGGCACGCTGAATTGACAGCGATTTAATTATACAATAATCTTAGCAAAAGTGATCAATACTGTTGGATCGAAAATCCAGCAATTTACGATGCCAAATCAAATAGAAGTACCGTATTATATCAGTAAATAATATATTAACTATCTATAAAGTGCATATAGTGTTTCAAAGTATAAAATAAATAAATAGAGAGGTTGCGATTTCCAAACGTAGACATCGGACGTACTTTGATTATTCAAAACCACTATCCTGTATCGAAGCAAGGTCACGTATTTAGCTGTTTTTGAAGATATTCCACGTGCGAAATCGACGTAGATACATCGTTGAAAATGCACAAAATTTGTCCATTTCACAATATGTTAAAGACAGTCAAGGATAATGAACATACGAATGAAAAGTCTAATTATTATTATGATCCTTTTTTTTTGTAACAAATCATTATAATAAAGGTACAGCGATGTGTTAAAAATGGACTAAATTTAAACGCAATATTCATACGCAGAGATTGTCTATTGAAATGTGTGTGATACTTTGCGTATACAAAATTACCTTGCGATTTGACATTTTGGACTCAACGTAGCATTAAAACGTACGTTCCACCATGGTTCCACGTGGAAATAGGCTGATTTTACCTCGAGTCTAGGTAAAGGAAACGTAGAGAACGAGTCTTTCTCGACGAATGTTATAGTCAAAATATCATGTTTTTTTTTGTACAGCTGAGGGGTGGTGCAATAACTTTGTGTATCCCCGAGGTGGTGAAGTATTATAGGGGGGTGGGGGGGTGGTCAAAGATTGGTTGGCAGGTCAAAGGGGGGGCAAGCATTTTTTTGCAGGTCGAAAGTTGGGTGGGGAGGGCAAGTTTGGCTCAGATATTTTAGGAACATTAGGAACACGTTCAAATATGCACAATTCCTGATCGGTTATTTATTTATTTATTTATTTATTTATTTATTTATTTATTTATTTATTTATTTATTTATTTATTTACACACAAATTCAAAGTATAGACCTCTGGCAAGGCAACGGTTCACTCGCACCTATAAGATTAGTATTTTTGAAAAGAGCTGTATTGTATTCAATCTATGTTTGCAGACATACACAGGTGATTAGTGCAATCTGCTTGTGTTGGCATGGTTGGGCGATCTATTCAAACATTCCCTCATTTCAAATATATAGTTTTAGTTTCTCTATTGTTCAGAAACCAAAAATCAAGGGATTAAAATGTGGAGATGAACTGGTATGCAATCATAACACTATTGTGCTGGGAGGACACAAGAGGGTATATATAATCAAAAGTATAATGGCCTATAACCATACGTATATAATAGCCTATTGTGCTAACATTCTCATTATCGATATCTATCAACGCAGGCGACTTTTGCCGTAGGTGGCATACTTCCATGACACCATAACCCGAGTTCCGAGATTCTTTTGATAAGTTATGCATAGACATCGTTGAGACATAAAGTATGGATATATACGAGACCTAGGCCTACGTGTAGAAATCATGTGCATATATTGAGGGGGGGGGGGGGGGGTGTTTTGTTTATTTGTCTGAAATATAAACGATGCATGATGATGTAGATGATTTGATTATGAATTAGATTATTCCCCGGAAAGCACAACCCATATCTCTTACCTATGTTCCCTCCGCCACCTATATATAACCTCCTCCCTCCCCCCTCCCCACACTCGATATCGACTCTTCCCTATTATTCCACTCCACTCTTGATCCCCCCCTCTCCCCCTCCTTCCCTTCCCACTTCCAATGCTCTCTCCCCTCTGTTTCTCTTTCTCCCTTACCCTTACCCCCTCCCCCCTCACACACACACACACACATACCCTCTTTCCCTGGCGATCTCTTCTATCTCTCTCTCTCTCTATTCTCCAATAAATAAATTGAATAAAAGTTAGTTTAAACTAGCTGTCTATGATATTGATCTTCCGTCATGCGACATGCACATAAATAGAGTTGTGCATAATAGTGTTTATAACAATGAAGTCATAATCTGTCAAGTGGCTATTGTAATGTCTGTGGAAATATTTCGATGGTCTATATATTTTCACAGTGAAATCAGCTTAGGCTAATTCGTAGTCTCAAGTCAATGCTTTCAAACTAAATCAATGCTTTCAAATGTAGACTGCTTTGTTCGACTTCTCTGCTCGTGAATATTGCACTGCGAAATTTAAACATTTCTTTTGTATACTTAGAGGAGGTAACTTCAAATCAAATAATGTTACGATCCACACCACTTATAAGAAACTGAAACCAAAACCTAAACTGACTGACACAAATGTTCGGTTTTAAACAAAAGGTAGAAACAATGAGTTCGATATCTTATGATTCAAGTGGTTAGGCAGGACAATAGGAAACCACGTGACCAAAACCAAAACCAAAACTAAAACTATATATTTGAAATGAGGCATTGTATTCATCTATTGCGATTATTGCGTCACTTCTTAACTTATAGAGGCCCTGCATTCTTTTATTGATTGGCTCCAGACAAAGGATTTGAACCGGTGTCCTTCACCGTAGTTATGGCGGAGTACAGTTCAACAAAAGCATGATTGCAATCTACCACGACATTTCGGCTCACACACATAAGAAATGCACTACGATAAAATAGGTTGATGAAAACAGTGCAACAGAGCATTAATGCCCAAAGTTGAAAAGCTGTATAATTTAGAAACAATATACACTACACATAAAAAATACTACTACAAGGGATTTTCAACATATAAGAATCCAAACAATCAAGTACCAACATGCACAGTTTTGTCCTTATATCACTTTTGGGTTGATAACAAAATGTTTTCAAGACTCTATCGTGATTGGCAGCTGCATAAGACATCTCTTTGACAGCTGATAATGCCCATCTATTCACCAAGTGGCTGTTAACTGATGAGTACTGTATGCTAATATGAAATCATTGTTTATCAACAAAGGCGAGGGACTCGTCTGTCGATATGCTCAAACAAACCGCTACACTGTTCAATGGCTTTCTTGTACTATATGAAATATGGTGGGCGATTTGAAACGCACGTGCCCTGAGCAAACTACGATGCGTACGCACACTGCAGGGCAAAAACAATGGAAATTGTCATAATTCGCGCGCATACTGCCGGGCAATGACGTCACATGTCAAGTGGTCTATACCCATGGAGCTATTATAAGATGGAGAGGAAATAGATTACGTAACGCATTGAAACCTTGTGCCGATTTGAAATCTGACAAGCTATTCATCGAAAGGTACCTTTTGTTTGGGACAAAGGGCTTCCACCATTAAATCGGTAAGCTGACCCGACAGTGTATTAACGCTTTACCTAACAGGCTACTGTCAATAAGTGATCAAATGCAAGTCGCGTGAAAGCGCTTAATGGAACGAAAAGTACCTATTGTTATACATAAACCCAAGGGTGTGATTGAGTAGCCGTAAGCACAAAAGGCACACATTAGCCGCTAATGCATAGTTCGTTGTCACCCCACTGACATTAGGTGCTTCATTTAAATAAATTGAATGCGCCTGCTGAATGATTACACATCAACGCTGCCATGTGTATAGTACAATAATGGTATTAAATAGCTACGTCCCGGGAGCTACGTATGCATGTAACATATAATAAGCATACCGGTATAGGCCTATATAAAAGTTGTTTTACAAATTGAGATTTTATTTTATTTTATTTTAAGAAGGAGAATGTCATAATCAGTGGCGTACTGAAGGGGGGAGCTCTTCTGTGAGAGGTCTTGGGAGGGGATGAGGATGGAGGAGGGGATATGAAGAATGAAAGAGGACTGGAGGAAGAGAGAAAGAGGAAGAAATAAAGAGAAATAAATAAATAAATAGAAAGGTAAGGAAAATGATAGGAATGAGAGGGGACAAAACGTAAGAGGGGATGGAGAAGGAAGGGAGATAAGAAGAGGGAGTGATACTTTAGCAAGTACAGAGAAAGGAAAAGAAATGAATGACAAATAAATGTAGGCCTTATAATAATTATTATAGAAACTAAACACAGCCCCCCACACACACACACACATAGGCCTAACACTAACAGCACTATAGGCAGCCATTCGATGATGCCCATGCCTTTATGCGTTACGTATTTAAAACGCCCAGTCAGATGTATTTTACACCTGCCAAGCACAAGTCACCCAATTTCGAAAATTGGACGTTGAATGTACACTCTCATGAATATTGATTGGCAACATTTTCCAATATGTCAGCGCTCAAATCGGACACAATAGAACAATAGACCATTCAGTGCGTTGTCTATGCCCGATCAATGTTGGAGTTGCCTATAGCCTATATGTTTAAAATTCAATATGGCTACCGAACTGTCATGTGGTCCAGTGGATTAGTGCGCTGGACTTCTGTATTCTGTATGTAGCAGCGGCGTGGGTTCGAGGCCCACCTGTGCCGAACTGAAATTCCATTTTTTTTTAAATTTAATATTAGGGAAATGAGACTGGGCGAATTTATGTATGACGTAGAGAGGATTAAGATCCCTTTATTGATCCCTGACCCCACCGACTACCCCGGGCTGATTTCATGCAAAACAAATCACCAGATGACTGACTATAGGACACAGCGCCACAACACGAGCGTTGGTAAAGTATGTGGCCTCACTGCAATACATAGCTACGTAAAAACGTACGTGTTAACGTACGTAAAAACGTACGTCCTACGTCTACGTTTGGAAAATCGCAATCTCTCTTATAAATCCAAGTTTTCCGACGTGACCCCGTGAACTCACTTTGCACTGTACGCTCTATTTTTGGTAACTCGTAATTACACCGTGCAGTATATGCGGACCTTCGCACCAATGCGCACCTTCGCAATTTCACTCCCATTCAATTACACACTCCTGTGCACTTTTCACCCCTTTTTATATTGCGGGTAGCGGCATGATCGATTGCTTGAAGCCCGGCCCAGGTGTGTTCTAATAAACAAGTGGCAGACCTATTATAATGGTGATGGTGCTCTCCGGTTTGATTATATGTCCGGTAGGCCTACGTGTATAATGTGCTCCGGGACGATGTGCTTCGAATGAAGAAAATTGATATTCATAAACATAGTAGGCCTAATGCACGATGTGCATGGACTAACTGCGGTATGTGGATATAATGATACGATGCACATAACTTCAGTTTATTTAATACACACTCGTTGCATAGACCATTGATCACGTTGCATTTTCATGAAAAATAGTTCATGTCTGAAATTAAAGCATTAGTGATATAATTTCTAATTCTAAATAATAATGTGGAAATTAAATCTGTTTCAGTTCCATAGCATTATAATTATATTTATTTATGTTAAAATCTTTCTGCACTTAATTTCAAATTGCAGGTATGTTTTCATGAATGAAGATTTTAAATTATAAATTAGGGCTGTTTCCCCGGAAATATATTTTAAATTAGTTCAATATAGGTTCCTACTAATTCTACAGTCCCATAGCCTAATATCCATATAGCGCCATATAGCGAAATGTGCACTTGAACGAGGGTTCACTACCAAGGTATAGAGTGAAAGTGCAAAATATGCCAACATTACTTTCAACACAATTTTTGTATGGGGCCTATAGTGTTCTACGGGAGACCATCACTGAGCCAACTATGATAATTGTTATTTCTTTTTTGCACGGCTTGGTGCCTTTCAGCTGTGGGGCCTGGGTCGATTATGAGTTCTGAATCTGATTTCTTATTTACAATGTTATTGATAGTCCTATAAACATAATTACGAGTATTATATCAGAGAAGATAAATCAGAGAAGATACTCTGTTACAGAATTATTGTCACACATTTAAATCAATTGTTATCAGGTAGGCATAGGCCTATTTATAGTTCCAAAAAAAAAAATTTAACATCCCATTATTTACCAATATTTTTGTAGGCCTAAAGAAAAAAACAACAATTAGCCAATTTTTTAAAGACAAATGTGCACACCAGCAAAACCAACGTGAGATATTTTTGGCCCCGTGCTGTGCATTCCACTCCCAGCGGTGTTTGCTGCCGTATTGAGTTATGACTAATGCGCGAAAGCGCCGGGTGTGACAGGATGTGTAAATGGTTGGGTGTGAAAGTGACGGGGTGCAAACTTCTCAGCATTCAGCTGTTATATTTACAAATCATATTCTCGCTGTATTCGGCCCCGAGTGTCATGTCAAAAATGCACATTTTCACCAAAACTAAGTAAGTCTTCATAAATCTAATGCTATGTACTTAAAGTGTATGAAATATAGACGAAATTGCGACGATTATATGAAAATTTTGACCTTCCGTATTGAAGATATAAATAAAGTTTCCCAAAAGGCATAAAAATTGTAAGCTCCTCGGAAAAAATATTCATATTTACTGCCGGCAGTAGTGATTTTTAGCAAAAACGGGTGGAATTTTTTCCTAATCATGTGTGTTACCTGTCTGCAAAAGGAGTTTACTTTTCAGACTTCGAGGACTGTGAAATGTTAAAAATATCAATTTTTAATAATTTGCCATACAATTTGTACTATAGCGCCAATTTAAAAAAATCAAAATTATTTGATATCAGAAGGACATTCTTCATATTAAGAATGCAATTTGATGTGTCTGATGTGCTCTCAGGTCCCAAAATAAATACTGTGTCAACGTTGCTACCCCAGCCCTTAAATTTACCCCGTCGTCAAATAAATAAACCCAATAATGTGCTTCCGGGATTCTACAGGGTGTTATATACATTAAATCGTATGCTAAAACGTGATCCTTCCGTTCGATAGTTTAAATAGTGGCCTTTTGTATTAGAGACAGAGTACAGTCACACTCATAGTACTAATGCTTTACAACCCTATGCGTTAATACGTCTACTTTACAAGCCTTTTAAAGCTGTTTATGCCGCAGCCAATGTTCTTAGTCTAGGTCAACGTAGTTAAGACTAATGGATGTGTTCTTTAGACGAACAAGATATTGATATCAATAACACCCTGTCCCCACACTTTGCTCGGAGTGTCGCATAGAATGATGTGATTCGTGGGGGTGTCCGGAGATGAAAATAGTAAATGCGTTTGATATCATGTATTTATGGACAAATCAGTGAAATCGGAAAGCGGTTTTAATTTTCATTTGTAAATATATTCTCTGTTGAGGGATTTGGCAATATTTCTGCGTCTGTAAGCAATTTTGTAACGTTCCCTTTAATTGCATCTATAACGATAGAGAGGATGCGAAGTTGCGCCTAATTCACGTTCATTTGCCCGTTCATTCACCCGTTGTCTGATACGTACTGTATGAGGCTGTACATACTCAACCAACGATTTGAACCACTTTAATACCCTCAGAATGTGATGTATAATAATGTATGTTGAAGGTAAAGTAGGTAATGGGGATACGCATCCTGCACAAGAACAAATAAACACAATGGTGAACGATTGGTCCTACGAGAGGAAACTGAATATATTAAATAAGAAAGAATGAACAGTTTACCAACCCAAAGTGTTACAATTAAACATGACAACAAATAAATACAAATCCCGACCGGCACACAACCCAACTTGAAAAAAATCAAGGGAATATGCCGGCATGGGAATCGAACCCACGACCTTCTGATCACTAGACGGACGCCTTATACATTAGGCTACCAGCTCCCACTGATAAACGATGGTTAAAACTGGGTCTAATCTTGGCAGTCGAGGTATACAATACACACACACAAATATTATGCAAGTACACAAGTGAAGGAGATCATTACTGATGCTTAATCGTTTCCCCAGTATAATATAAGTAAAGTAGGTAATGGGGACAAGCACTGCTCGTTTTACACGGAGTGCACAATATACACAATCAATGCATGGTTTGGATTTTTTTAACGATTGCTCTGATTAGTTCGCGCTATCTTAGAGTGTATGAAGATATTACAAATGATTCGAAAATGATCTAGGTAATCAGGTTCAGCAGGATCACAATCAACATCGTTATTGTCTTCATCATCCTGAACCACACCTTCTTCAAAATCCGCTTCCTTAACATCCTCCAATCTCCGCACTCTTCTCATCTCCGGCCTGAGCGTCACATCTCTTAGTGCATGGATTGCAGCAGCCCACTTCAGCAAAACAGTTACAGAATGACGTGTACAAGAGATGCAATTTGTGACAGCCATGTGTCTCTTTGCTTGCCCTGTGCCCTACACTGACACCGAATCATGTCAAGTAACTCTGGTGGAGCTTTATCACCGTGAGTATTGACAGGGCACAGTGTCATCGACCCTATATCTTCATGGCAGGAATCGCCATGGTAGGTTGAATCCACAGCCACGATTAGCCATTTGGTTCAAACCTTTAAAGCTCTTTAGAACTAATAATTAGTCGAGGGACATAACTAAGGCTACTCACAATACCGGGTAATTGATCTTGGTTGTGCGTGAATAAGCTTGTATACCCCATTGAGGTCAATGGTCATCGACTTTATACTGCCTACAGTGAGTGCTGCTGTACTACACGCTGTAGTCTATACAGGGTATTACAGGACCAACGCAATATAAAATGGTCGGATTTTGAGTTCAAAGCGCACGGCCAATTTTCAAAGCGCATTCTAGCGACTATCATATCTGTTCAACACGTATTTTCAGGTGTATGAGACCACATCTGGTTTCTTGAGAAAAATTCATTTGCGGGAGATATTCATCAATTTCTAACCCAGTATTCGAAGATTTTCGTCTGATATCAAAATCGTGCATAGCAATTCACGTGTATCGATCCCGTGTATTCATTTTAGTGTCCCTGCTCCACCAAATAATTATTAGCCAGGCGGTGTCGGTGTGCAGGGGAGGGGTGTAATCCCGGACTTCGCAACCATCGGCCCTCGGCTGACTCATCGGGTGGTCTTTGGAATTATGCTGCTTTCCACAACATCACCCGGAGACGAGCCTACAGCATGTGCACGGGTTGGCAGATGTTGGCGGCAAATGAAGAATTATAAAGCCACATTTGCGCCACATCATTAACTGAGAACACGCACACATATTGACAAATTAGGTTGATACAGAATATCCCTGTTAAGCGGGGAAGTCTGTCCATATTAGTACATAATCACTGTATGTAAATTGTTATCAGAAAGTTGCACCAGAGTCGACCTAGACTATGCCATAGTCGATTTTTGATAAATAAAAATGTTAATAATCATGATGAACGCATTCAGTTGAACTCAAAATTATACTGATATTTAGTAGGCCTACATCAAAATACTAGTATAAAATGGTTATGAAAACGTTTAGGCTATATAATTATATTTGTGACAGTAAAAGTAAAGTATAGGCCCTACGTAGGCTTATATTATTGAATGCAACATATCATAATGGCATAATTATAATACACTTCAATACTGAACAATTCTAATTTTAGAATCTGCCAGTTTATTATCCGAAAAACCGACTATGGACTTTCACTTTTAAGCAGAACTTTACCCCGGGACTCACACACTGTCAATCATACTTGTTTATCAATAAAATCTAACCACAAGACTAAGCATGGTGGTACAATACGCGCTAGATGCATACGTTCATCCACCAGCACAAAAGCGCCGCATTCCCTAGATAGTTGTGTACCATGTATAGTTATAATGGTACCAGTACGCGTCGGGAGGATTTAAACAATAACGAGATCTGGGCGACCAATCACAAGCCAGATTCATTTTTAAAGATGCATTACATCATCACCTAATTTTAGTTAGGCCAGAAATTGGCCTAACTCTCAAGGCAAAGTCAGTAGTCCACTTGGGAAGCTAACAAACAGAGGGCGTACGGTGACTGAAAAGATCAGTTGTGAAAATCTATCAATTGTGCACTCATTAATTAAATCAGAGTTTTAAGCTTAAATGTAATAGCCAGAGTAGTGCACAATTGGCAAGTGGACTACGGAGAAGTCTAGAGTCGACCTGATGTCTATCCCATTTAATGGACAGGTTAAGACATTCATGTTAACTACATCCGTCCTATTAGAGCAATAAATATTGTCGATTGCCTATTTATTATTCCCCTGTACGACATCGCACACGGCGATGGCATTAACAGTGTAGTTGAAAATAAAAGAGGTGAATTTACTCGCGATAATTTTCATAAGTCTGGGTTCAAAGATAAACAGATAAACGAGCTTGAACGAATGGCCTTTGTTTGCCCTATTGTGGTGGAATGTTGAAATTAGAAGGGAAACTGGCGATTGCCCAGAACTAGAAACAGATCCGGTATTTTTGTTCTACATGAATGTCGTTTGCTCCAATGTTATCGTGCGTGAAGCTGTAATGAATTGCAGGTCGGTATATTATTTTACCTATGTGGTATATTATAGTCTTGCCTGCGAGTAGACTATAATGTTTCAACATGGTATGATTTCAATCATGAAAATATGATTGGGTTTTGTTTATTCTTGTAAAATTGAATGCGTTGTTCCATCTCCGGATAGTTGTATAATGTTGTATTAGAACTGGCTAAATTCGCGGACTACGACGCCCCTTCGAATAGCAAAGCGCGCGCTTCTGTCAGCTCTGTTGGAATGTATCACTTGCCTATTAGGTAAAAACTAAATGTGTGGGAGGAGTTGGAATATTCAAGGGGAAACCTGGCCCTATGTCGCTTATAAACAGAGGGGGCACCCGGCCTATAAAATACAGGTACAGACCTTTGACGTGAACTTGTGTGTTGAATTGTTAGAGCCTTTTGGTACTCATTGATTACTGCTTTAGGGTACTTCCGCTGCTCACTTTAGCGCTGTAATAAAAATGCCATCTTTTAAGAAATAAAACGAGTTCACGAAGTAATTTGATTGATTTTAGGGTAATCTGTCTCGGTAAGTCATGCTTTTATCGTATTTCCACCAGTTACTTTATAGCGCTATAAAACAAATATGTTGTGTTGTATCAGGTGCATTCCTGTTCTTTGTCAAATTATTTCAAATAACAAAATAAATGTACCCTGTGCATTTTATTCAATTATAAAGTAAGCCACAGATCACTGCTATAATCATACGTCCATTACACACGTAAGCGCTGCAATAAATCGTATGTATTTATCTTGCAAGGTGTCCTATATTTTCAGTGCAGTTGTTTTAAAAAGAAGTCAACAAATATGCTTTCAGTGCAGCACAATTTTCTTGCTGCTTTTACAATAACAAATTTCATTATTTGCAACACTACTTTGCAATAAGGAGACGGACGGTTTGATACGCTAGCAGTTCCAACTGTTTACGAAACGTAGGTATGGTGAGGTTGCGATAGAAATTAATTGATGCCAGTTTTACCTGGACTCGAGTCTAAATGGTTTATTATGAGCTACAACCGCTTTAGCCAATACACATGTATGTCACTTTATGCACATGAAATGTTCACTCGCCTCATTGGTCATCGACTAAATTATTGCTCTTTGCTGGCGACAAAACTATAATGATGAATAACTGAAAATAATCATGTCGGTAGTCTATAACTAATCTAAACCAACTACTTTTCTTTTAAGGGCAATGTCTGTCCATGCGTTTTTGTAGTGTGACGGGTGTGTATGTGTTAGGGGTAATTCGTGTGGTGTTTGTTTCTGTGTAATTGCCTGTTGTTTGATCTCTACTGTTTCTGAATTATATTCGAACATAATCCATGCAATGGAACATCACCAGACGGGAAATATCAAGACTCACTCTACAGTATTACAATGTAAAAATGAATTAATACCTGCATTATCTTCACTGGGCGGGAAAAATCCTCATACAGGGTGAGTCAAAAAAAGTGCAATAGAGAAAATAATCCATTTTTATTTAAGAACCGATTTGAACCTTTTAGGTTTTAAAACATTTTATAAGTGATATATCCATTAGTGACCTTTTGTGAAAAAAACCAAGGAATTAGCATTAACCGTTTTGTTTTTATGACCAATTTTATAGCGATACCCAATTTTAATGTTTGTCCAAGAAACGTCTAAAATTTGAATATCAGCCCACTATAAGGTAGATTTGGAACAACTGCTATTTGCTTAACCTCATTGGCATTGAAATAAAATGGAACACCCAAATTGTTATTGTCCTTGGTCTTGTTAAAGGAAAAGAAACATTATTTGTTGTTATTTTCATTTTATACCTTTACTTTAAAGATGTTTATTCTCTATCAAAAACATACACATTTGTAGGCGGATTTTTTCAAATGTCGAAATGAAATGCGCGCAAATTGAAGTGGAGTGAATTGCAATTCCAGTAGTTGGACATATTGGGATTTAAAAAAACTGGAGTTGGAGTCGAGTGAGGTATGAAGTACTTATAAGTGATGTTAGAAAGTTTGTTTGAACAGAAAAAAGAAATTGAAATAACGCTAAAATCAACCTTATTAAGGTAAAGTCAGTTTCAGAGCTGGTGGCTTTATCGTGCATTGTGTGTTCTCATTCAAAATACATGGTACCTCGTGGACAAATAATGCAATTGGGTATCGTAGCAAAAGGACTCATAAAAATTAAACGGTAGATGTGATTGACTTCATTTTTTCACAACAGGTGACTATTGAGTGTGGCATTTATAGAAACTTTCAATAATTGGAAAGATCAACGTGGTTCTTACACAATTATCGATTCTTTGCTCTATTGCACTTTTTTTGACTCACCCTGTATGTACATTTGGCCCTTGAACATGAATAAAACAAGTGTGGACTTTATATTGAAGAAGTTGCTTCATCCATGTTCAAGGGCCAAAAGTACATGCAAGAAACACCTCATATTTATCCTTGAAAATGGATAAAGCCTTGTAGGAGTAGATTTTATATTGAATGGTTTGCTTCATCCATGTTCAAGGGCAAAAAGTACATATGAGGTTTTTCTCGCCCAGTGACGATATGCAAATACACCAAAATCAATTGTATCTACTCTCCCAAGTAAAAAAAAAGTATCGATGTGTCACTGATGTTGCTTTACATGGCGGTAAAAACACTCAGAGCTGACATAGAAAATGTTAGATCGCAGCCGGCTTTGCTGTCTGTGGGATTTAAAGCACCCCCGTATCTGTGATAGCTACTGAGTTATAACTTTCATTAAGCTTAGCTAGGCTGATTTATCATAGAGATTTATTTTTTATAATTAAATCACTGATATATGCAAAAGTCAAATCCCGCGATCTCGTCTAGGACATTATTTTGTTCTGTCAAACACACTATGTGAGGGATTATCGTGGCATGGAAACCATGATAAGTTAAAAAGATAGAACTTTTCACGTTTTAATGACATAACAATGCGTTTGTTCCACACACTTCAAGCTTCAATACTATAGGCGTGTACTACAACTAGGGACGTAATGCAAACTAGACCCGATACTAGTAAAACAGAGTTCGTAGTATCTGATCCAAGAAAATGCACTTACTGTGTACGTTTCAACAACCACTGTTGTCTTTGTCAACACTTGATGAGGAGTGACTGCAATCTACTGACAACCAACGCTAGAGGATTTCCACTTCCAGCGTGATTTTTGGGTTGCCAGTTGGTTTTCCTTTTGGGGATTTTTTAGATCCCTGTTGCAGGAACTCATCAAAAATGTGAGTAAGCTGGTACTGCCCCTCGTCTCTGTTCATAGTTGTACGCCCCCTCTTTCTAATTTCCACAGCTTCTTTGATCCAGCGCTTATATCTATCTTGCTCTGTGCCTCTATCCCTCTAGCGTTGGTTGTCAGTAGATTGCAGTCACTCCTCATCAAGTGTTGACAAAGACAACAGTGGTTGTTGAAACGTACACAGTAAGTGCATTTTCTTGGATCAGATACTACGAACTCTGTTTTACTAGTTTACTCTACCGATCCTGATGAATTTGTTCAATCATATTAGACCCGATACTTTTTTTACAACCAAAAAATACAACACGATGAGTCTTATGCACATTTCATTTCTGATATCACAACCACATCACTTCCTCTTAGACCGCAATGTCGTATTGCCATGTAAGCATTTTCACATAGTGTCGTATTTATGTGGGGAATGGGGAAGCAAAGAACAATTTTGTCATAATCGCAACCAAACAAGTATATACGCTCGTATAGAGCACATATCCCTGCTATCAGACCTCGCGCCCAATTCAGCAAGAGGGTTTAGTTATCATGGAACAAACCTGTCATCAGTCTTTGCAAGATCCTAATGTCATGCAGGTATGCCTTTACATATTAAGCATGAATATATAAAATATACATGGTTCCAAATTTCGAAAGTTGCGTAGTACCGTAACAATCACTGATGCATCACAAAATGACTTTACAGAAATACCCGGCTTGGATTGAAGCAGACATTGACGAATGTGCCACTATTCTAGACAAATGTAAATTCGACCAGGACATGACATGGTTCACTATCTTGTATTTGTGTTTTACACACTCTGTGTATCTTACCGTGTTCACCCAAAATACGTCAAATACGGGCATTTCACCATGGATAACCTTTCGTAATTGTATAGTTTATCGTTGCATCTCATAAAAGAAATGCATTGATTCTTATGTCCTATAATAGATGTAATAAGACGTGCTCAAGTTGCTCTAGTTTTTGATATGTACTGCTACTCTTATTACTACTCTACCTTTCCTTGATGAAGGTTTTCTATCACCTTGTTGAAGGAATCATTGTAAAGGAAAAGTATTTGAATCAGTCCAATATCGCTTTGTACCTTGAAGTTGAACAATCATAACACGGATCGACTTGCCTGTTTGCTCGCATCCGGTGCAACGTAATTCAATTTCTAAAGAAGAGTGGCTATCATGTTACAATGACAACGTGTTTAGAAAACCACGACAAGATAACACGCTTTTCGAACACCTCATGATAATCTAATAAAAGTAACCAACCCCCTTAAATAATGGCCATTATTTAAAAAGCGCCTATTGTATTACAAATATGTAAAATGCGTTGCAAGAAGAATTTATTTCTGCGCATTTTGACACCTCATTTGATCAGAAAACAATAAAACACCGGTAAGTTGCACTTACATACAATACAGAAACACTCAGATATCATTACACAGATTTCCTTCCATTATACTGAATACAAAATCGATACAATTTACTGCAACTTTCAAATCTTGAGTTACATTGATTTAAATGTATGCAGTGACGTCAATATTTAGTCAATTGCTACAAATGAGGTGAGAAAAATGTGCAGAAATAAATCTTGCTTCCAACGCATTTTACAGATTTGTAATACAATCACCCGTTTTTGAATAATGGTCATTATTTAATGGAGGATAGTAATTTTTTTTGAGATGTTTAGTAGTAATTATGTTGTCTGTTTTCTTTTGCCTATAACATTATTCTAGAAATTATATAAACATGATTTTAGGTCGATATCGTTTTGATAATTGATTCAACGTTTCAGCTTAAAAGCGTGTATCATGACATCAGCCCAGACAGCATTACAATCTTGGCCCGGGATTGGTCCAATATTAAAATTTTATTGGCCCATTAGATACAATATTGTACCAAGATGTTTTGCCCATGGGCCCTGGATTGGCCCAATATTGGCAATATTTAAATTGGCCAATATTGCTCTTCCCGTGGCTCAATATCGAGATCAGTACTGGGCCAATGTCTAACCAATATTGTTTTCTGTTGGTAATTCATTGGCATCCATTTGTATGCCAATATTGTACCAAGATTATTTGCTCATGGGCCCTGGATTGGCCCAATATCTTCGCGGTAAGAGAGGAACACTACGACTCATCACCATGTGATTGAATAGCCATCAAGACTATTTGATAGTATGGTGACACATACTTTAGAAATCTTTAAAAGTATTGATCCAATATATTTTGCCAATGCAATGCCAATGCTAATAATGCCAATGGAAAACCAATATTAGTCCAATATTTCTTGCCAAGATTTTACCAATGCCAAGTTGCCAATGGAAAACCAATATTGATCCAATATCGTTGCCAACGTAACGCCAATGCCAATGAGAAACCAATATTGACCCAATATTGCTTCCCAAGAAAATACCAATGCCAAGATTGCCAATGGCTTTCCAATATTGGGCCAATGTGTGTATGTTGTCTGGGAGGCGATGACTTAAAATACATGTGCATTTCAAAATTGTGATATAATTTAACGTTGTATGGTGGTTTCGAAATTGAGACCAATTAAGGGCTGGGGTATGAACGTTTGGACAGTATTTATTTTGGGACATTAGAGCACATCAGACATATCGCATTGCATTCTGAATACGGAGAATGTCTTTCTGATATCAAATAATTTTGATTTTTTGAAATTCGCAATTTAATACACATTTTATGGCAAATCATTAAAATTGATATTTTTGATATTTAACAGTACTCGAAGTAAACTTTATAAATCTGATGATTTATACTTAAAGTGTATGTAGGTGGAATAAAAAGCCGACGATCAATTGAAAATTTTGACCTTTCGTATTGAAGATATGGATTTTTTCCCAAAACACCAAAATAAATTAGGTCTTTTTGGGAAAAAAATCCATATCTTCAATATGAAATGTCAAAATTTTCAATTGACCGTCGGCTTTTCCTCCCAGCTACATACACTTTAAGAATATATCATTAGATTTATATAATTTACTTCGAGGACTGTTACATATCAAAATTTGAAAAATATCAAATTTTTATAATTTGTCATAAAATTTGTATTATATTGTGAAAAAAAAAAATGAAAATTATTTGATATCAGAAAGACATGCTTCTTAATCAGAATGCAATTCGATAGGTCTGAGGTGCTCTCATGTCCCACAAAAAATACTGTCGAAACGCAATAAATGCTCATTTTAACTTTAAAAGACAACCATGTGCATTGTTTGCATACTATAGAGAAACAAACACAAAGTATTGTCATATGACTCTGTGTTTTCAATGTTGGACAAATTATTCAATGTTCTTTTTCGGTTAAGCTAAATATATACCAAATTTGCCTTTTCCTGTTATTCGGTGTCTTTATTTACTATTTGGACAAATGCGTAAAATGTCGTACATTATACAACACCACACATTCAGTACTAAATTAGTACTCATTCCTTAAAAATAACGATCTCGACAGTCAAAATGACCATCGTTTTTTTTTTCTTTATTTTTCTTTTAACTCTTTATTCATAATTACCTGACTCTGTAAGATCCATCATCTGTGAAGTCGAGCCTTATTTTCAGACAGCGACCTTCAGTCTATCGAACCTTGATAAGGTTAGTGCCAGTACCTCAGCCACACATTAATGTTTCATCCTTTGTATATATGTTTTTTTATGGTAGGGTGTGAGCCCGGGTGTGTTTATATGTATATCAGTAAAAGTCAAAGATGAATGCAATAATGAATACAAAAGAAGAAAACATGTTCAATCAAAGGCCAAAAAATAACATGTTTATTTCCTGTAGCAGGTCTAAAAAGTCAAATGCGAAATGCGGTTTTTTATTTTTATCTTTTTTATCCATGTCTTTAAATGAACTGCCGGCAATGGTAATTTTAGCCCGTAGCCAGGGTGGGTGCGGGGTGCGAAAATAATGAAGTTTTTTATGCCTTTTTGGTCCAAAAATGACCCAATCCGCCCAGTCCAAAAGTCCCCAGTCCACTTTTTCAAAATCAGCACCCCCCAAATAAAATAAATCCTGGCTACGGCCCTGGGTAATATACAGTGGGTTTCACCGACACCCCCCCCCCCCATACACACACACACACACACACACCCACAAACAATTCATAGGCCCTGTTTCTTCATATTCACGAATATTTATGATCCCCTTTCAACCGGCAGATTATAAAAGTATTAAAAAAATCACAATATAGATATTTTCTAATTTGTAGGGAAAACATAGAAACAGTACTGTTCTTTTCTTCTCTTAGTATTTATTTGCTCACTGAAACAAAATGTTTTGCTTCAGTGTTGAAGGCGTCAAATCTTGAAAGTTTAACTTGTCATATAAAAAAGTCTTCATTGCCGCGCAAATAAAAATAAAATCTCTTAATTTGAGACTTTGTGTTTTTATCTTTGTGTGTGACATCAGGGTAAACTAATTGACTTTTTATACTTTTTATTTTAACATAACATAACATAACATAACATAACATAACATAACATAACATAACATAACATAACATAACATAACATAACATAACATAACATAACATAAATGTGACGTGTCATGTCAAAAACACTTTTGGACAGGTTATAAATTTTGAGGTTTTTACATAATTATTATTATCTTAAATATAGAGATATATATTTTGCTCCATAACGCCATTTTCCCCAATGAAATCGGACATTCCTAAGCGAAGATAATGAGTTCGTAAGTTATGGTAATATAAAATTGGAAATTGAGATATTTGGCCTTTAAAAATATTATTGACAATGTTGAGAGTAGGAATTACCTTGAAAAATGTCTCAAAAATACAAGATGCCAGTTATATTCCGGTCTGAAACTATCAGACAATATTTTTAACATTAATAACATCACAAATTCGCAACAAACCCAAATTGTGAAAAAATCACCCCGGGCCGATTTTTGGCTATTTCTCCATTTTGTTTTTGACATGACACGTCACAAATAAATAAGACTGAAGTTCCGATGCGCTGAGCATCATATAAAAAGCACGGGAAGATATACAGTGTGCTAGCATAAAAGTTTAACAAATACATCGAGATAAAAAGTACAATAACATTATAGAAACATTATAAAATACAATATTAATACAACATAATTGAGATAAAAAGTACAATGACATTATAGATAGCAAAGAGATTCATTTGGTAGGATTGTTGAGATCATAAACTGGTTAATTATGTTAGCCAAATCCAATAAATATTACTCACGGAACTGAGCTTTCGCCATCTTGGCTGATGACATTTTGGAAATTATCAACAAAGACAGCACACAAAAGCTTACTGACCACCTCAACACCACTGATCAATCTGGGAACATTAAGTTTACGTTTGAAGAAGAGAAAGAGGGCCAAATACCATTCTTGGACACATTACTCATCCGTAAACAAGATGGTACAGTCAAACTTCTTGTGTATCGCAAAAAAACCCACACCGACCAATATTTAAGCTTCAAATCTCAACACCCCCTTCACCAGAAATTAGGGGTGATCCGGACATTAATGGACAGAAAAGACAAGATTGTTACGGAGGAAGACGACAGGAAAGACGAGGAACAAAGAATCAAAAAGGCATTGGCGGTTTGTGAATACCCCAAGTGGGCCGTGGACAAGGTGAAACAGCAAATGAAGGACAAAACAACAGCAAAACCTCAGAAGAAGACAACCGAGACTCCAATCAAAGGCATGGTGGTTATACCATATGTGGAGGGTACTTCTGAAAAATTGCAAAGAGTTTTCCGCAAACATGGTTTTACAACAGCCATGAAGCCAACCAACACTCTAAAAAGTGTTCTTGTCCACCCGAAAGACAAAAAAGACATCGATCAGACCAGTGAAGTTGTATATGACATCCCGTGCAAAGGGTGTAATAAATCATACATAGGTGAGACTGGTAGACCATTTGGGGTAAGGAAGAAGGAGCATCAGAAAGACACTGAAAAGATCGCCACCAAAAATTTCACCAGAGCCAGCAGAAAGCTCTCTACTACCGAACAGCACAAGTCCGCAATAACCGATCACGTCATCGACTGGGAGGGGGCCAAATTACTGGATAGAGACTCAAACGCCTTCTCAAGAAGAGTCAGGGAGGCCATCCAAATCAGAAAAAAGGGCAAGAACTCACTCAACCGCGACGAGGGTGCGTACTTTCTAGATCATGTATATGACCCACTGCTTAAATCAACATAACTTCCGGGTAACGAGGATGCGTCTATAGCAACCAAGTTTCGCGGGAAAAGCAGTGGACCAGTTCATCTGTGATCAAGCCATCAGCCAAGATGGCGAAAGCTCAGTTCCGTGAGTAATATTTATTGGATTTGGCTAACATAATTAACCAGACATTATAGATACATTATAAAATACAATATTATGTCATAGCACAAAATAAGTGAAAAAAACATGAACATTATCCTCCAACAAGCAAAGAAGCGATGCATGGTGCTATAAATTCTATGATGACACCATTTTAAGAGAACCTCCGCAATCTCAATATTTTCCACTGCCAATCCTGGGATTGGGTCACAATCTACAGCTGATCTATGTCGTGCAAAAAATGTAAAAAGAAAATGAAAAAAAATCAGCCGAAATAAACTAAAACTAAAACCTGTTTGAACAATTGATTTTTCCTTCAAAATTGGCAAGTATTCTTGTCATCTGTGTAACACAAATAAGCTTCATAATGACCAGAAGTCAGTAACCCGCTTTTGAAATCAATGCAACAGCTCTACAAGAAAATCAACAACCATTTGGCCAACAAATGGTCAATATCAAATGGTAGGAATATTCAAAGCGGGCATAGAAAATGGGATGTGATTGGAGAGAGTCTTGGTCTCTACGGGATTTGGAATACATCAATTCGTCTGAGTGGAGTATGTGTTGTATTGCTTTGATGTATTGAGTGCTTCGGTTGAACGTAAATAAGGTGATTTAGCATTAGGATTTGTTTTTCTATAATTACTTTACCGATGTTTGCAAAATGTTATTCCCATGAGTTTTTGTTTGCCTAGGTCAATTTAAAATATACAATTTTTCTTTTTTATTGTTTGCTTTTATGTTGAACGCACACAATCAACAACGGAGTGCCGTTGAATGTATATTCATGTCCAACATATATGATAGGGTATGGATTTTAAGTTTCTAAAATGACTCCCCGGTCAGGGGGGCCGGCCAAGATTGACTGAATTTTGACGTCGTCATTGGTTTTACACGTAAACACGAAAATGTCTCAAATAATTCCAAAAGCGTATGCATGTTATCAAGCACTATTTTATCAGTCTAAATCCGTTGAGGTTCGACAGTGAACCTCATTGTAAGTACTGTTTTTTTAAATTTTTTGTATGAATAGCGCGCGATATGTTATGATATATACTAAAAATTTCGCCCCACGTGTATCAATGCCTGCGTGGTGTAACTGTTAATGCGTTCGCCTCCCACGCAGAGGGTCCCGAGATCGATTCCCACTCCCACTCCCAGTTGTTTCTTCATATTCATTTTGAATCCAACATTATTTATTTTCATGTGAAAATGTATACATTGCACTGGGAAATATATTTTGTGCATTTTTTTCTGTAACTACTAGAGCTAAAAACGCTCTAGTGGGGCCAAAAGAGCTAAAAACGCACCTCGGTGCGGGGCGTCCAACGTCCAGGCAGTGTTGCCGTCGTATTGTCTGTTTTGTTTACGCTGTTGGTTGTTGCCGCATATAAATGACTGTCGGCCACCATCGTCTGTCTCCGGTTGGCTCCCACTTGCACAGGCTCATATGCCCGTTTACAGAAGTGTCACTTAGCAATTATGGATACAGAACATATGAAGGAAAACAGAAATTATCTTATTTTGAGCCCTCACCTCGATTGACTCATTCATCCCGAATCCAAATATCTGTCCATATGAAATGATGTATTTAATGAATAATACTCGAAATGAAGAAAACAAAAAAGAAAGAAACAGAACCATCAAATCATATTTACTTTAACATGCATGTTTGATATAGATGTTCTGAAGATATAACGAAGAGATACAAGTCATGCATACAACTACTTTAGGCACCGTCGTGTTATCAATCTTCTTAAAGAAGGATTTTGCCCCAGAGAAATCTGATATATTTGATAAATGCAATAAATCAAATGTATTGTTTGTCTTGTTTTATTACATTTTTAAGAACAATGTTCCGAAACAATCCGTTTTGAATGTTTTGTCTAGTGGGCAATACTTCAATTCACATTTTCCATTAAAAGATTAAGATGGGCTTACCAACCTAAAATGAAGACCTGAGCGAAAGAAGACCGTAAGTCTACTTGGCCCCTCAACATGTATACACTAAAGTTGCGTATAGTTTCGTATAGTTTGGTAATGTTTCATACATGTTCAGGGGCCAAAACAAATATTTCACAACCTTTCATGATGTTTTCACCCTGGAACATGTATTAAACATTATAAAACCCTAAGAAACTATACGTAACTTTACCGTATATATGTTGAGGGGCCAAGTGGACTTGCGGTCTTCTTGCACTCGGGTCTTCAAATGTACGTTGTCTGGTATGAATACTAACATATCATGTTCGAGAACGCCACCAGAGTTCTATATGAAATAATAAACATTATATAAAAACCCAATTGATGTGCATAAAGAATCTTTGACATTTTGAGAGTCTGTCATTGATGTTTACAATATTCATGATAAAAGATCTTTATTTCAAAACAACATTTAAATTAAAATTAGCAGACAAATAACAATACAAAATGTTTAAAAGAATAACACTGATAACAAAGGAAACAAGTCTAGCTATAATGGTTATGCAAAAGAGTTGAAAGTAGATCAACAGGCGTATGAAGTGTTTTATTGTTTTATTTGATATCCTTTCCCTGTAGACTATCGTTTTATCTTATCTTGAATATTAAAGACTGTTATGGCAACTTAATATATTTTAGCTAAAGAAAAACAAACTAGGCGCCAAAAACTCTAGACAATAATAATAATAATAGAATATAACATTAATGCACGCTAGCCATGTAATTTAATACTTTAAAAGTATAAGCAATGTTCTGATTTCAAATTGAAATTGGTATTGTCATTAGAACTGCTATATTGAAGGATTGTGCATTTTGTGAAAAAAAAAGTTGGACGTTTTCCATACATACATACATAAGTACAAGGTCCAAAGTTTAGCTTAAGATAAATAGTATTTTGTTTTAAGATTTGAGCCATTTTGGATTTCAGGTTACATGCTGCATGGTCAGGAAATGTTACCTGACCAGTCAGTAGGTTCGGATTGAATAAAAAACACGGACACACACATTTTGAATATGTATATAAACACATCGTATCAGTGCAGTCGATAAACAAGAAAAGATGATACAACTCCACATTCTTGACAAAGAAAAACCCGTAAATTATGAGAGCCGTCAAAAGGGGAAACCCCCAAATAAATCGTCTGAAATAACCTACCTTATTATCGGTATCATCTACACAAGAAATAGAGCAGGGTGATACCTTTCTTGACAATATATCACAATCCAAAAGTCACAAGTGCCAAGGGACGTACGTGACTCGAGCAAACAGAGGATACAAAAAAATTGATGCGGGCGTGTGTAAATATACTGTAATTCTCATATTGTAATGAAGAAACAAAAACATGTCTTGGTCATTTATTTTCATATTATCTCTTCTGATACCATGATATCATTATTTTGTTATTTGCTAATTTAGTTGCTAATTTAGTTAATGAAGGCAAGCACACAATCGGACTAGTTTTCAATTTTGTTTTTGTTGATAATACATAATTCCCATAGCAGTCAATTCAAAGAGACGTAATATGTACTGTTTCTATCTGTTTGACAAATAAAGTTCTTATTCGGGAATGAACGCTGCTTGTACAGACATGCATCCCATCATTATGATTATTTTAGGTTTTAGGCAATGATTATTTGCATCAATTTGAAATACAAGTATAAAAAACAGTGCATGTAACAAAGTCAATGTTTAAAAAGCTTTCAAACATTAATACACATTTTTGTTTTTCGGTATAATTCGTAATGAGCCCTAGGTGATTTAACTTAATCTTTGTTTACTTTTAAAAGCTATTTCATGAAATAAGTATGGAAATCCAATATCATGCAATCACAATAACAAAGCCAGTCTGGTCTTTTTATCGAATCGGTGGATTCCTTATGACACAGCATGTTCATTCGATTGCATCATAGGAAAAAAACTGTTGTTTCACGTGGATGTGAGAGAATGAGGACTATACTCGTAGAATACATATTTTCCCGTTTATAAACAAAGTCGAGATATGATTTCGGGGCAGATTTATGGAATGTTTAATGTGATTACTGCTTTGTGTCCTCAAAGATAAGTATCTGTGAGCCGGATAAGTAAACATTGTTAATCATCATTGTAAATGTATTGATTCAGTCATTGTTTCATCGCACTATACGTTTCATTAAAAATTCAAATCTTGTTATAACTTTTACAATCAGTGTATTTTGTTGTGTATTCTTAAGTATTAGTGGGTAAAAGGTATTTGTGGTTTTTGGTCATTGCGAATAAACTTCTAAAATATGCAGTGGGCAAAGGAATTAAGGTTCACCCCTATATATCCTAAAGCAAAGACAGTCATAATTGGAATCAGCAGCCAACAGCTGCATCTTTTAGCTCGGGTTTATGA